>NC_135655.1:53811593-54124321 GCF_964188315.1 Podarcis muralis
ACAGTGCCACCCGTGTCCCTATCAATGTCCCTATCAATGAGTATCTGCAAATAACAGACAACAGGGGGCTGATGGGACAAGGAATCATGATCATACTGAGTGGGGGGAAATAGAATGTGGCAAAAACTCTACTTAAGGCCCAGAAACTCTTAGGAGGAAGGAAATGGATTCATAATGGCAGAAGGGCCATATCTGAGTGGCACAGGATCAGCTTTCCCAGGTTCAGTTCCCAATATCTTCTGCATAGGAGTGGGAATCTCCTGTCTGAAACCCTGGAGAGCTACTGCCACTCCCAGTAGACAGTACTGAGCTAGATGGACCAAAATGTTCTTCACTACTGGATTTGCTTCCACAGGAGGCACTGATGCCACTAATTTTGATGGCTTTTGTTTTATTGTTGTTAGCTGCCCTGAGCCCGGCTTCGGCTGGGGTGGGCAGGATATAAATAAAAATGTATTATTATTATTGTTGTTGTTATTTTGAAAGGGGTTAGATATATTCATGAAAGATAAGGCTACAAATCTTGACCATGTTCTACCTCCAACCACTGGAAACAGTATGCTTCTGAATACCAGTTGCTGGGAAGCTGCAGGATGCTAGACCAGATGGGCCACAGGCCTGAGACAACACAGCTGCTCCTATGCTCTTATTCCAGGCAAGGCTGACTGGCTGGAACACTGAAAAGAAACTGCAATGTTTTGGGATCTCCAAGGATTATTGTAGGGAAACAGAACAGTTAAATCCATCTCGACCCTGCTGATGTCTGCGGTGGCTTGGTTTCTGGTTGCAGAAGAATGAACAGGTGCAACATTTCTCTCCGTGAGTGGCAACACGTCAGTGCTGAGTGAATTGCTCCCTACCGAAACTGTCATAGGTTAACACACAACTTGATTGGTGTTTAACACTTGTATGTCACTATGAAGGGCACGGTGCTATTATCTATGTCTGAAGAAGCAGCAAGATGAAATGTTTCTCTGGCACTGGAGGCAAAATTTCTTAAAATGACAAGGCTTTTCTTCTTCCTTAGAAGTGGAGAGGAGTATTTATGATATTGAACATTATCAGCTGACAGTACAGTTTATCCCACTATTAGCATACACCGACACTTGGCTCTTCCTTTCCTTTCTTGGTCTGTCACCATTACTAGGATACACCATTTCTTTGATCATAGAATGTCATGAGCCTTAATACTAACAGTGTGAGGTAGACATTTGTAATTGACACATATTGTCATGTAAAGTTAGATATATATGGTGGAACTGAACACCTCACTGTGGTGAACATTGCCTTTAAGTTGCACCTTGCCAGACAGAAAACCTCGTCCTCTTCCCTCCAACATTCTGTTCTGTCCTGACCCCCTTAGAGCTAATCTCGGGTGTTGTTGAGGGGTGGAAGAGGGGGAAAGCCCCTTTGTGCAAGTGGAAGCCCTTGAGCAAGGCTGCCAGGACCTACATATTAGGTAAACTCTACCCATAGATAGCCAACTAAGTCATATTCAGGGTAGAAGAAGAAGAAGAAGAGGAGTTTGGATTTGATATCCCGCTTTTCACTCCCTTTAAGGAGTTTCAAAGCGGCTAACATTCTCCTTTCCCTTCCTCCCCCACAACAAACACTCTGTGAGGTGAGTGGGGCTGAGAGACTTCAAAGAAGTGTGACTAGCCCAAGGTTACCCAGCAGCTGCATGTGGAGGAACAGAGACGTGAACCCGGTTCCCCAGATTACGAGACTACCGCTCTTAACCGCTACACCACACTGGCTCTCCACACTGGGTAGATGTACTCAAATCACTGGGCTTACTCTGGATATGACTAGCACTGGCTGTCATGTATATCAGGGATGTCCACCTTCCAAGAGACTGTGATCTACTCCCACTATAAAAACACTGGCAGTGATCTAAAGTTGTTGAGCCTTTTTGGGGGGCGGTGATATATAAGGATCACGAGATCGACCAGGGACGCTCCGTGGTCAGTTGGTTGATCGCGATCGACCAGCTGGACATCCCTGATGTATATGATATGATTCAGACATGGCATGCAGATAGCTCCAGAAGATTCAGGCAGTGAGCCAGGCCACATACTACAAATTAAGACAACTGCTAATGTCACTAACCAAACTTATATACCTGGCATTTATGTCTAGAATAGAAGTGTTACATCACTGGAGGAGGAATTGATTGTGTGACATTCTTTGTGCTGGTGCACCATTTGGCATATCCAACTGTATTATTTTCTGAAGCAGCAAGCCTTTCATCAGGCTGTTAAAGTCATGGAAAGTTCTGCCAGTTCTGAGTTACATTCATTCACTCCTGTTTGCTAGAGCAACAAGCCTTCTGTCAGACTGTTGAATCTTTGGAAGTTTTATGTTGCATTAATACAGGCCTATTTTGCCCAGGGAAATTCCATTGGCTTTTATTTCTGCTACAGCCACTTTATTTGAATTTTATTTGCATACACATCTCTCCAAACTGATGTCAGTGATCTCTCTGTGTCCCAACATTGTATAATAATAATAATAATAATAATAATAATAATAATAATAATAATAATAATAATTAATAATAATAAATTAATGTTATGACAGTTTCATTTTCCTTGCTATTTTTATTGGTTTTCTATGGGGTTTTATGACATATTTATGCAATATTTGATTGCAGGGTGTTTCTATGTCTTTCTGTTAATCATTCATTCATCCCACAATTTTCAGCATATTTCCCTGTCAGTTTACTAACCACAAGAAGTCTGGTGCTTTGTGGTGTTGTTTACTTTTTGAAGTGGATTTGTAGTGCTAAGCCAACAGGAAGCTGTAATCCACTTTAATTGCACAAGTCTAACTTTTCAGTATGTGCATTTCAATATTGCCTCCTGAAAAATAGTGACAGTCACCATCAGTTCTGAGACAGACATTGGCGCTGTGGGTAAAAGCCTCAGCGCCTAGGGCTTGCCGATCGAAAGGTCGGCGGTTCGAATCCCCACGGCGGGGTGCGCTCCCGCTGCTCGGTCCCAGCGCCTGCCAACCTAGCAGTTCGAATGCACCCTGGGTGCAAGTAGATAAATAGGGACCACTTTCTAGCGGGAAGGTAAATGGCGTTTCCGTGTGCTGCGCTGGCTCACCAGATGCAGCTTTGTCACGCTGGCCACGTGACCCGAAAGCGTCTCCGGACAGCGCTGGCCCCTGGCCTCTTGAGTGAGATGGGCGCACAACCCCAGAGTCTGTCAAGACTGGCCCGTACGGGCAGGGGTACCTTTACCTTTACCTTTATGTTTTACAAGCTTTTCTGATGGGTTAAAAAAGAAAGTGTTATCCCACACTTTCCAGTGCATTGCCTCATCATTTTCCTTATCACAAAGAGTCCTTTGCAGAAACGGCTTTTTTGCAGAAAAGCTCAAGAACCAACTGTAACCTGAATTTGCAAATTCGTGATTGAATCCTGCCCCAAAAGACCTAAAAATTTAAGATGTGCCCCTCAGATGCAATAGGGAATTGAAATTCAGTTCTGTAGCACAGTAAAGTTGGGGCTTAATTTGGGCATGTTCCTAAAATGGCTAAATATTTTGAAACTAATCCTTACAGCTTCCTTCAAGGAGCATCTGTTTGAATTGCAGAGAAATTAATAGCATCCATTTTAGAATAGCTTAATGGAACATATGCATTTCCTTTGATAGCATCACTCAATGTAGGCTGGGAGAGCAAAGTTCTAGTCTCCGTTTGGGAGCACAGTTAAACTATACAACTCACTCCTGCAGGAGGCAGTAACCGCCATCAACATGGATGGCTTTAAAAGAGGATTAGACAAATTCATGGAGGAGAAGGATATCAAAGGCTACTAGCCATGATGATCATACTCTTCCTCTGTGGTCAGAGACAGTATCCTTCTAAATATTAGCTGCATGGCAAAAGGCCAACTGAAGCATTAGAACTGTTATCTTTTGCTAACAGGGTCCCTTAAGGCAAGCAACTAGGCACAGAAGTTTCTGTCATAAATAATGGCTGCCACCCTAATAACCTTATTGTGCAATGTATGCTGGGATATCACTCATTCATGTGGCCCTATCTTAAAGTTGAAAAAGTGTAGGAGTGTCTTCACAATTGTGACTGTTAAAATGAGTGCCACTGGAGCACTGCGTGCAGCTAATAATAACAATAATAATAATAATATTTATACCCCACCCATCTGGCTGGGTTTTCCCAGCCACTCTGGGCAGCTGCCAACAGAATACTAAAAATACGATAAAATATCAAACATTAAAAACGTCCCTAAACAGGGCTGCCTTCAGATGTGAACCAGCCCTAAAAATAATATAATCAGTCAGGTCGTGTATCCATAGCAGTGACCATAGGAGGAATGATCGCTGGGAGAAGCGCGGAGAGAAGAAACCATGGTGCATCTGCACCAGCACAACCAGACACCTTCATCTGCCTCAGCTGCAACAAAACATGTCTCTCCTCTGTCTGTCTCTACAGCCACAGCAAATGCTGTAACTCTCCAACTCTTTGACTTTACCCCTCAGGTGCATTCTTCTGTTATCTCTTGAGACAGACAGATGCCAGCCAATAATTATTATTCATGTTTTATATCCAGTTTATCAATTCTCTTCATATGGGTGGAACCATCAGTTCTGTTGCCAAATGAAGTGCTCATTTCACACCTAATTTGGATTAACCTTAGAACTGTCAGGTGTTTTGCTTCCAACTTGTCTGAAGCCTAGTAACAAACAGAATATTTCTGTTTCAAAACATTTATTCCTAGGGACACAATCGTTAGACATAGCTCCTAATTATGTTTACTACACACCTCTCATTCTCTTTCTGCTGAATAAGGGGGAAAGGCTCCCCCCTTTTTCTGCTGACCCAAACGATTTTTCTTTTCGCCATGATGCCCAAAGACACTTAAAACACCATTGTTACGTGACAATAGGCTGTATGCATTTGCATTTTGAACATGAGCTGCAAATCCAAATATCCAAGGGGTGAAATAATGAGCTTCACTTCCTTTCTTAGGAAATGTACGACACTCTGTTCAAAATCAGGTTGTCAGCTGTCAACCCAGCAATTCCAAACAAGAAAAAGTACAGTATTCTAGGACCTTGTCCTCTGCCCAATTCTGCCACAGAACCCTTACCATAGTGGATATGCAGGACAATGTAAGAAGCATATTCTTTCACATAACCTGGTCTTAATTTGTGTAGGAGTTTGGAAACAAATAACAAAACCTTAAGCTGGACTCAGCAGCAAGTTTCTGCAGGTATTTGGTTGGTTACTGTGAGAAGAGGATGCTGGCCCATTGGCCTGGTTCCGCAGGGACTTCATATGTTATTGGAGAATGAAGGGGCAAGTATGGGAAAGGAGAGACGAAGGCTTGATTAATACTGGAAATTAATATAGCAAGTCAGTAGAGAGTCACTTTAACCAGTCACTTTAACTAGACTTATCCTATTTAATCACTGACATTTGGTATAACTAAAGTGACCAATGTGTCTGCAAGCAACATGAAAAACACACCAGTTTCTTTGTATTTAAACTTGCCTTTTCACATAATCACACTTGTATTTCATACTCTCATTTGACTTGACCACATCTTTCTGGAATTTTGTTGGATTGATCTAAGAATAAGTCTACATTGGGTCTAGGTCTTTTTGCATGTGTTCAACTCACAAATCCATTCTGTCCTGTTACTGCACAAGAATTTGTATTTATATTTCCATTTAAATGTCTTTTTTAAAAAATATGTTGTCTCAAAATATGCATGGCTGATGCTTCTTTGATTTGAGAATGGGGTTGGAAGACAAAGGAAAGTTGCAAAAGTTGGTAGAAATCTAAATTTCAATTTCCACATTATTCCAGAAGGTGCCAGACCAGGTCATAGCAGAATTCCCAAAAACTGATTTTCTCAAGCATCCCTCATGTCAGGGCGACCCAGGTCCTTGGCACTTCTACAGATTATGTCAAAAAAGAACATTTAGTCTTTTCTTTTTGCTACAGCTTTTGAAAACCTGCAGATATTAAGCTTCTTATATCTGGCAATTCATTAGAGTATTCAAGTGTGGCCAAAAAGCTCTGAGTCATTCATTTGCATTTATTATACACTCAACTTTTTATGCAATAATTATTTAAGGTAAATACACTTTTAAAATCTCTCCTGCATTATCTGTTACAGGATTTATTTTCACTCTCCTTCCCAAGACAGGGTAGTCTGACTTTAAGCTGAATAATGTACTCTGAGTGTCATTGGAAGTAGCCTGGAAGTGCAGGACAAATGAGCATGTTACCTGAAGAATAAAAATGTATTTTGTGGAGAAATGAAGACAGGTGTGGGAAACCTCTTTTCAGCCCACAGGCCGCATTCCCTTTATGCATTCTTCTGAGGGCCAGATGGGTTAGAGTCAAAAGTGGAGCAACAAATGTAAGTTTTAGCATTATGCACTTGGCTAGTTTCTACACACACTAACATGCTCCCCTCTATCCTCTATCCAGACAAGCAAAAGGCATTATCAGAGTAAAATAAAAATAGCCAGTTTAACATTATCACTTCCCAATAGTTTCCTCATTCCTGCAAGATACTGACCCTTGAAACGTTATCAGCCTACAAGCAGCCTTCTGAAGTTCTATAGCTTCAGCTTTGAGTTGTAATTTAGAGGCACTGGGGGGGGGGGTCTGCTGTTTTTGTGGCTATCCAGCAGTCCTCAATATGCCAGTGCTAGTTTTTACTCCTGCTGTTTCTGCTTGCAGAACCATGGAGGGCTTGGCTAAAATAGCCACTCCTGGAGTTCAAGGGGAACACCCTCCACCCAACTCCTGCCAACATTTGCTACTATGGTATCTGTTGTTGTTGTTTAGTTGTTTAGTCGTGTCCGACTCTTCGTGACCCCATGAACCAGAGCATGCCAGGCACTCCTGTCTTCCACTGCCTCCCGCAGTTTGGTCCAACTCATGTTAGTAGCTTCGAGAACACTGTCCAACCATCTCGTCCTCTGTCTTCCCCTTCTCCTTGTGCCCTCAATCTTTCCCAACATCAGGGTCTTTTCCAGGGAGAGCCAATGTTGTTTACTTGTAATATGGCCACTTGCCATTATACAAATCTGGCTGCAAATAACTAATAATAATTTTACATATGAATCAGATTTCAAAAATTGTTATGAAATCTATACTTCTATAGTGATAGGATCTCCATAGTAATCGTTAGTATGCACTAGTACATAAGGCTGGCGCAGACTGCCTAACTCTCCAGTGAATCATCTGCTCCATCCAACTTCCTCACTTTCTACACTGACAAACATTGTCCTCAGTATTATTCCAGCAGTTCTCAGTGCTGGCATTAACTTCCTCCTCCTTCAAGCTTACACTTGTTGACACTTCCAATGTCGCTTCAAATCAAAGTTGAATTTTTGGAAGCAATCCCCCATCATGGTACCCCAAGCGGGCCACAGGGGTGAACATACTTGTGGAGTACCTATAGAAAGAAAATGTTTACTTAAAGTGGCACCCTAATAGTGCAGATCAGCAAACCGATTTATGCTCTCAAGGGCACAAAATAAAATACTGGTAAACTGAGCTGAACAGGTCATTTTAATGGTGGGCGATTCTGTCAATTTCTCTTTCTCTCAGTTTTTCATTTTTCCAATCTTGAGTTCAATTCATATCACCTTGCACTTTTTTTTTAAGTCTTCATCAGGATTTTACTGTGATTTTCTCCTTACATCCATATTTTGTATGCAATTTTGCCGAATAACCACATTTTAGGGAAACAATTTCCCTAAATATAATGCACTTTTGTATGTCACCCGCATATGCATTTTTGTAGACACTACTTGGCTTGGGAATTGCACTGCAAAAATTCAGAGAAGTGCAAATTTCAAAGGATGACGGTTTTGGTGAATGTGTGGTTCCAGAAAGTGCAAATTAGGTAGGCTTGCCTTTAAATGTGCACTGAATCAATTTTCTTTCCCACCCCTGGTTCCTGTCTAATACAGTCAAACTTCGGTTCTCGAACGGCTCCGTTTTCAAACGTTTCAGCTCCCAACGCCGAAAACCCAGAAGTAAATGCTCCAGTTTTTTAAGATTCTTCGGAACTTGAATGTCTAATGTGGCCTCCGCTTGAGTGCAAGAAGCTCTTGCAAGCTGTGCCTTGGTTGTTGAATGTTTCGGAAGCTGAACGGTCTTCCAGAACAGAATACATTCGACAACCGAGGTTTAATCATACCAAATATGTCCATTAGCATGATTGGGCTTCTTTGTGAAGAAAAAAAAATGTCGGGAAGAATCAGATATATGTAGACCAAGAACAGGCCTACTCTACACATCATCTTATCTCAACTTAGTAGTAGCTTCCACTGCCTCAGAGGATGTAGCTTGGTACAGTCCATGTGAAATTTTTGTTAGAAAATATCTAAACTATTTTTCAATTTGGCAGGATTTGTATATTTAAGGCAGGGGTGGGGAACCTTTTTCAGCCATAGAGCTGCATTCCTTTCTGAAGTATGGCCAAAGGTAAATGTGGCTGGAGCAATCTTTGTACAGTCAGCTATTTTCTACACATGCTCACATACCCTACTCAGTCCTCCATCCAGGCAAGCGAGAAGCATTACTGTAGTTCAAGGAAACATTTCAGCTGGGCAAAAACACTCAGGGTGTAGAGCAGGGCCAGGGAGGAATGTGACAGGACTTTGGTCTTTCAAATTTCACCTTCCGTTCTGATCAATTCACTGCATGACAGTTGTGACACCCTGCAGCGCCCCTAGGCTTGAGGTGCAGAACCGGCTACACTGCCCCAAATCCACCTCTGGGTGAGACAGTGAGGGCTAGGGAGAGGTCTGAGGGCCAAACAGAGAAAGTCGCTGTAGACTCCTGGGCCTGGACTTCCTCAATCCTGATCTAGGAACTCGAGCTCTCTCATCCAAGGTACAGTGATACCATTTAAGCTATGTTGCACAACTGCCTGCCTTCAGAGTCTTGCTGTGTTCCTCCTGACCCAGAACATCTAACACTAGTTCCATTAGACACACCTTACAAAAAAGCCAGTATGGTGTGGCAGTGAGAGTATCAGATTGAAATTCCTATTAGGCCATGAAACATACCAGGGGACTTTAGACTAGTTGATATCTCTCAACCTAATCTGTGTCATAGGTTTGTTGGTGATCAAATGGGAGGAACTGGATAGGCCATCTTGAGCTGCCTCTTGAAATGTGGAGAGATAAATATATGATGTTAAACTGACAAAAAACAAGTGTCTTCTGGTCAATGTGTTGAACGTGTCACCTTTATACAATTAACTAACATTCAACTTTGGAAGGCCCATAGCTCCATGGTAGAGCCAGTTCTGGATTGAGGTTTGATGGGGCCCCAAGCTACTGAAGGTAATGGGGCCCTTCATATGTCCAGCTGTCCTTTGTCAACAACAAATTGTTGCTGTTTTTTGTGTTGAATATATGCTATATGGTAATTTATGGACCTAATAGGTATCTAAAGCCATTTGCACATAACAAAATATGTATTTTATCAAAGTACTTGTTGAACTGAAATACAATTAAGGATAAGTTTATCTTACATTTTGGAAATGTACATCCAAGTGTTTTTTTCCCTTTAAAAATTTTTGGGGCCCCCGAGAGAGTGGGGCCCTAAGCTATAGCTTGTTTAGCTTATACGAAAATCCAGCACTACCGTAGAGCATCTGCTTTGAATGCAGAAAGTCCCAGGTTCAGTCTCCAGCATCTCCAGGAATAGCTGGGAGAGAACTCTGCCTGAAATCCTGGAGAGCTCTTGCCAGTCCGTGAAGACAATACTGAGGCAGATGGACCAATGGTTCAATTCCATATAAGGCAGCTTTCTGTAACCTGTGCTCTTAACTTCTATGATTTACAAATAACTTACCTTAGATGTGAATCACTGACCTCCGTTGGGGTATCCTGTCCCACCTTATAGCCTTATAGCTAAACCAGTATGCAGAAACTTCCCTGAAGTATGTGTATGCTTGTTTGTCATAAGTTTCTCCTCTTGTGGCTCTTGACTGAGTCATATCTAGCAGCATCTGCTGGATAGATCTGGGATTGCAGCCAAGAATAATTTACCTGCTCAAATGCCGAGCAAAGCTTGGCACAAGCAGTAGTGCCTTCGATATTCTGAGGGAACAAATTCCGCTGAGTGCAGCTCTACACATGAATTTGTACATGGATGATCAAAGATGAATGCACTGGTGGGGACAGCCACTGCTCAGCCAACCTTTTACTCTCTCCTCTTGGCTCCAAGGCATCTCATTAAAGCCAAGGCATTGTATGAAGAACTTCACATTCACATTCCTGGTTTTCTTTTCTTTTATGGAATTGGGGGAGGAAAGAGTAGAAGCAAATATCCCATTGACACTGAGGGAAAACAGCTGAGAATGAAACTGGGCTGTGGAATGGAGGAAACTGCACCAAGTTTTGACTAGTCTTGGTGCAGTTTTTCACTCTTTCTCCAACCTCACACCCCCAGACACCTCCCCAAAAAACCCCAGGTGAGATTTCTAATTTCTTTCCTAAGGACATAGTCATCTGAAAAGGTAGATGATAGATAGATAGATGATAGATAGATAGATAGATAGATAGATAGATAGATAGATAGATGATGATGATAGATAGATAGATAGATGATAGATGATAGATAGAGATAGAGATAGAGATAGAGATAGAGATAGAGATAGAGATATGGTTTCAAGCACAGCACTGAATGGCCATTTCCACGTAGTGCTTCAGGTGTGGAGCCAGCAGACCTTAAAGATTGCCCCAGACTCTTCAGAGCCTTATTTACTTAATTCGTCTCTCTTTCAGTGAACATTTCTTTCTCTCTTAAACTGCCAAGGCATGGCTGTAGGCTTCCAGGGAATTGAGCACTCACTCTCCTTTATATCATCTATCAAATAAGATCCCTGCCTCTGATCTTCCTTAACAGAAGTAATCCAAATAAATTCTTCCTTTGCCAAATGTGGAAGCTGCCTTCATGGAGCAAGTGCAAATGAATTCACAGAGTGCTCCCCCCTCCCCTAGAAAACATGCAGGCACAGACCTGCTCTCTTCCTCACACACTTGTGCGCACACACACACACACACACACACACACAGAGAGAGAGAGAGAGAGAGGCACACAGACTACGTAGAATGCCTTGAAGAAACTGTAGCTAACCACCTTATTAGTATTCCTCTCTCCACTGTGTTTCACTTGCAGCAAGGGAGGGCTGAGCAAAATGCAGTAGAACAGGGACAGAGACAGAGCTGGCAATCATCTCAATGCAGGCTGCTGGATGTAGGGGGTGGAGGGGGGATGCAGCAAAGCAAGATTAATAACCTTGCCATAATCCCGTGCACCCTGGCAGGAGGTGCCTCTGGTGACCAATCCGTCCCTCTCTTGATTAATTAGACAGCGTGAGTGAGTGGCTGGCAGTCCACCTGGCTTTTTTGAGGGGGTGGGGGGCTGCCTGCATTTGCCGTTCTTTGAAACCTCTACCCATCTGGGAAGGTAACAGTGAGACGTACCATCTGCAGCATACACAGCCGCTATTGGAGGCTTACCACTGACAGTTTTGCTATACAGTTTTGGTGAGCAAGGAGCAAGGTGTATCGTGCAGAGGGGGGATTTCTATCATTGGGCCACTGATTCCTCCCCCCCAATAGTGTTTGAATTCTGGACTTACTTTTGGCAAAGTCTCTTGGACACCTTTTCTCTCCCTCCCCTCCCCAGGGTTGGATGATCAGGAAATGATGGACCATCTGAAAACTAATTTTTGTGCTCCTGTGTGACTTCGGGTACAGCTGGAGGAATTTTAATTGCCCTTGGAGAAGTTTTATTAACAGGGGGAACTACCAGAAAGGTAAGTCGAGAGGTGTTGCCACCTTTTCCTTCCTTCCTTTTTCTTTCTGTTCTATGAGATTTTTTCCATCGTTGAAAAAGAGATTTGGGTATATAGAGACAGTGCCTAATGCCATGCTGGAGTTGCCTCTAGGTTCAAGTGCTTGTCTTTTACAACTCCTTTGCTCTTTCTTTGCTGGGCAGGATAGCACCTTTCAAAGAATCTTGAATACTGCTGATGTACAATGTTTTGAAAATGCATTTTGAAAGCTTGTTTTAGAGTATTTCTGTGGCTTGTGGAAAAATTAGTGTATAGTATACACTAATAGCCTACCTTCCTATAGCCTACCTCTACTGAGGCATTAACTTGGATTTGAGTCCTTGTGTTCCCTTAGCTGGTACTGGGGTTGTTTTTTTACCCCTTCCTCCTCTGTGTATTTCTGCCTGCTCAGCTGAAATGATGGATATGTGGGTTCAGAAAGCTGCTCCTGCTACTCTTGGCTAGCGTAGATTGATAGCAAAATGGGAATTAGTCAGGGTTTGTGAGCTGCTGCTTCTTATATAAAGTTTCTCTGTGATGTCTGTGTCGCTGGTGGGACTTGGGTACACAGATTTATCCTCATAGGCTGTCTTTCTTTTTCTTGCCTGGTCAGTATGTTAGCCACATCTGATTTTCCTAGCCCCTTTCAATGTTTGTGCAAAGGTGAGATGCATATATACATCTAAAGCAACACTTGGACCACTGTGGTTTACTGTGACAGATTGTTTCCCTGAGTCTGGTGGTATAGCTTTCATGTTCATCCTTGCTTCATGTACAGGTGTTGAAGTGAAGGATCTGAGATTCTCTTAGCCTTTTCCACCTTGCAATTAGTCTTTCAGAGTGAAATGTGATTGCAGTGGAGTGACACGAAAGGACTCCTTCACCGGAGTATTTTGATTGCCACACTGACATCACATTGGTTTTTCAAGAGGCTGAGGAACCTTCTGTAAATACAGGAGTAACGGTTCCCAAGAGGGCTTGCTGGGAATATCTTGCTCCATCTTAGTGCATACATGTGAATTATTGGATGCAGTTTGAGACACTCATTGGATGTGAGATGTATACAGTTAGGATAAGGCAGAGGTTGCATCATGTCACGAGCGATCTTTTTATGCAAGTCTATATACATATAATGTTTAAATGGTGATATTTGATACTTAACCTATCAATAAAGGCAAAACTACTTGATTGCCTTTTTATTTAATATGTTCAATAAAGAGAGTTTTATTTCCTTAAAGGCTGTGGTACAGTTAAACTGAAAACTTAATAAAAAGGCTCTGTCACAGCACAAATCAAAGCGCCTAGTGATGCCGTGTGTGTGTGTGTGTGTGTGTGTGTGTGTGTGTGTGTGTGGCTTGCCTGTCACTTTCTCCTTGAAGGTTTAGTGATTGTTTTTTGCAGAAAATAGATTGAAGAGGGGGAGGTGTTTAAAGAAGGTAAGGTAAACCCAGATGCATTTTCCTTTTCATCTCCTGAAAGCAATATGCCAGTCTGCCATTCGCGTTGCTGCTCTGAAATATGACATTCCAATCTCTCTCTAGTTAAGATGACATTTACTTTAGATTTGTTTTGCTTTGGCATTTCTTCTACAAACTGCCTGTCCTTCCATTCAACACAAGGATTGCAAATGCTTCATGACGGTATTCATTTTCTGGGTTTGAAAACACTTTACATACATCTTCGAAACAGTGTCTTTTGAGATACAAAGATCTAAGGTGATGGAGGAAACTGATGTTGCATGGGATACCCTGAGGATATCAAATCTAAAGGTGCAGAGAGGTAACAAGAGACAGCCTTCTGCTTTTACTTACTGAGGTTTTACTTGCTGAGCTGTCCTCAGCAGGAGTTTGGAAAGACTTTCTACTTGACATGAGGCAATCATTGAGTTGCTAAATAGGTGAATAGATGATGCTGTCATTTGTAGTTGGACCAAATTGCATGAAATTATCATATGAAAGTGAGAAGCATTTCTGTCCTGCAATGCTGTCTGCCCATTAGTATTTGTTAGGTGCCTCTTAAAAAAACAATTTGTAACACTGCATTATTTCCATTTTCAACCTGGATTTCAAATCGGTGTAAGTTATCTGAAAGTCATACTGGATAGGATTTCAAATCTAGACATTCATAACTCACTGTCAGATAGCATCCATATTGACTTGGAAGCAGGGCTTGCTAAGTTCAATGAGACTTACTCCAGAGTAATGTGCCAATGAGAATGTAGCATTAAAACCCAACAAAACTGTGTTGGTACATTTAAACGTTGATGTCGTCCCCCCCACACCTACTCAATTATCCTTTAAAATCCAACAGAGCTAGACTGTATTGCAGAACTACACCTCAGCCAATAAAAAGGTGGTACTGACATATTCTGTGGCAAACTAGCTGATTTATGAAAATCCAGGAGCATTTTTGGAAGTAAAATAGAAACTTGTATATGGTCTCAGAGAGTGTTTCGCTTGGTTTATTATAGGTATGGATTTTCTTTTTCAAGTGTGTATGTTTTTCCCCCATTTCAACAGTGCAGAAGATTCCACAGTTCATTCTGTGGGTATATTGCTTCAAGTATTATGTAAAAGTACACCTTTCTATATTCTGGTACTTGTCATTGTGTTGCTATGGGAAAGTCTCTGAGATGGCACAAACCAAAGTAAAGTGATACTGCAGTGAACAGTCCTCAGCAAACATGTAGGCAAAATGGAAATCTGAAAACATATTATCCAAACATTTTAAGAAATGTGGTTAACATTTTTTAAAAAAAGTTTGCTTCTTCCTCCTTGAGTAAGGTATGATCACTCAGTTGTTCCTTTTGCTGCTGAAATCATTTAGCCCTCCAGGCCCTATGACTCTTGCTCCACATCCGAAAACCCTAGGCACTTTACACATGAATTCTTCCTTTCCTCTGAAACATGCTGGGATGACAACTGGCAAGGTCATCTTGGAATGCTAAATAGGAAACAAACAAACATTGATCTACCAAAAACACAAATTGTGTGGGCTGAGGATGATGCGTACAGCCAAGTGGTTAGTTATGCCTTCTTAGTATGGAATAGTATGTCCCATGGAAGTGGTGGTGGTGGAATTGATGACAAACTGAACAGCTGTGATAGTCGAAGGAGTGACACCTAAAGTCACTGTGCTCATCTTTTTTTTTGACAATAAAATTCCCTTGTAGTGAATCAAATTATGCAGATGGTGTGGTTGCCAATGGGAAAAAATGGGTGTTAAAATAAGAACCACTGGGAAATTGTTTTTATTGCATATAGCATTATTTAATTCCACTCATAACTTTCTGCTCATTTCAGAACAGCCAACTTATTCATGTTTCCTTCCTTCAGCAGATGCCTAGGATAAAGCTTATTAAAGAGCCTGAATGTAATCTTCCCACTCCTTGAAACAGCAGTCTCATAAGGACACCATCCCGGTGACCTAGGTACCTAGTTCGTTAAACCCCCTTTGAGCTCTCTGAACTTAGAGCACCTTTTTTGCTGTTTGTCCTTTATGAAGTGTATGTCCATTTTGCTCTAATTGGCTCCTGAAGAGACTTTTGGACCTATGCATTTACACCTTTTAAAACTTTTTCTGGTCAGTTTTACCAAGAAGCAGTTGCTTCAAGCATCAGATTCCAAAAGGAATCTGATTTTTTTCTTTCATCGGTTTTTTTTTTTTGTATTTCTTAAATCAGTGATGCCTAAGATCAGTACAGCTCCAATCATCCCGGACTATAGGTCAGGCTGGGTGAAGCTGAAGCAGTTGAAATCCCACAACATCTGAAGAGCCAAAAGTTAGCCACCCCCATCTGAATTTATTAGCTCCTGCCCAAAGCAAAGGGTGTGACCTGGACCTTTCACATCAGGTGTAAAATGCCTAACTCTAGCACTGTTTGTTTGCTCTGCTCTAAAACTGTCTCGTTGACTAGTCCAAGTCATCTTGTCAATGGTAACAATGGTTCTCTATGCTAGGGATGGCAGAATGTAAACCACATGAGATATCTAGCAATTTGTGGTCGCTGGGATTCTTGCAAGGGATGCAAGACAAATTGGACCATTGCCTGGTTCAGCAAGACACTTCCTTAAGAAATGTGCACATGAAGATCATGTAGCACATACCAGATAAGTTTTTTAAAAGTGAAAAGGGTCCCAAGTAAACACTGTTGCTTTATAAAATAGAAACAAAACCTTATTTATAATTTGGTGGTAGAATCATAGAATCATAGAGTTGGAATAGACCACAAGGGCCATCGAGTCCAACCCCCTGCCAAGCAGGAAACACCATCAGAGCACTCCTGACATATGGTTGTCAAGCCTCTGCTTAAAGACCTCCAAAGAAGGAGACACCACCACACTCCTGGGCAGCAAATTCCACTGTCGAACAGTTTCACCACTTTCTCATCTACTCATTCTTGGTGTTTTGGGTCATTGCAATATTAGTAGATGGGTTTGGTTGCAAGAATACTTTGAAACTCTAAGCTTCTAAAATGATGTACAGTGAGGAAAATTTATTGAATAGGCTAATAGCTATTCATCAAACAGTATTTCATGATTCTAATGAGTAATGGCAGGGAAGCTGAAACATGGGATGCTCTCATTGGAGTTGTACGCATTCAAATTATGGTTATTTTAAGGAAGTAAAAGCAATCATCCTTGCTCTTGCAGAATTCCATTTTAAGAAAATAATAAATAATGATCATTTAAAACTGATAAAGCACCTACAATTTTCTAACCACCGTACATGCATTAAAAATAAGTCAGACCTGCCTGAAGACTCACAGTCTAATAGATGAGCTACAAAATGAAAAGGGGATGGGGAGGAAAGAGAAAAGCAAACATTGGAAAAGCTGCTTCTTTTCTGGCTGATAGATGGGGGCAGACTGGTCTTTACTATGCCCTTATGTTCATTCAAACAATGTTGCTTTGCCAGCTTCTTGAAAAGTGTAGCACTACTGTCAAAGCAGAATGTGGGCCCATCCATGACCAATGAATCTGACTGTGATCAGATATGAGGAACAATGAAGAACCTCTGAGGTGTGGTTAAATTACTTAGAAATTACTTACTTAGGTTCTAGATACAGTATGCACAACAGCATTCTGGGTCACTGAGATTTTCAGAGGCCCTGCTGGTGTTGCCACACTCTCCTGAAATTAAACCCGAGGCCACTTGAAGTAGGGCCTTTATTGTGGTGGCATCTGTCTTGTGAAATTACTTCCCTTTAAAACTAAAGCATGCACTTACTACTATATGTTTTTGGCACACATCAAAGTATTTTCTGTTTGCTCAAGCATTCCCGGATCATTGCTATTGTTTGATGTGTTTTTTTTGTGGGTGACCCTGGAGGAATTTATATTACTACTATGTATTGTATCATTTTTATTTGTTTTTTTTTTATTATCATATGGGGTTTGGGACACTCCTTTGAAATTTTCAAATATTAAGCAGTATACAGGTGGCGACCATTTTGCATGGGGGTTCCATTCCTGGCCCCAGTGCGTGTCGGTGGAGTGTATATAAGTGCACCCCACCCCATTCTGCTCTCCCCCGCCTCCCTATTCCACCTTCTGGGTCCAAAAGGATCCTCACGTTAGCTATCACATGTCAATT
Source organism: Podarcis muralis (assembly GCF_964188315.1). Lineage (NCBI taxonomy): Eukaryota > Metazoa > Chordata > Lepidosauria > Squamata > Lacertidae > Podarcis > Podarcis muralis. The sequence goes on from NC_135655.1 coordinate 53,829,043, forward strand.
GCACAAGCCTAAAATGATTGCCACCTGTATCAGTGTGATATATGCCTAAGGCTGCAATCCTAAACTTATTTGCTTACCTGGGAGTAAGCCCTATTAAATCCAACAGTCTAAAATAACAAGGATGAGTTGGTAATATCAGTAGTTCGTTTTACCCAAGTGAAAATAGAAATGTGTTCAATCATCTGTTAACAGTGTTTATGTAATTTGTAAATGTGCTGTAGTTGAGGTTGTTTAAACATAATTCCTTCTTGAACCCAGGATTTTTTTAAAAAAATGCTTTTCCATTGAAACATTTTAGAGAGTTCATTTCCAGAAAATTGCCTATGTGTTTAACTTCTTAGAGTACAGAAGTAGCAACAGTATAACAGTGACCAGAGCAAGCCAGTCTAGGACAGAACTCATGAACAACATTGCTATACTACATGCAATGATTCTATTCAGAGCAAATGGCATGTGATGTCCAAAGTGTCTATCTCTACACACATATAAAACGCAGTAGCAGAAGTTGTAATCCATGCTGGCAGAGGCTGCCCAATCCCTTCCCCATTGATGGTTATTTTGCTAACTCCATCTTCTTACAGCAGTTGCTACAGACTACTTATTTATATCCTAACCTTGGTTTTCTAGGCAAGAGGACCATTCAGTGCAGCCTACAATATCTTAAAATAAAGCAATATAACAAAATGAGAGGCATACTTAAATAAATCATCAAAAGCAACAAAAGCAATGTGAAATTGCAGAAGCTTCAGAACAAGACAGTCAGGCACAGGAAAATTAACTAAAAATGCAAGTACTAATGTGCTCCTGAGTGCAGAACAGGGATGGAGATCCTGTGATCTTCCAGATGTTGTTGTACTTCAAGTCCCATAATTCTCAGCCAGCATGGCCTATGGACAGAGATGATGGAAGTTGTAGTTCAACATTATCTGGAATGGCCACTGCTGTAGAATGGTGTGCACTTGCTACACATTAGTTACTGTTCTGCAGAACATGAACATTTATCCCCATCATGGAATTATTTTGGGAGCACCACCAAGTAAGTTGAGTGTAGGTTAAAGCCTTCTGGACAAATCTGCTATGTCCAGCTACAAAACAGACCTGCTGGCCTTAGCCTTTGATCACAATCAGTAAACATTCTATTTAGCATGCCATTAAACATCTTCCTCTGAACAAAATTCACCAAGGCTGCAATGCTATGCTGTATGGAAGTAAGCATCACTGTGATTCATAGGAATTGCTTGAAGTCACATACCTAAAATCAGGCTTCATACTCCTTCCCTCTTAATCTCTCCAGACCTCTGTATTTTGGAAAGACTTGTTCATTATTATGCAGTCAGCCAGAGGATGAAACTAAACAGTATAAAGTCTACTTAAGTCAGAAGCTGAAGGTAGCCCAGGAAAAGTTTTCTGTATTATTAAGCTGTGTTAGAAGAAGCTCAATATGAGGATAAACTGTACTAAATACAGACTTTGGAAACCAGATGGTGAATACTGTGTGTTCTTTGCCTCTTGTGCCAGCTTTTTGGAAGAGACTATTTTTGTGATGCTTGAATTTCAAGGCTACTTTGCAGGAATCTTTAACCATAATTGCCTCTTTTATACCAGTGTTCTTCTTTCACATATTACATTAACATGTATATTGGTGGCCGGTGATGGTGGCCGGCAGACGCTGGAAAGTTCAGCATAACTTTGAAGGCCCTGCACACATAAGCTCCATGAATGGAAGGCCCCCTCTGCTCACAGAGCAAAAATGTAGTATCCACACCATACAGTCTGGGCATGTATAGGCTGAGTCAATGTGGTCTGGAATGCCAGAAAAGGCAGAAACTCGGTGATGCATACCAACCCTACATATGCAAAGGTCAATCCATTACATTTTCATTTATATTCTGACATTCATATTCCATTTTTTTCCATCATGGAACCCAAGTCTGGTTCCCAAGGAGTCATCTATCCAGGTATTAACTAGATCCAGACTTGCTTAGATTCAGCACAGCAGTAGCTTCATGTATATCTAGGCCATGTCTTAGGATAGTGCCTGTATTCTTGGTAAGGTGATGTGAAGTACGACAACAAGCAAATCTATGGAAATACCAAAAGCCCAAATACCAATAGTAGGAAGTCAGCCATGACATCTTCACAGCCTTTCCTGGTCCTGCAATTGTCAGTCATATGGTTGGAGAATAGGGCAACAACTACTGAAGTCCCTAAGTTGGATATAATGCAGAAGTTCATCAAAGAACCTTACAACCAATCCAGTACAGAGGTGTGCATGCTTTTATTTTCTCCTTTGCCACTGACATTTATTGGATAACCTTGTGCCCTCATTCTGTAGGAGGTTAGTCCTCAGAAACCATAAAAGTACACACAAAACCAGGATTCCCTGGCAATCAGCTTTATAGAATAAGCAGCTTTTCCCAGTCCTGAGAACAGTGACAGAGGAGAAAGGTAACTACCCATCCCCTCCCTTGCTCATAAGAAGTTGGCATTTGCAAGTTGATTTTAAGAGACTTAAAAGTCTCCTTCACTTTGTAAAAAATACAAATTATTTTCTCCTTTTGGTTGGTTGAAGATATTGTAAAGTTCCAATGCACAACCCCTATTAAGGTTTATGAGACTTGTACCGCTATTTGCGAATTGGAAGGCAACCCAGTAGGATAGGGTTGTTGTTGTTGTTGCTGTTGTTGTTGTTACCAACACCACATAAATGCAAAGCAGTGCTGTGTTGCATTTGCCCTCTAGTTACTCCTGTTAAGTTTGTGACTAGGCCAGTAATATGGAGGGGGGACGACTGGTGGCCCTCCAGATGTTGCTGGATCAACTCCCATTTCTCCTTATCATTGCCCATGCTGGCTGGAGGTGATTGTCACATGTTCCCCATTATTGTTTTAGCCCTGTGCACTTTGTGAATGAATGAATGAAATGTCACTCACAGGCTAAAGCTGCATAAAAAGCATTGTGCCTCTTTTAACAAACTCTGAAACCACTTATTCTCAACCAGCAAAATATCTGCTGTTATGACAGGTGTGTGTGTATGTATGGAGGGAAGCCTTGTATTTGCAAGGAACATTAATAATGCTCTGTGCATGGGCACACATGTGTTACTGAAGCCATGCACACATAGCCACATCCTGGGTTCCTTGGCAGTGAAGATGGGGTCGTGATTTGGAGGTTGCTGATCTGTTCTTATCCTCAAAATTCCAGTGCACTTGATGCTTGAATTCTTCTCCATCTCTGCAAATGTCTAACTTTCACTTATGTGAGTTGAAGTATAGGGAATAACTTGAGGAAAGAACCTGCTTCCTAGTAATGGTAACTTAGCCATTGAGAACTAGGCCTTCAATTGTGCTTCTTATGCTGCAAATGTGTAACATCTTCCGGTATGTGAGTCACATTGAACTCAGTGAGGCTTACTTTTGAGTAGATGTGCATTTTGATGCCTAAAGCAGAAGAGCAAAAACAGTCAAGGTGCATTGTAACCCATGTTTAGTTCTGTCTGTGTATTCCTCAGGAAGAAAATGGAATGCAAAATCCTCTTTGGCAATGCCTTATTAGATCTCACCCCTTCATTCATCCACATTAGTCAAAGAGTGAAGAAGCGTCTTCTGTTTTCTCTGTTGGCTTTCCTCATACTTTGTTGGGGATTGAGCTCTCAGTTGAAATAGTGCTATGTATGGCGAAGCCTTTCTCATCAAGGAAACGTTGATGATCTTAACATGTTACTGGCAATATAGTAGCTGCATTTCCCCACCTGTCTGCCAGTGTAGTCTCTTCTATTCACAAAAGAGCCTCTGAGAAAACTGGCAGTGTTCAGCAGTACATTAATATGCAGCTCATGCAGCCTGTCATTGACATTGTGCTGGGGAGAGCATCTTTCTTCCAAGTGAAGCACTAAAAGTCCTGGATCGTCTAACCTGAATCCTGAAGACAAATCCTCTTCACTTATTGCATACCTGCAGTTATTCAGGATGGTGCCAAAGTAGAGTATCTAAGTGCATTGATGACTAATACTGCATGCTTCCCAGACACACTGAGAGTGTGAGATTCTGGTGTGTGTGTGTGTGTGTAGGAGAAGATCTCTTATGCAGGAGAATTTAACTATTAAATAGATTGCTTGATCTGAAGTTTGCCTTTTAGACGATTTAATTAAAACACAGAGGAGCCGTATGTTTCACTGCACAGTATTTATTGCAAAGTAAATGCAAATATCTTCCGATCAATACAAATAACTCACTACTGCTTTCTCTCTTTTGCCCCAAGTTCAAGGTTTTACTTATTGTTTCCCTTCAATGCACATAGTTTTTTAAAAAAGAAAAGGTAAGGAACCCTGGACCCCAGTCAAAGGTGACTATGTGGTGTGGCACTCATCTCGCTTTCAAGCCGATGGAGCATTTGTCCACACACAGATTTCCGGGTCATGTGGCCAGCATGACTAAACCACTTCTGGCGCAACAAAACACCGTGATGGAAGCCAGAGCACACGGAAACGCCGTTTACCTTCCTGCTGCAGCGGTACCTATTTATCTTCTTGCACTGGCATGCTTTCAAACTTCTAGGTTGGCAGAAGCTGGGACAGAGCAATGGAAGCTCACCATGCCATGTGGATTCGAACCACTGACCTTCTGATCAACAAGCCTGAGAGGCTCAGTGGTTTAGACCACAATGCCACCCGTGTCCCTGGGTGTAACATGATATTCCAAACCGCTACATAGAGGTGGATAGAATAAGTGGAGCCAGGCAGTCACATTGAGAACAATTCTCAATCTGTTGGAATCCTGTCACTTTAATAAGATGGAATAAGGAAGATATGTGATGATTCAATACAACAAAAAATTAACCATTTGGAAAACTCACAGTTGCTGCTTTTGACCCTAGCAACAGCTTCACCAGGTGTGATAGTTTCTATCTTTGAATGATTACCAGAAAACAGTGTGTCTCTCATATGTTGGTCCAGAGGGAATTTTCCAGACAATAATGTGATAGTCCTGAAGTGACAGCTTTAACTATCTAACTCTATGAGAACAAATAGATCTCTAGTTATTATGTGGCTCTGAATGCATTCCTTAAACTCCCCCCCCCCCATTCAGCAGCCTTAAACTGAGTCAGAACCTTGGTTGACTTATCTCAGTATTCAGGTAGGTAGCTGTGTTGGTCTGACGCAGTCGAAATATATAAAAATAAAATTTAAAAAATTGTCCAGTAGCACCTTAGAGACCAACTAAGTGTGTGCATCCACACTTCTTCAGATACACTGAAACAGAAGTCACCAGACCCTTATATATAGTGGGAGGGTGGGGTGGGGTTTTCCTCAGGAGGGTAGTAGGAGATGGGTGATTGACAGGTTTACCATAGCCATTGAGTCAATCACCCATCTCCTACCACCCTTATGGTGACTTCTGTTTCAGTGTATCTGAAGAAGTGTGCATGCACACAAAAGGAGCAGAGGATACAGGTGATAAATTGACACCTGGGGGCATCATAGTAAGTAGTGTGAGATATGCTCAACACTGGACTCACAGATACAAAATCTTTGGTGAGCTAGAATGCTGTTTGAATCTCGTCCAAATAGGCAGAGGACATACCCTGAAACCCTAAAGCTGTGAATGAGGGTTTTTGTTTTAAGGAGTTGCAGTAAGGCTTGTAAAGTATTGCTCCAAACCAAATGTTGTTTTATATAATGGATACTAGGTAGAATGTGACATTTGTGTGATTGAATAGATGTCCCACTGTTTGGAATAAAGATGGATTAAAAAAAACCCACACCTGTGTAAATCTGAGGAAAGAGAAGGTAGATGGAACTTCCATATTAATCCCATAAGTCTACAGAGTACAGTGGTACCTCTACTTACAGACATGATCCATTCCGTGGTGCCATTCACACCCAGAAAAGTCCGTAAGTAGAGCGCCGCTTCTGCGGGTGCGCGTGGCATGATAGAGTGCTCCTGCGCATGCGTGAAGCGTGCAGATCTCTCCTGCGCATGCACAAAGCCGGAAGTAAACATTTCCAGGTTTGCCATGTTCATAACCTGACAAAATGCAACGTGAAGCAAACGCAACTTGAGGTATGACTATACTTCTACCTGAATTTACACAAGAGCTTTCAGCTGAAGTTCACAGTTCTAGGAAGAATTGCGGGGGGGGGGGGGGTAGATGGTAATTTCAGTCAATACAGTGCAAGTGCAACATGAACGAAGGTTGCTATGGAAAGTAATCCTGTTTCTAAAAGAGACACAGGTGAGCCATTTTGTCCTGGCACCAACAGCACTTTTATCAAGCTATGAGTACCACCAGCACCTTGTACTTTACAAAAAGAAAGCACTGTCTGGGACATTGAACTCAATGGTCCTTGCTCTGAGTTGGTATGCCTGCCTAGGATTGCTATATTTGTTTATATGTTTGTTTCTTTAGAGATTTATATTCCATTCTTTTAATCCCTATGCACGATTGCGTCCAACGGTTGAAAATCAAAATCACATAAATTAAATATGCACTAAAAATACAATACTAAAAATACATTAAAATCACAAATGGTAATCACATCAAGATCATATAGGTTTGTCTATGTAACAATGTAACGGAGGGAAAACAAAGCACATTAAGACACAAGGAGGCAGAGCAAAATATGGTTGTATAAATGAATAGACGAACCTTTACATGGGTATTGTTCCAATTTGTTAAGCGGATGCTTTTGAACAGTGATGAAAGGTTTGCAGAATACATTATTTGTTAGGACCAAGAGAGGAGGCATACATCTTTAAAATAAATCAATTTAAAATGGGAAGCTGTTTTAGCTCAGCCTTAGCATTGATTTCTTAAGTTTACAAACAGCATTTTGGGCAAAATCTCATAGACATTTGCACAGCACATAAGATAATTCCTACGTGCATGAGTTCCCAAGTGCATGCTCTTCACTTGATGACCGTCTCATCAAATGATGCCTTGAATCTGACAAGGCTACTGAATCAGCACTGTTTGAGCCTTCCAACTGAGCACTGAAACACAACATTAAAACACTGCATTAAAAACAGTTCTGAACAACTTCCAATTACAGAAATAAGGTCACACACTTCTGTTTGTTGTGGGCTTCTTTGGCTCCTGGGAAAACACCCAATCACTGATCAAAGCACCAAGTAATGTGATTGTGAGGAGGAGGGGAGACAGGCTGGTTGCACATGAATGATGTTGCTTTACCATAACTCTGAGACTCCATAGGGCAGAATCAGCACTCTGGAGCAAGATGTAGGGGGAATGTGCTTTGGCCTGGACCTGTTGCAGCATGGGGGATGCAATGGCAATTAAACAAAAGAGAAGAGATGGAGAGTATAGGGCAGCAGGCAAATGGACCATCCCCTATGCCTAGCCCCAAGACACAGGTTGTACGGGGCTCCAGAACTCACAACCCTGAGCTCAAAGGAGGCTGCACTGAAAGACACACATAACTTATTTTATATTCAAAAGGAGTGGGACAGGCCCGGTTTAAAACCAAATGATCACCTGTAGGCCATAGCTCAGTGTCAGCATTATATGCAGAAGGTCCCTGGTTCAATCCCTGTTATCTGAAGATAGGGTTAGGGATGCTCCCTGTCTGTAACCCTGGAGAACTGCTTGCCCATCAGTGTAGACAATGCAGAGTTTAATTTCTTTGAGATTTTAATTGCAAAAGTTTGGAAAGGAGAAGCTATCCCATCCAAATTAGACTGGCAAAACAAATTGCGAGAATGTGCAGAACTAGCCAGAATATCAGCAAGGTTCCGAGATGGTACCAATGAAAAATTCAACAGAGAGTGGGATGTATACAGAGTTTATTTAAAAGAACATTGCAAAAATATAAATCCGTTGGCAGGTCTGGAATGACTTTCTGCATGTAATAGTAGGAGAACCTTGTAAAATTAATGTAATTGAAACAACCTAGAGGAGACAAAGTTTAGTGTGCAGATAAAGAATGTAATCTGGGAACCACAATGGGGGGACCGGAGGTCATGTTGAATCCAACTACAAAATGTTACATACAACAAGCACCAGCTATGGAATGAATGGATTTTTGTTTATTTTCATTTTCTGTACATTACTTATGTTACACAGTTTTTAAAACCAATAAAGCATATATATATCTTCTTCTTTCTTTTGCGATCACTCGTAGCTGAGTAAGATTGTCTTCCATAAACACAGTTTTAACAATGAGTCCATAAGTGACTGTGGAGGCAATTCTGGATCCACACGTCCTTCCACAGTGGGGACATTGGTTTCCAGGAGAGAGTTGATCACAATGTAGATTTGCCAAGCGTGCCTTCCTCTTCACACGATTCTCCCTTGCATCCTGAGTTTGAGTGTCTTCAAAGCCCATGAGACCTTCAGTAAAGGCTGTTCTCCAATTGGAGCACTCGCAGACAAGTGTTTCCCAATTGTTGGTGTTTATACTACATTTTTTAAAATTTGCCTTGAGACAGTCTTTAAACCTCTTTTGTTGACCATCAGCACTACACTTTCCATTTTTAAGTTCAGAATAGAGTAGCTGCTTTGGAAGACGATCGTCAGGCATCCACACTACATGACCAGTCCAAAGAAGTTAATGTTGAAGAATCATTGCTTCAACACTGGTGATCTCTGTTTCTTCCAGTACACTGGTATTAGTTTCGCCTGTCTTCCCAAGTGATGTGTAAAAATTTCGGAGACACCAGTGAAAATCTTTCGAGGAGTTGGAGATGGAATTTATGAGTGGTCCATGTTTCACAAACATACAGTAAGGTTGGTAGTACAATAACTTTGTAAACAAAATGCAGGCCCTTGTCGAAAGATAACTGCCCAGGTAGGAGAAGTAATCAACATTTTCCAACGTTACACCATGTTCATATATATAAAAAGACAATGCAGAGTTAGGTGGACCAACCTGATTCTGTAGAAGGCAACTTCCTAGGTCTCTAGGTGGGGCTGCTTCGTTGCTATTTGGTGGAAGCAAGGGATAAATAACAACCTTAGCCCAGCTTTCACAAAACTGGTTCCCTGCAATTATTTAGACTGCAACTCTAAGCAGCCACTGTCAGCATGGCCTTGGGACTTGCAAGGCCAAAACAGCAGGCAGGTATCTGCCCCACATTGTCATTTTTGGAGGGCAACATATAGGAGTGTACATGGGGGTTGGATAGCAAGGATCCTTAGAAGTTAACCAGTGTTCCTAAAAGAAAAGGGAGGACCCCTTTTTAATTTGAGGCATGGGTGCTGGTATGGCAGAAAGCTTGCCATTCCAATGAGCACCAGTAACTGTGGTACAGCTACTGGATGAGCTTGGTGAGGTGGCTAAGCCTGGTGCTGGTTTTTGAACGAACTAGTGAGCAGAAAGAAACAGCTTAGCTTTTAGCACATCTCTATCCATCTCCCCTGCCTCCGCCTGCAATATGGGAGAAAGGAGCATCTAAAAGGTGCAAAGGAGAAAGATGATTAAAGGACTGCAGCAATATATAAGAACTTGCTACTGTTCCTTTTTACTTCTCAAAGATCCAAGTGATTGCATGAGCTTTCAGTGTCCAATTATGTTGAAACTTGACTTTATTGCCACTATTTCAGCAAAGCTGCATGGCTTTGTAACAATTTTATTGGAAAAAGAAAACAGCAACCCACTTTATTTTTATCCCTCCATTATGTTCTGTGTTTAAATGGCATATAATTGCATTTAATAATCCTTATGATTTCATGTGAGCCACCTTGAGGGCATTTTTGAAGACCAAGGGTGGGCTGGAAATTGACAAAACATATAATGACAATTTAAACCAGGATATTTCACTGGATTCTTTATTACAAAAATGTGCATGTGTCTGATACAACCACCTCAAATTCTAAGGGTGCTTTTTTAGGGGCTGGGAGAATCAGAATGCCTGGAATCCTAAGGTAATGGTAGTGGGGATCCCAATGCCTTTTACCATCTTATCCAGAGCCTTGCTCAACTTGGCAGACCTATTTTTTTAAAAGCACTTTTGGTCTGTTTCTCCTCCCATTGAAAAATAAAGGGAGGGAAAGTGGTGAGAGAGCTTTAAACATTCTCAGAAGCACATCTGAACCTTTCCCAAGCGTGGCAGGGGTGTCATTGGACCAGGAGAACTTTGGATTAAACCAAACCTCAAAGATTTACAAAAAGATAACATAATTTAAAAAATCAAAATTACAACCGTGCTTCCAGAAGTTACAATACTAAAACAGATTAAGATTATCTCAACTTTCTAAATATTTGGGTAGGCTTGTCGAAACAAGAATGTAAATATGCCTTTACATTAAAATATATGCCAAATAATGATGAGCAAAAGGTAAAAAAGAAAAGAAAATTAAAATAGAAAAGATTGAAGGAACTAATATAGCAAAATCTTCCCGTTATATCTTTAAATTAAAGCATCTGATTCAATCTTTGCCATTTGCCATGTTAACCCTAAACAGGAGTTACATGAGTTCTAAATGCAACTCAAGCCAGTGGTGTGGCTGCTACATTTTGGATCAGATGAAGTTTCTCAGTCATCTTCAAGGGCAGCCCCACATAGAGCATATTGCAATAATCCAATCTGGAAGACGTCCTGGAGTGACTGAGAGGAAAGTGAAGATGATAAAGATGATAATAATCCAGTGGAAGACTGTGGTTTTATTGAGGATAAAACGGTAAAATCACAAAGTGAATTGCAAATAGTAGTAGTAATGAATGGATGGCAGTAGAAAATGCATGTGCTTAGTACAATCTGAATCACTGACGTGACTCATTAGAGCTGGCAACTGTGCCCCCTGCACAAGCAGATCTCCTAGGCCTTCAGATAGTTACCTCAAATGCAGAAGTGTTGCAGGGGATGCTAAATTATTCACTGTTACTTCATCTTTATGCCAGGGAAACACCATGTGCCATGTTTCTCCCTTTCAGGCAGATGTACAAAGCACAGGGACACTGCCAGAAAAAAATTGGCAACAATATGGTCTGGTAAATGACCCTGATGGCATTTAGCAACTCTCACTTTTCCTGTGTTCATCATGTCACCCAAGAAGAGCATTCTCTTCTCTCTTTTATTTCTGTAGGAGAGGAATGGAGTGGAACATTCCAAACCAGTAACAGCACCAGCCAGTAGAAATTCCAAGGTCTGACAAGTAAAAAAGATTAATTCAATGTGCAAAAGCACTCAAGGCATTATAATGAATTTTGAAATATCATTAAAGTCATTTGTAACAATAAAAGAGAAGAAAATAAATGAATCATAAGGCGTATGGCTTTTAGAAGGTTGGGAAAGTCTATGGTTTCGTTGAAAGATTATTCTTCATTCTGTTTTAAAAGGAGTGGGAAGCACATTCTTGACCAGTTCAAGTTCTTAAGTGTTCATGGTGGAATACATTAAGAAGGAAGGAAGAATGGTGAAAAACCCAGAGGTGGTGGTGGGTTTTTCAGTTATGCCTTTCTTTAAAATAATCCATTGTCCAGCAATACAGTCAACCAAATTGGTTTGATGTAGCTTTCAAGGATAAGTATCAGGATAAGAAGTGATGTATTTTACTATATTTGCTGTTCTAAGGCAGAAGACTGAAGTCTCTCCATCTTGAGGTACACCTGTTTTGGAAGATGTACCACATAGTAAACTAAATAGAAATGACATCACTTTCCAAGTGAAAACTGCACACCACTCCTGATGGGAGTCCAAATTTACGACTGTTAATATGCACTTACTTACACCCTGAAGGGTGCCGTTAAGAACTTCCACCCTGACTGCTTACAGCCTAACTAAACCTTCACAATTTATGCCTAGAAAACACCTGGTCTCTCACTCTTTCTGTCTTAACTGTGCTTGTGTCATTTCAGGAATCCTAAAATAGAATATAATCTAGAAAATTCATATGTCTCAACTTTGGGCCTTTTCTTGCAGTTATCATTTATAGTGATGCAACCAGTATAGTGGTGTAACTACTTTGAGGTTTTCTGCAATCAAGCATTATATAAATTTTATGACATAAATAAATATGGCAGCAATCATTAGCTGCATACAAAATTTCATCACAATAACCAGCTTCGCAATGGCTCGGGTAGATGTGTAGTTCCTCTTCTAATCTTATATACTCCCACAAAATGAAAAATCTGGAAAACTAGGCTTTAAATACCCTGCCCTCCAACAAGGCTGTAAAAGGGTAATTCCTGTGCGCATGTTCATCACACCAGAATTTCCTGGCAATAGGAGCATGGGGACAAGGTTTTATAAGCGTTGAGACTACAGCCATATAACTTTTTTTCAGTTCAGGCACATCCCACCATTAGTGTCTCACCAATTCAAAGTCCACACTTTCTGTTGTATTCTTTTCCATCTCGTGAGTAACCCTGATCTGCTATTTTATTCTCTGTTGTGAACTGTAGGTGACATGTTGCTTTTCCAAGGTTTCTTCTCTGTCTGTGCACATCACAAGACATTATAAATTTGGGATTACTAGTGCAACAGTAGCTCTTGAAGCACCAGCATCATGTCTCTTGCCTAATTTATACTTTCAAGCAGCACACATGCAGCAAGAGGCCCTTGGAGGGCTAGAGGGTGGGGACAATGAAGGAGGAGGCCACAGGTCACCGAGTGGCATTTCTAAGCAGCATGCCTGATGTGCTGTGTTCCATCGTGACCGCTAGGTGTTGCTCTAGATCTGCATTACATTGTGACTTGAAGCACGTCACCACAGCACAAGCAAATCGTGACTCTTAAAGGATGGTTCCTCCCAAATCAAAGTGCCTCACTTCATTAAATCAGATTTCTTCTGAGCAAACATAAGGCAGTTGTTCTAACAACTGATTACTTAATTAGCCGCATGTGCTAATGGGATTTAATTGGCTTGGAGTCGAGAACATCAATCCAATAAACATCAGGGAAACTTGATCTGTTACTTCAGAGGTGCTTTTCACTTTAATCTCTTGATGCTTGAAATACCTGGAAGTGTTATCTCCAACTGAAGAACATAATGTGAAATGTATAAGAATGCTGGCAAAGGGGCCCAGCTACATCTTGTTTTGCTTGGTTGTGTGCTTTGTCTCACTCTATTCTGTTCCTAGAAGGACCCCAGCAGTTCTGAGGTGGAACACTCAATAGCAGGGGTCGGCAAAGTTTTTGTGGCTTGGGCCGGTTCACAGTCCCGCAGATGCTGAGGTGAGCTGGTGTGCATGCTCACGCGCATGCACAAATGCTATTTCCATTGCTCCTTCCAGTGCAGAGGAGGCATGTGCAGCTTCCTATTGGCTGCAGGAGCTTCCTGCAACCAATGGGAAGCCGGGCAGTGTCACAGAAGGCAGTCCCCACTCTGCTCCATGCCGGTTTAGTGCAGTGCACGGGAGCCGACTGAGGGGGTCCATGGGCAGGTTAAATGGCCCATGGGCCTTAGGTTGCCAACCCCTGCTCAACAGGCAGATTAGTCCCTGTTTGATCAGAGTCTTAAACCTTAATTAAACATGTGATGAGGAGTCTACCCAGACTGCATCTCCTTCTCCCTGTCTCCCCAGCACTCGACTGCCACCCCTGTTGACAGCCCCAGATAGCTCCAGGTGGATAGACCAAACCTGGGGCAATTTGGAGCTGCCTCAACCTGCTTCAGCCAAGTCACCGATCTACCTGATTCAGCCTGATTCGGTTTGGGATCCAGGATTCAGTCAGAGCTGGTGCACAGGCCTAACATTAGCAGCTAAGCACTACAATTATAGATAAGTACTTTGAGCAGAGAACATGTAATGGCATATGAATATATGTTTGAATCAGGTTTAAGAGGGAGAACTTTTGTAAGGCAAATGGAACACACTTTTTTTTATCATCCCAAGCCTCCCCATTTATTGCAGATCACAAGCAATTCATGCTCAATTTTTGTGCTTGCTTGAATTTTTTTTTAAAAAACCCCTGCTAATTTTCACCCTTTAAAAAACCCCAAACCCTTTCCCTGTATTTTGCAAGGGAAAAGAGGCATTTTATTTTTCTTGTCACTCGAGAAATCTCACTCGACATTTAGTATGGGACATTTGTTAGAATGTCAGGTTGATAAGAGCTATTATTACACTGAACAGGTTGAAAAGGACAGTTGTCTTGCTATATTTTCCATAATGTACTTTCAGGCTGACAGCTCTGCAACAAGAAATTTTTTTTTTTTAATCAGACAGACTTTAATTCAATTAATTAGACAATATTTCTCTCTACTCTTTTTCTCTTCCTTTATTTCTGCAACATATTTCATGAGTATCAAGGTCCTCAGTAAACTGCGGCACAATACTATAAATGTAAATGAGCCCTAGCTAAGAAATATTTTAAAAATAAAGGGGATTTTAAAAATCCAAAAATGGAAAAGGATGACTATGTGCAAATGGTTAGGTACTGCTTTGACTTCAGCTGCCTACTATCCTTTTTGTTTGTGTGTTTATCTGTCTGTCTCTTTGTCTCTGTAATACATATATTGTTCTGATATGTGAATAACTTGAAATATAATATTTGTTTTGCTTCAGTGTCACAGAGGTAGTAAACCTGTATCTTTAGCTCACAGTTAGGGGATTGTGTTATAAATTGCAGCTCCATATGGATAAGATGGAGGTTGACCAGCGCAAGAGTATTTTGGGTGGCACCTTGCAACACTTCAGAACAGCCTTCTCAGGGATCCTTGCCTGGTGTCCATCTTGACGCCAGGTAAACATCATCTTATAATCTAATACAAGTTACTAATGAGTCATACTATTGGTTATTTTCATTGTTTTCATTTGCTGCTTGGTTGCTTTTTATATTGATATTGGGTATTGTTGTTATTAGTCATCGTCATGGTAAGCCCCTGCTGGGCCCACACCCTGAACAAGAACCTGCTTTCTAAGTCAAAGGGATCCAAACTTTGTGGTACTGGAGGCAGAGTTGCAGGGGTGGAAGCCAGCCCAAGTACCTAGGTCTGATCCAGAATCTCAGCCTATTGTATCATGGGCTCTTCAGCCAAGGACTCCTGAATCAGGACATCCAGAGTATCCATGGAGGCACCCAGTCCCTCCATGCCAGGGACCTGCACCCTAATGTTGACTGGTCAATGAAGACAGCACACCTAGAGGGAATTGTCAGAAAGGTGGAGGAGGCATTCCTGGCTCCAAGCTGGATGCTCAACCCATTAAGGCTTTCTACTCCTTAAGGAAAAGGGCAGAGTCACGAGAGAGGTTAGCCAGTTGTGTTTAAATGCACTACATGGGGTTGAAATGTGTTCCTTTAGCTCTGATCATACTTCTTGCTTGCCTGGATGGAGGAAGAAGAGCTTACGATATTTATTTGCAGTGCTGAAATGTAGCATGGTGAACAGAGAGAGGTAAGAGTCACATCCATTGCCTCACCCAGTTTTTGCCTCTGCCCCTGGCTCATCCATCACTGACATATGACACTCAGAAGGTTGCCCAGGATGGAGTGTGGGCCTGGGACCAGGGAAGGTTCTCCACATCTTCTCTAAACAGATTTGACTGATGGTGCTGGTGAGTGAGCATCTGTGAGTGAGAGAGAGAATTATTTTTACGCCACATTTCTGAGCACCTGTCTTTCTATTTTGCAAGGCTGATCACGTGAGCAATTCAGGAAGTGGACAGATGTCAGTGAGCAATTTATTTTGCATGCTAAAAGCACCTGCTGAATAACAGCATAGACATTACAATCACTAATATAAAGAAGTTCATTGAGGAGTGCCTGCTTTATTATTCTTTCCAGAGAATATAGTAAAACTTCCTGCTCTGTGTTTTTTTGTTTTGTTTTTATTAAAAATGTGTATACAATGATAGTGAAGTCAGGAAGTCTTGAAATAGCTATTTGTGTTATTTTACCTTGCTTTTATGGCTGAAAAGGAATCAAATGTCCAAACTGCCTTTTGTGCCACTTGTACATTAAGTTGACAGAACATGAAGAAAACGCCTTGAATTTCTCATTATTTTCTCTATAGCTATTTAGATGAGAATTTAAAAACATAAAAGCCTCCAAATTGCAGCTGAACATTTGAGGCGGGAGTGCACCAAATGTGGATTTTGCTTGATAAATAATACACATCTGGCTGGAACCCAACCCAGGTTGGGGGTGATAGACATAAATGGGGTGGGTGAGGAACGGCCGTTGAAGAAAAGTCAACTTGCTATGGTAACTTTTCATAAGAATAACAATAACCTGCTAGGACCACGTTATGTGCATTTAGATTTGCTTGTAATTTACAACTTCTCATATAAGTCTAGCTCCAGTTATAAGTCTACGCATTAATTTCTTGGGGAATAACAGAGATCTTTGGTAATTAGATAGATGGGAGATGTCTAATGTTTTTATAATGAAGTGTCTGCTTAATTGTATAACAGTCGGTTATATAAGAATTGGTCTGATAGGTTTGTTTGTTTAAATGTATTCTGCGGTTGTCAAAATTTTAGTATGCTTTAATGGGATGCAATTACATATTTTTTCTGCCTTTTTCTTGGAGACTTTTCAGGTGATAGATATTTCAATTGTTTTCTCCTCAGTTTCAGTCCAAGGACTTAATAAAACATCACTGTAGTTTTTATTATCTCTGTTGAATGATCTGGCCCTCTAAAACCATTTCCATTTTCACTGGCTGTTCAAGGCACTGAATTAAATTCCCCCACAAAAAATGACTTTCTAGATTTTGGGAGCTGGTGGTGGCATAAAGAACTGAAGGGGAACCATTTCAGTGGATATCACTTATCCTGGAGTGATAAATTAAAGATTTTTGGGAAGAGCATAAGATTACAGGAGAAATTTCTGCTCAAGGAGGGACTTAGCAGAACCTGTGTTAGGAAGTGTAAGGTGGTGGTGGAGGAAAATCAAAGTGGAACTTTGATTGCAGATGTTTGGTTTCTTACTGCCAGTGCCTAAAGTAAAAAGCTTTATTATTTGGAAGGGGATTGTATTGTTCTTGATTTAAAATATATGTCTGGATTAATTAGGGTGGCATATCCTATTTCACTGCTTGAGGCAAAAGGGGAAGTGCTGCTTTGCCCTGCTGTGGCCTGTACCCTGTTGCCTTCATTGTCAGTGTCAATTTCCAGTGAGATCTCATGTGTTCAGCATGATCTCATGTGATTTTGGTGAAATCTCACCAGAAATCAGCACTGATGCTGGCACTGCTTCTCTGCCAGCAACATAGTGGGCAGGGTGCTGCCTCAGAGGCTTCTGCTACCTGAGGCAGTGACGTCACCTCAGCTAATGATTGGACCAGCCTGGGGATTAATGCAATGTCCTGTAACCTCCATTCCAGTGGGTAGAGTTGCCAGGGCATACCCACAAGGCTGCCATCACCACTAGTTCTGAAGGCTGTACAATATCTCCAGGATCAAAGGCAATTTGCCTCCAAATACCAGGCACTCAGAAGGACTTTTACCATCGTGACCTATTGGTGGGCTTCACATAGGCATTCCCACAAGTTGGCCACTGTTGGAAACAGAATGTTGTCTGGACAAGATTGGCCTTTGGTCTGATCCAGCAGGGCTCTTCTGTAGGTTTGTCTCAAAATGTGCCATGTGAAAATATTTCTAATCTGTTTGACTTCAATGGGACTCAAGCAACCTAAGTCATATCCCCTAAGCACCCTTTGTTGTTGTTGTTGTTTAGTCGTTTAGTCGTGTCTGACTCTTCGTGACCCCATGGACCAGAGCACATCAGGCACTTCTGTCCTCTACTGCCTCCCGCAGTTTGGTCAAACTCATGCTGGTAGCTTCGAGAACACTGTCCAACCATCTCGTCCTCTGTCGCCCCCTTCTCCTTGTGCCCTCCATCTTTCCCAACATCAGGGTCTTTTCCAGGGAGTCTTCTCTTCTCATGAGGTGGCCAAAGTATTGGAGCCTCAGCTTCACGATCTGTCCTTCCAGTGAGCACTCAGGGCTGATTTCCTTAAGAATGGATACGTTTGATCTTCTTGCAGTCCATGGGACTCTCAAGAGTCTCCTCCAGCACCATAATTCAAAAGCATCAATTCTTTGGCGATCAGCCTTCTTTATGGTCCAGCTCTCACTTCCATACATCACTACTGGGAAAACCATAGCTTTAACTATATGGACCTTTGTTGGCAAGGTGATGTCTCTACTTTTTAAGATGCTGTCTAGGTTTGTCATTGCTTTTAGGAAGTAAATTCTACTGTAATCAGTGAGATTTAGTTCTGAGCAAACATGCGGAGATAAACATTGTCAGTCTTCAGTGACAAAAGATCTGCTAATTTTCCCCAGAGCTACACACAACTATCACACCTTCTCTGTCCCAAATACTGGATATATAAAACCCTAAAACCCCAAGTATTCTCCTTTGTACATTAGCCTGGTCTGCTTGGTTCATATTAGCATCTCTGTTGCACCATGCAACACTTTGATATCAATGCATGGGGGGAAAACGTGCACAATGAAATAACCTTGTTTGAAGAAAATGCCTGGCTTACTGCAAGTCCAATTTTCTGTCTCTGCAGAACACAGTGTGTGCTTTTTCATTATTATTTTTCCAGAAGGGCCTTCACCTAAATAGCCAATCCAACTAGATCAATGGCATGGTTATTTGTTCCAAAATTAAGTGGATATAGAGGATGTGGGAGACAAAGATGGAAGGGGGAAAATTGATTCAGTTCACATTTAAAAGGCAAATCTATCACATTTGTGCTTTACCAAACAATATGAGAAGCAAGCACAGCCATCTTTCAAAATTCACAGTTATCTGAATTTTTGTTATGCAGTTCCTGGACCAAATAATGTTTAATGCATATACTGGGGGGAAGTGTGCATACAAATGAATATGTTAGTGGAAAGTAACAGAAACACATGCATTATATTGAGGGGAATTGCTTGCAAAAATGGGAACATCAGTCAAAACTGCATACAAAAAAAATGTGTTTATTATGAGAAATGCACACTAAGATACTGATGGATTTTCTTGAGCATTTTTTGAGAGGGGGAGAATGTTGCAAATTGCTGCAGATATGTGGAGAACTGAATTTAAGATTGGAACAATGAAGAACTGAGAGGACCCAAATTCATAGAATCTTCCATCCCTTGTGGAAGATAAAAGCTGAATTCCCAGTGGCTCCTTGTCTTCTTGTTAATTAACTCCAACAAAATCATCCTGCTTGGTGTTCCCTCCCCACTCTAACTAGCACTCTTGATGCTGCATTGCACGACTTCTGAATGCCTCTTGCGGTTCCCCACCGACTCGCCCCACGCTGGCCTGCTGGCTGCCCTGTTGTAGCTGCTTCGTTTGCTCTGTGGCAGTCCTCTTTAACAGGGCCTTGTTTTCTCTGAGCCTGTCAAGTGTCAAGATGCTGAAGGGGGCTTGAAAAGAGCTCTGGAGTCCCTAGTGGTGACAGAGGAGGAAAACAAATGGCTCTTTCTTTTCCCCCTTTCATTTGCCGGGAAGTGTCTGGGAGCGAAGACAGCAGCTGCACCACAGTGAATGCTAACTAGCGGCTGGGAGGGCATCAAGAGCTTTTTGATGCTGTTTACTAATTCTGACATGGTGGTTTTGCCACTTTAGATTCCAAGCTGCTGTTTTGTGTCACATTTGCAATAAGTTTCCTCAGCAGGGCTCTTTTGTCCTTCAAGCGCCTTGTAAAAAAAAGTATAAAGAAATGTCTTTATATTAAAGGAAACAGTTTGACTCGAGAACAATGGGAGTAAACAGGTTGCTTCCCATGGTTTGTTTTCTTCTTGTCCCCCCTTTTTTTTTATCCCTTAACCTTAAGTCTGTTTTGAACTGAAAGGCACTGCAATGCTGGCCTCAGAGTTTGTAGGCTTCATATGCCGGGCAGGCTAATCCTTGGAAGGGAATGGTGTTGAGTTCAAGCGAGTTTTCTTTCAAGTAAACGTGCAGAGGAGGATTGCAGCCACAATTTTGGGATGTCTCAGGGTGTTGTTGTTTAAGTCGAAGGACGCCATCTGCACTATACAGTTTAAAGCACAATCATACTGCTGCAAACAGTCATGGCTTCTCTCCCAAAGAATCCTGGGAAGCAAAGTTTGTTAAGGGTGTTGAGAATTGTTAGGTGCCCCCTGTCCCCCTCATAGACCTTCAGATCCCCAAATGGCTTAACAATCTTCCCAGGGAACTCTAGCAGGGGAGCAGGGCTGGGGCGGGAGAGTGTTAGAGCTCTGTCTGGTCAAGTTGCATGGAATCAATTTCAATCCGTTACCCCCGAGGATGTGGACAGGCTGCTTGGACGCGTGAAACCAACCACCTGTCTCCTTGATCCTTGCCCATCCTGGCTAATAAAAGCAAGCCGGGAAGGGCTGGGCGATGGGCTCTGCGGGGTGGTGAATGCTTCCCTCTGTGAGGGAACATTCCCAGATCCACTGAAAGAGGCGGTCATTAAAAAACCATCTTTAGACCCGGCCAGTATGGCCAACTATCGCCCAGTCTCAAATCTTCCATTCTTGGGCAAGGTGATTGAGCGTGTGGTTGCTGAATAACTCCAGGCACGCCTGGAGGATGCGGACCATTTGGATCCCTTCCAATCGGGATTCAGGCCTCATCATGGGACTGAAACTGCCTTGGTCGCGCTGGTTGATGATCTCCGGCGAGCTAGGGACAAAGGTGAGAGTTGTTTCCTAGTTCTGCTGGATCTCTCAGCGGCCTTTGATACAATCAACCATAACATCCTTCTGGACCGTCTAGAGGGGCTGGGAGCTGGGGGCACTGTTATACAGTGGCTTCGCTCCTTCCTCCTGGGCCGTGTTCAGAAAGTGGTGGGGGGGGGATGAGTGTTCAGACCCCTGGGCCCTCACTTGTGGGGTGCCTCAGGGTTCTGTCCTCTCCCCCATGCTTTTTAACATCTATATGAAGCCGCTGGGAGAGATCATCAGGGGGTTTGGACTGGGTGTCCATCAATATGCAGATGATACCCAGCTCTACATCTCTTTCAAATCAGAACCAGTGAAGGCGATGAAGGTCCTGTGTGAGTGCCTGGAGGCGGTTGGAGGATGGATGGCGGCTAATGGATTGAAGTTGAATCCTGACAAGACAGAAGTACTGTTTTTGGGAGACAGGGGGCGGGCTGGTGTGGAGGACTCCCTGGTCCTGAACAGGGTAACTGTGCCCCTGAAGGACCAGGTGCGCAGCCTGGGAGTCATTTTGGACTCACAGCTGTCCAAGGAGGCGCAGGTCAATTCTGTATCCAGGGCAGCTGTCTACCAACTCCACCTGGTACGCAGGCTGAGACCCTACCTGCCCGCGGACTGTCTCGCCAGAGTGGTGCATGCTCTAGTTATCTCCTGCTTGGACTACTGCAATGCGCTCTACGTGGGGCTACCTTTGAAGGTGACTCAGAAACTACAACTAATCCAGAATGCGGCAGCTAGACTGGTGACTGGGGGCGGCCGCCGAGACCACATAACACCTGTCTTGAAAGACATACATTGGCTCCCAGTACGTTTCCGAGCACAATTCAAAGTGCTGGTGTTGACCTTTAAAGCCCTAAACGGCCTCGGCCCAGTATACCTGAAGGAGCGTCTCCACCCCCATTGTTCTGCCCGGACGCTGAGGTCCAGCGCCGAGGGCCTTCTGGCGGTTCCCTCATTGCGAGAAGCAAAGCTACAGGGAACCAGGCAGAGGGCCTTCTCGGTAGTGGCGCCTGCCCTGTGGAATGCCCTCCCATCAGATGTCAAAGCGATAAATAACTACCTGACATTCAGAAGATATCTTAAGGCAGCCCTGTTCAGGGAAGTTTTTAATGTGTGATATTTTAGTATATTTTTGGTTTCTATGGAAGCTGCCCAGAGTGGCTGGGGAAACCCAGCCAGATGGGCGGGATACAAATAATAAATTATTATTATTATTATTATTATTATTATTATTATTATTATTATTAATAGTAGGCTAATTGTGGTCAACTGACAACTCTCAGCACCCTTAACAAACTATAGTTTCTAGGAATCTTTGCGGGAAGCCATAACTGTTTAAAGTGTTGTGATACTGCTTTAAATTATCTGCAAGTGAGCTATGAGAGAGAAACTGCCATTAACTCATCTGCACAACTCAGAGGTGTGGAACGTTTGCAACTTGAGGGCAAGGAGCTTTCTACAGCAGAATCAGTGGTGGGTGCAGACCCTCCAATTGCCTCTATTTTTCAGGGACAGTCCCAGATTTACAGAAGCCATCCCAGTTTCTGATTCGATCCCAGAATGTCCTGCTTTTCCTTAGGACATCCCTATTTTCATCAGAGAAATGTTGGAGGGTATGGAATTATCTGACCCCCGGGCCATCTGTAAAGGGAAGTTTTTAAATGTTTAATGTTTTATTATATTTCTATATATGTTGGAGGTGGGGACGCGGGTGGCGCTGTGGGTAAAAGCCTCAGTGCCTAGGGCTTGCCGATCGCATGGTCGGCGGTTCGAATCCCCGCGGCGGGGTGCGCTCCCGTTGTTCGGTCCCAGCACCTGCCAACCTAGCAGTTTGAAAGCACTCCCAGGTGCAAGTAGATAAATAGGGACCGCTTACTAGCGGGAAGGTAAATGGCGTTTCCGTGTGCGGCTCTGGCTCGCCAGAGCAGCGATGTCACGCTGGCCACGTGACCTGGAGGTGTCTCCGGACAGCGCTGGCCCCCGGCCTCTTGAGTGAGATGGGCGCACAACCCTAGAGTCTGTCAAGACTGGCCCGTACGGGCAGGGGTACCTTTACCTTTACCTATATATGTTGGAAGCCACCAAGAGTGGCTGGGGCAACCCACTCAGAGGGGCAGGGTATAAATAGTAAAATTCTTATTATAGAATAGGATGTCCCTATTTTCATTGGAGAAATGTTGGAGGATATGTGGGTGTGACCTAGGAAATTGGCCATGCCTGGCCCAGCAGCGTAATTTTAAGCTGTGCAAATTCTTTGGAGGGCCAGATACTGTTCACATGTCTTACATTGCTGCCTACTGATATAGTCAATGTGGATGCATCATGATATGAAATAAGTACCCTTACCTTCTCTACTGTTCTGCAGTACGAGCTAATCTGTAGCCTGGAGTCTTCTTTGAAACTCTTAAATGTTTGCCGAAAGAAAAGAAAAGAAAACACAGTTGGGTTTGTCATGTCGTAACACATCCACAGATTTATTTATTCTTGCAGCTTTCCTTTGAGTAGAAAACAGCTGAAGTAATGGCAATGGAATTTTGCAGGCGTTAAAGAAAAGTGACATGACCCATCTATATGTATAATAGTTGAAAAAGCATTTTCTGAGCTGCCTCAGCACAAGGTGATTGGCCATCTGTGTCCCCTACTGAAATGACAAGGCAGTGAAGTTCAGTCTTTGGCATTTTCTGCATACAAATTTCCTTTCCTTTTCAAAGATTAAAGAGAACCTCATTGAAATCAGAAGTGAATGGTAAAAGTCTTAAAATAATGTAGGAGCAAGAACAGGGTTTGAAACTGGAGGAGCAGGAATGGCAGACGAGATGGAACAAACTCTCCATTTAGGTCCATCTCAGCTAGAAATAAAGAGATGGCACTTAAAATGCTTCACGAATTGGACTTAACACCTTGTAGGTTATCCTAGATAAATTCTATACTTTCACCATACTGTTGGAGGGGATGCCAGCAAGTGGGTAACTATAGACATCTCTGGTGGGATTGTGGAAATGTACAAAATTCACAAATTGTAGCATAATGACCACCTCATAACCAGAACGTCTAAATATATTTGAAGAAAATGATAAAGGGTCATGTTGTAAGGAATTGATGACCCACATGCTTTTTTAGTGGTGGCTCCTTGTTTGTGAAATGCTTTTCTCAGAGAGGGCCACCTGGTGTTTTTGCTGCCAGATAGAGACTTACCTCTTCCCCCTCCCAAAAGCTTTGGATGGACTACATTGATGCTATTTGCTTTTTTTGTTTTTCTGCCAAAGTCTTTCTGCTGTTTTTAGGGATCGCTTTATTTTTTTTATGAATTGCATGTGGTTTTCTGTGAATGTGTTTTCCATAAATGTTTAGATTATAATATATTTTTTACCTAAAGCTTTTAAATATGGTGTAAGTTACTTGGAGACCATTTTGTGTAACGAGTGACCGACAGCTTCAGTAATATGTTGCTGTTGTTGTTTATTTGAAACCAATGAGAGGGGAATTAATTTACTGCGGGAACAAGTAGATTTTGGATTCAGTGGACCTAAGGCCATCCCACACACTCCAGAATGCCTTAGATCAGGGCAAAAGACAACTATTGTGTACATGTATAAGCATGGAGCTTTCTGGGGGGTTTCTAAATCGGCAGAACATCCAGTTGGCAGATCTCCACCCTCCTATTCTAACCTCTCTTTCAACTGGACTTCAGCAGGGAGTGCTCTGTAGCAAATGTATTGTGGTATTGTTTTAAAATTTTTAATGCAACTGCTCCACTGTCCCTTTAAACTGGTGCAACTGTCCTTTGGATGTGTATCAAGTCAGGAGCATGAACTGTGCAGGGTGTTCAGCGTAGTTGATAGTAATATCTTTATGGGAGGATATCCTTAGATTATATAGCCTTTTGGTGTCTGTCTTATCTCTATAATTCTTGACTGTTAAGGAGGAGGCTTTCTAGATTATCCTTCCATTTAGTTCTATTAGTCAGCAAACGTTTTGCTCCAGGGTGGCGTGCACAAGGCCTCACTCTTTCTAGAAGTACGCATGTGTTGCTCGCAAATGAACAAGCTAAAGGTGTGAGTGATAGAAGTGCTCTCCTCTTCGATAACACTGTCAAGTTGTTTAAATTAATTAACATCTCATGCTGGATACGTCACCGGGACATGTCATCTGACAGGTTCAGCAATTTGCTTCTCAGCTCTGTATCATTTGTCATCTTCACTGCTGGGAGTCGAGTAATATGCATCCAGGTATGCTTAGGGAGTAATTCTTTAAAAAACAAAACAAAACCTTTTCAAAAAAGATTTTTTATTTTATTTTAAGGATCTGACAGGGGTCACCCATGAGTGTGTCTCTGCCCACTGAGGCTTCCCCTGGTGCCCCCATGGTCTTCCCCCACCACTAAAATTATGTTTGAAAGAAATGTTGTATTGCAACAGGGTATAATGTGGTCCCATGACTGGTTCTCCAGTTTGCAAGTAACATATGAACATGCGAAGAGCCTGCTGGATCAGGCCAATGGCCCACCTGGTCCAGCATCCTGTTCTCACAGTGACTGACCAGATGCCTGCAGGAAACCCACAAGCAGGAATAGAACAAAAGAGCACTCCCCCTCTTGTGGCTTATTCAGAAACATCACTGTATTCAGAGGATAGTTATTATGGCTGGTAGCCACTGATAACCCACTCCGTCACTGAATTTGTCTAATCCTCTTTTAATGACATCTAGAGGCCTGAACTGAGGCTCCAATACTTTGGCCACCTCATGAGAAGAGAAGACTCCCTGGAAAAGACCCTGATGTTGGGAAAGATGGAGGGCACAAGGAGAAGGGGACGACAGAGGATGAGATGGTTGGATGGTGTTCTTGAAGCTACCAGCATGAGTTTGATCAAACTGTGGGAGGCAGTGGAGGACAGAAGTGCCTGGCGTGCTCTGGTCCATGGGGTCACGAAGAGTCGGACACGACTAAACGACTAAACAACAACAACAAGAGGCCTGAACAAGGAGCAAGTTCCATAGTTTAACCATTTATTCTTTATTTACTTATTCCATATAATTTATACACTACTTGATTGTAAAACAACAACAAAATTCAAAGCAGTTTAGAAAGGGAATGAAAATAAAGTTATCAGTACAAGCAGTTAAACATAATTATTAAAAACATTCAAAAAAAATAACAACTCAGCAATCATCTAAGAACAAATGTAAACCTACATTTACATTCCACATGTCTGGATAGGCGTTATCTTTTTTTAAAAAAAATGTTTTTACTAGGTTCTGGAAAAAATACAGGGAATGCACCTGCCTGATGTTAATAGGCAGGGAGTACCAAGGTGTAAGTCATGGGTAGGCAAGCTAAGGCCCAGGGGCCGGATCTGGCCTAATCACCTTCTAAATCCAGCCCGCGGATGGTGCAGGAATCAGCGTGTTTTTACATGAGTAGAATGTGTACTTTTATTTAAAATGCATCTCTGGGTTATTTGTGGGGCATAGGAATTTGTTCATTCCCCCCCCCCCCCAAAAAAAATATAGCCCACCCACCACATGGTCTGAGGGATGGTGGACCAGGCCCCTGCTGAAAAAGTTTGCTGACCCCTGGTGTAGGTGCTGTCACACTAAAAGACCAATTTCTTAGAAATGCTGAACAGGTATTATGTGGTACCTGTAATAGTGCCTGATCCACTGATTGAAGTGGTAAAGTGGGCATATATGGGGAAGACAATCTCACAGATAAACTGGTCCCAAGATGTTAATGGCTTCTATACAAATAGTAGCCCCTTGAACTAGCCCGGGTAGCAAATGGGCAACCAGTGCAAATCTCTGAGAAGGTCTCACTCATACCAGTAATTGTGCAGAATTGTGCACTAACCACAGCTTCTGGATCAAGTGCAAGGGAAGTCTCACATCACATATTTGAGTATTCACTGAATATGGTTGACAAGTCAAGATATGCTCTTGACAACTGCCTGTGTTGATAACACCTCTGTTCTTTTAGATTAGAAATAATGGATTAGAACAGTTCTAATATGCTAATTATTTTGCAGGGAGTTCATATCAAATCCACCTATGGAACCTGATGTGGAGACTACAAATAATTTTGCAGGCTATAGATGCTTGCCACAGAAGTGTTAATATTAATTGCTTTGGTTAGGCTTCTTGACAATGACCACCTGGTGCTGTTAAACTATAGATAATCATGAAATGATAATTATGAAATTATCTAGCCACATAATATCCAGCATCCATATCCTACATAGAAAGCTTTTTGTGTCAAACGTAGCATCCGCACAACTCTGTTTCATATGTGGATTAGGCACATTTGCGCATAGCAACCCCATCAGTGCTAGTGATGTCACCAATACTCATAATTATTCCACCCTACAAATCTAGCCTGTTCAGAATTCCTGTATGCATAACAAGGCCTGACTCTGAGCCTCCTAAATTGTAATACATTAGCAATTAAACCTGAGACTGATTATGATTCATGTGATCTTTTTATGCACCTGTGTAGCCTGCGTGGTTGGCATGACTAAACAGCAAAACCCTGCCATCTTTCTGCATGTTCAGATGTTGCTTTCTCCAATATTCAAGGAAATGAAAAGGTCCACTCTTGACACAGAATAAATACGCTTAAACTCTTCAGTTACTGTTTCCGCAAAACCAAACTTCTTTAAAAGTTTGCATCTGATACTGTACAATAATTGACCATGTAGAAAGATTCAGATTGGCAATTTGTCCACCACATTACTTTGTATATTGAGCCATCAGGGAATGGCACATTGTGACACATTACAACAGTAACTGGAGACAGGAAGAAACTGTGGTGCATTTTGCAGACAGATGCAGCATTCTGGTCTGAACAAAGTCCAAAAATCTAAAATGAATGTGTTGAATTGTTAACACGTTGAGTGATGCTCCACAAACAAGATCAGAATGAAGCAGTTCTCTCTCTGTATCATGACTTCTCTCCATCCAAAGAAATAGCAGTAAACTGAGGAGAGATAAAAGAGAGTACATTTTCCTACAATGCATAATTAATAGTTGGGGAGCACTGCAAAGAGACATTGTGATAGGCAGTAGATTAGATTTCTTTGCAGCAGATTGGAAAATAATAACGGAAGATGGCTCTGTCAATGGCTATTAGTTAGCATGGCTCTATGTGACCTCCAGAGACAATTTGTATCTCATTAGCCATGGGGGGGGGGGATCTAGGATGGTGAACTAGATGGGCCTATGAGTCTGATCCAGCAAGGGACATCTTATTAACATACACAAATGGAATTCTAAAATCTGTAACAAAATTGGAATGGGGGGGGGGTTGCAATTATTTCTAGATACTTCACACTGAACTCAGTTTATATAATCTAGAAGAGCTTTGCTTGCTAAATCATGGTTTATGGTATCCCTGCAGGCATACATTCTTGGTTTTCTGTTCTCCGTGCAGGATAACCTGTCACTCTGAAAGCAGTTTTTTTTTCTTGTTTTCATGTACTGTAATCTCCATGCATTCATTTCAGTGCATCCACCCACATGCAGTATGTTGAGACTCAACTTACATTATTCTATCCCTCTTAACAAAGAATGAACCTGTGCTATATGCTGATATTGACTCACATGGGTCCACCTGGCCTGGGAAGTTGGGGCTGTGACTGACTCCAGCTACAAATGCTAAGGTGGCTGAACAGATTCTTGGGTTGGGGCATTGTTTAGATTGGTCAGGCCAGTGGCGTAGCGTGGGGGGTGCAGGGGGGGCTGGCCGCACCGGGCGCAACATCTGGGGTTAGGGCAAATCCATGGGTTAGGGGGCGCAAATCCACAGGTTAGGGGGCGCAAATTACTTGCCTTGCCCCGGGTGCTGACAACCCACGCTACGCCACTGGGTCAGGCTGAAAAAAGTCTAGGCACATGTTACAGTATATGTATTTTTTGCCCACAGGGGAGAGGTATTTGAAACTCTCCAAAATATGTTAGTTCATTACTGGCAAATATTCAGCCAAAGTAGCAGTAGATAAGCAACTGAATGTAACAACAAATGTTTCTGAGGAACTATGAGCTGTATCTTACTAAATCCTACTCAGAGTAGACCCATTGAAATTAATAGACCTAAGTTATGTCTGTTAATTTTAATGAGTCTTGTCTGAGTACAGCTAACATTCAATACAGTCCTATTATTGTCATGTAACAGGGAGATTGAATATATATAATAATAAAATTGAATTTTTGCATGCACATCAGAAGATTATTTGTTCATTATCAAAGCACATGCATATTAGCTCAGCAGTTCTCATCCTTATTAACATAATAAACACATTATAATTTCTTAAGTATGTTAATTATTGAATTTATTCCAATAACCTAAAACATTCATGTGTAGGGTTAGTGAGATATTGGTACTGCCGGTCAGTGTTAATTGCAGTAGCGTTGTAAAGCAATACTTGCAATTAGCTGGGTCTCCATCTCTGTAACATTTTTCATGTCTGATTAGTACCTAATGTCCTGACAGCAAATGAATTTCATCATGTGTAATTGGTTTGGAAAATTGGGAATTCATATTGCACAGATCTTCAGATGTGTGCGCCCCATCTATATTTTATTGTGCTCGTTGTTATGAAGTGTGTGACACAGATTGGCTGACCTGCTGTGATGTCATGGAATGTTGTGACTATCAGGGAACAAAACTGTCAGAATGTTTCCAGTTCAACTTCCAGTAAAGTTATCTGTTTGTCTGGGTTTACAATTTCACACAGGCACCAGCAACAGGAGTAGTTTTGTGGGGCAAGAAGATGAATACATGAAAGAGGACCTATACACAGGGAGTATAGGACCTAAATAATAGGGAGCTGAGAGACCAAGTGGCTGAACGAATAATGCAAACAGGCAATAAACTAAGGCACCTGACAAAATGTAGGTGAAGGAAAATGGGAGTTAAATACAGGGCAGCAGAAAGTACAGTGGTACCTCGGGTTAAGAACTTAATTCATTCTGGAGGTCCGTTCTTAACCTGAAACTGTTCTTAACCTGAAGTACCACTTTAGCTAATGGAGCCTCCTGCTGCCGCCGTGCCACCACCATGCAATTTCTGTTCTCATCCTGAAGCAAAGTTCTTAACCCGAGGTACTATTTCTGGGTTAGCGGCATCTGTAACCTGAAGCGTCTGTAACCCGAGGTACCACTGTATACATAAATGAGAGGTAGCCCAGAAGAAATGTTTGAAGTTGGGGTGGGCAGGAGTGAATGCAGGTGCAGTGAATAAAAAGGCATGAAACTATGACCAAGAAACAGATTTTCAAAAACGAACAGATTTGGCAATGGGCTGAAAAGCAGGGACTTGGGGAAACAAGAAGTGGCAGAAGCACAATTAAAATAGTCAAGGAGAGTGAAGGGTTCAGAGATGTGGGAAAGAAAGGTATACTTTTGACAGAGGCTGGGTAGGAATCCTGCTGGGCAGAGGATGGTGAAGTGTAGAGTCCTCTGGATGCAGGACTCTGTTCAGGCATTCTTATGAACATGCATATGTTGTAGAGTGGACCGCACCTCTCATTAGAGATGGAAAAACCTAGTGGGGGGATGATGAAAAAAACAAAACAGGGGAGGGGTTCCCCTGAAGCCATTTTTTAAAGAAAATTATTATCATTATCATTATTAAATATTTTCTTTTAGGTTGACCAAAATGTTTAAGACAAGGTGTCCATATAGTTATTAACTATATAGTTATATAACTATATAGTTATAGTTATTCCCCAAAATGATTTCTAAAACTGTGTAACAAGTACCAGTATCTGATCAATACAATTTTTGTACACTGAGGACAAGCAAGTCCTGAGTTGTACATGACAACATAACTCTCACATGCAAGAGCAAGATGCATTTCTGCTTCTTGGAGGACACTACCATTGTCACAGGAGAGAGAACACGGATTCAGTGCTTTGTTTGCTTGTGACCGTCCTCTTGTCAACATAGTTGGTGGGTTTGTTTGGGAGAAAGTACCGGTACATAATTTTGTTGCCATACAATTTGTGCTGCTGCAATTCTGTTGGGTCCAAGATTCAAAAGAAGAAATGTAAGTGATGACAACACTATTTCTGCATTTGCCTGGATTACAAATAAAATAGCACACTTAGGGCCTGATGTTGGAAATTAGATGAATCTAATTTGTAATTATTATCTGACTGTACTTTTAATATATCAGACATGAAAATTCTATGGTAAACCGAGTTATACATAATGCATTTCATGTTCCTAATATGACATATTGACATTTGAGACATGAATAATATTTTTTAAAAGAAATGTTACATTTTCCTGAAAATGCCCCCCCCCCAATAAATTATTGCTTTGTATGAAATAACAAAAACCTTTTCCCCATGAATGTTGGAATCTTATTTCGTATCTGTCATGAGAGCATTGTTTTTCTGAGCAAAGAGATGGTTCTCACTATGCACAGCAATGTTTTACTGAAATGTCACAACATTTTGCACCATTTGGACAAATCTGAGCTGTCACAGTGCCAAACCGAACACATCCTTGAGAAAATAAATACCCTTCTTCATGCTCTAAATGATAAAGGGAGATATATGTGTTTCTTAATCTCTTGGAAGGGGAGGCATTATCCTTTGGTGAAATTTTCTTGGACAAGTTGAATGAGAATCACAAAACCCACTGTGTTCTGTTAGTGACCATCTGTCATGGTAATGCACGCTTTGTTATGTTCATATTGGTTCTCTGGATTCTCTTTGGCTAAGTTTTTTTTTTTTTTTTTTTTGGTTTAAATCAATATGTGTCTGTCTAATATCATATAAGTTCTCAGCAGTCTTTTCATCACCGTGTAAGGACATAACTACACAGCAGGTGTCTTCCCCGTGGTACGCCAGTAGCACAGTATGCCCTGTTTACCTCAGTCACTCTCTATGTACATTCCGCAGTAGTCAAGAGCATTCATGCTGAGTGGTGTCTGTCAAGTGTGTGTAAAAGGAGTTGAACAGAGAACTGAACACCCCCTCCCGCTGAACTACAATTTTAGACTGAATCTTCTTGAAATGCCTGTCACAAAATGGTGCTCCCATCTGTTCACAAGTTCCCTAAATTCACACTCCTTTTTCAAATTTCCCAAATATCCTTGGGAAAGGAAAAGCTCTGAGAAAAGTCTCATCTCCACAGTGAGCTGAGTTGTTCCAAGGAGTATCTTAGCTCACAGACCATACCCTTGGGTATCACCAGACTGCCATTTTTGGGTGGTGGGGAAGGATGCTTTAAAACATGCCCTGGAAATCTAGGTATCTGCATATGAAGTGATCTGTTGCACAGATTTCCCTGTGAAGAGTGAATGACTGTTAAAGCACTCTGTAGTTCTGTGAGGGGAATAGAAATGGCCTCTTGGCACTCTTGACAAACTACAATCCTCATGATTCTTTGGGGGAAGCCATGACTGTCTAAAGTGGCATGAGACTGCTTTAAATGTATAGTGCAGATTGGTCCTTAGTCTAAGTCTGCATAAGCTTTGTGTAAGTAAATCTGGATCGATGCTCCAAACGAAAGTTATCTGGAGGAGCCGCTTCTCCTTGTTCATGTGAATGACAATCTTCTCCACATAGCTCCCATGCTGTGTTCCTTTACTAAAGTTATGCCTTGCTTTATCCCAATTGTTGGTGTGTTCCTTCTTCTCCCCACTGCCACCCATGCAACATATTTTTTGCAGTTAATGGAATAAATATTTTTCAATGACAAGCTCAAGCTTTTCAAACGAGAAAGCAAATGTCAGAGGGGCAATGGTAAAAACCAGCTACTTCATCTACCTTAGCAATTAATGTATTTATGAAAATCATATATTGATTTATGTTAATTAGATACAATTTAAGGGTAAACTTCTGGCTAGTGTTGCTAAAGGGCATCAGCTCACTTTTATTTTAAGTCTCCACACTGTTACTTTTTCTCAAAAGTCTCTGTTTTGTCAAATGACTTCATTGTGCTTTCCTCTAAAATGCCATAGAGGAGAAATTGACTATTTTGATCCCTAGGGTATCAATGTAAAATAATAACAACAACAATACAAGCTGGTATTCTTTCTGTATAAGTAGCTTTCTCCTTGGAGCTAAACATTTCTTACAAAAGCTAACATTAGGAACAGAAGTAGTGGATATGGTGTAAGGAAAACCAGGCAGTTTTGCCACAGACTTTCTGCCCTTTCGGGATCAAAACTAATGACAGTGCAATTCATTTTAATGGGGTGCACAGGATATGGGAAGCATTTAGTTACTGAGAACAAGAGTTAGTATATCTGCTTTCTTATTAATTAATTTATGGCTGTATGAGACAATGAAATGCAAAACTCTTCACTACACTCTCTCTGAAATCTCAAGTGGCATCCAAAAGTATATAGCACAAACAGGCAGATCACTTTCTAAGATACCTTGGAAGTCAAATGGAATCCGTTCCAGAAGTCTGTTCGACTTCCAAAATGTTCGGAAACCCAAGTGCGGCTTCTGATTTGCTGAAGGAAGCTCTCACAGCCAATTGGAAGCCGCAGAAGCCCCGTCGGACATTCAGCTTCCAAAAGAATGTTTGAAAACCAGAACACTCACTTCTGTGTTTTGATTGTTCAGGAGCTGATTTGTTCAGGAGCCAAGGTGTTCGAGATCAAAGGTACAACTGTATATGTTAGGTAGATTAGAGACAGAGAGACTAGCCTGACTCATTAGCACTGGAAACAAAATGGAACTCACATTGGGCAGACTTCTGTACATGTCCTTCCAGAATAGTTCACAAACATTACCACTGATGAGGTCAAGTGCAGACAGCTTTCTTTCCACCGCTTCCTCCCAGTTATACCCCCACACTGTTAAGAAATCACTGGCTTTAATGTCTAAATACCATCTACAGGATGGAAGAATGCAGCAGAACAATTTCATCCCCTGAGGAGAAAAAAGAATGTAGACAGTGGAAGAACATATATGGCAACCAGCCCAGAGAATCTCATGCCAGAAGAGTTGCAATTACTTACTAAATGTGTTCTGCTTATCCAGAGGAGATGGATTAGCTATCTAGCCATTTGAAATGCCATCACTACGCCACAGCAGATAGGAATTAAGACTGCCTGCTCATTTAAAGGTGCCTAAGATGATAAGCACCTGTGTGGCTGAGCAGCCATCTAAGAAACTGGACAGATTGGTCTCCTAACATGTTATATTGAGACCACTTAAGAAATAATAGTATCAAATTGAAGCATTATGGGAAGTAGATAGGAATGGCTGTCACAGTTAATATTCTTATTCTGGATAAATACGTATGGAAGGCAACATATTTACACACAAGGGTGCTTATTATACCTTATATTTTGTTATGCACAGTACATGGGCATGCTGTGAATTTTGATGGTAACTGATCAGATCTGGACCACCTGAACATGTATACACATCACTAGCTGTCCCCCTCTTTTCACATTTACTGTCCGAGAGATGGAGAGGAATTTCATTTAGTTCAATTTTTAAGCAAACCAACCTAATTTGCACCTCGGACTAATGCACAGATTGGAATGTAATTATCCTACTGATTTCACACTGCTCTGAATTTTATGGTACAGTTTTTAGCTTTAAAAAATTAACAAAATGCATTTTTTAAAAAATCTGTATCCCACTCCCACCCTCATCAAGGAGTTTCCCCTGTCAGCTGGGTATCATTTACCAGAAAAGAAAAAGTGGGATGTGTTGTTGTTGTTGTTGTTTGGGGGGAGGGGGGGAGAAACAATGACTGTTGTCATTCCATGACCAACTTCATGGAAAAACCTGGACAACAGAGCTACTTGGAAGTTTGGGCACTCTTTGATCCGCCTTAACATTGCCTTTTAATGGTGCAATCTGACTCAGAACAATATCTTTATCCTCACAAATTTGCCTCATTATTTGGAGTAAAGAAAGAGCCAATACACATCCTTACAGGATATCCGACTCAGTCTACTTTCCTTTTTTCAGTGCTTCCTTGTCAAGGCGCAAATATATTTGAACCTTAATATATTTTAGATCAGGGCAGCCCAACTTTTCATACCACGTGGGGTGCAAGAGTAGCTCAACACAGAACCTATGGGCCACACACTGCCTCGTTATGTGGCAGGGGGGATTGAGGCCAACATTTGATTCCCCCCCAGCCCTTGGCTCTGGCAGGGTCCTAGTACCCTCTTGCCTCCTTCCCAAGGCTTGGAAAGTGCTAACTTGGCTTTGGGAAGGAGGAGGGAGGACTCTAGGACCCTGTTTGAGCCCTCAGGCCTCCTTCCCAAAGCCTAGCACCTCACTTACCTGGCTTGGGGAAAGCAGCACAAGAGCCGGGGGCGTTTGCTTCAAATGCTGGAGAGGACTGCCCAAAAACACCTTGAGGACTGCAGCACCCTGTTTTAGATGATGCATTGATGTAGGTGGAGGAAGGAGGTGAGGCCCATGTCATCAGTGTTGGAATAGCCCCCTTAAGCAGGGAAACATGGCTGTGTACATGGTCATGTATGTTGAATCTATTGGGTCTTTGGTGTAACCATGTTCTTGTATGTGGAACTCCCAAAATGTATAGGACAGGCTGTTTTAGGCATGCAATATTGTTTATTAGAAGAGAGTGATATGAGAATTAATGAAACTGGGACTAAGTTTTGCTGACAGTGGACGGTGGTCATTAATTATGGGTTAGGCTTCTCTCTCCTGCCGCTTCTTATTGGGGATGATGGAAGAAGTATTCCAAATCACTAGAGGGCACTAGGTTGGGGAAGGCTGCTGTCATACTTTAATCCTGTGGCAGAAAATGAATATTCATTCATTGTTCATGTTGCTTTTGTCCTACAGAGCTTTGTAAAATGTCTGGTTGATCTTCCTCACTAGCTTGTGGAAACTGATATGCAGTCAATGATTTATGAATGGGACTAGAAAATAAACTTGAAGGAGGCAATGCTTTTATAGGAGACTTCATCCTCACAGTTCCTTCTCAATTCCATATTCACTTTTCACACATCTATTCTTTCTAAGTGCCCCAGTTCCATCTGAGACAGAAAAATGGAAGCCTGGTACTGGATTTATAAGGGCACAGTAAGTTTTTTATTGATAACATTCAGATTACCACAGACTGGCTGGAACAGCAGAGAGGTTTAGTTAGTGCCCATTCTATAGTAATACATCTCATTTGTTACTGGGCAACCTCAGCAAAGAGTGAACTAGAAAAGATATGTTATCTCTTTGTCCACTCACAGGCAAAAATATTGATGGTTTGCTGCAGGTTTTAAAAGAGCCAAAGTGCAATGAAAACATCAGAAAAGCAAGCAAGCGAATAGCAGGATAAACCCTCTGTTCATCGGAGGAGCCATTGCCAAGATCAGGCTGTAGGCAGTGCCCATGTGGTTGAAGAGGTTTCACTGTCTTTCCCCTGGCCTAGAAGTACAGTACCACTCTAACATCCACTTACTGCCGGATAAAGCTCTGTGAAGATCAGTTACAGTATAAGAACTTTTTCAATCAGTGTGTTCACTCTCGCTAATGCCCTGTGAATTTTCGTTCGTGAATGGGAAAGGAAGGCTAAAAGAGAGTGATGAGATGTAGGTCTTCCCGATTGAAATTTATTGCTATCTCCATGTTTAGGCAGCCCTTCATCAAGTTGCCCTCATTGAGTTTCCATCTTCCTCTTCAAGGCACTGTTGCCCACTTCCTTGTTCGCTCTTTCTCTGGGCCCAATCTATACAACCACCTAGAGGACTCTTGACATTGCTTGCATGCTTGGAGACAGCAAGTGAACACGGATGGAGTCCACAGGATGAAAGATTATCCAGAGAATGGTAGTCCACTCCCGCCCCCACCCAACAGTGATGTGGACCTTGACAATGCCTGGTCCTGGCACCAGCTCTGTTGCAAGTCAAGCTCTTTACTCACTAGACAATCCTAAAATACTTTTCAAAATACTGTTAGGGAGGGTATAATACCCTCCCTATTCCTGCATGCCTTTCAAAATATCTTTACCCATCTCCTGTAATTTCTTATTTCATTTTCCTTTTACACTCAGTATGTACCTTATCCCTCTTCTCACTGCCAGTTTCTTTCATCCCTCCTCCTCGGTCCTTTTGCGTTCACTTCTTCCTCCTATAAACAGTTTCCCACTTACCTTATCCTATCCATTCCCAATTTATTTTGTCTCCTCCTCCTCCTCCTCCTCCTTCTATCCGTCTCATTTTCTTCAGCACTTCCTCTAGCCCTTTCTCCTCAGATGAGGGCAAAAAAATTCCTTCCCGGCTGCCCATCTTGTGCTGAGCATCTCTGTTTTCCAACCACCTTTACTTAGCATCCCAGAAGTTGCTGATGCTGACATTGGTCCATCCAAAAGGCTATGGCATGTCAGAGGGAGGGGGCACAGAGGCACTGAACAGGCTGTGATAAGGAGCCACTCCCTGAAAGTAGCACAAGGCCCACAGGAGGGTCCCAGCCCACTTTATGACACTCATTGACTTATAAACTTCATTTTATCACTCTGCTGAGAAACCTTCACCTGCCTGTTCATGAGCATGTGTAAGCAGCCCTTGGCACTGCTCCCTGACACTGTAGAAGGACACCCCTCTGTTCAGTGAACCAGTGAATTGAATGAGAGATCAACGGTGGGGCGACTGCTCTCTTTGTGTTTTTCTCTGTTGGAATCTAGGAAGCCCAGCTGCTTTTAGATGCCAAGAACGGAGCAGAGAACCAGATTTCACACTGAGAATAATTAGGAAGAGATGGGACTCGTTTAATTATTTGAAGGCATCATTCAAACTATTGCATGGCAACTGCTGTGCCCTCTGGTTCTTCTGAATGCAAAGTGGCCTCCTTTCTTTTTTAAAGCCCCAATGCTGGAACAACCAGGGCAAAAAATACTGTGAGAAATTCATAAGAGTAAAAAACAAAGAGGGAAAGCTCTCCTCTCTGACTTTCTGGCTAGCCCAAATGATTTCCCACTTGGCAGCTTCAAACACCTTGAGTTAATCCATTAAACAAATCCTGTGAATCACCTCCTTGACCTCCTTTCTCAGCAGAGAGCTTTGATTGGAAGACTGATGGCAGAGGAGGTCCCTCTGCAGCCCTTTTCCGAAGCAGTGATGCAAACGCCTGCAAGTGGGGGGAAGAAGCGTGAGGAGGGATGGTGAGAAGAACCAAGATTCCTTTTCCACTCATGAAAAGAAATATATGAGGTTGGGCTTTCAGGGGGATGGGGGGAAGGTGTTGGTAACCATGGCAACTCAGGGTGCATTCTGCATAAATGTAAAAATCCCAGCTGTTTAGAGCCATATGCAAGCTATATATAACCACTGCAGAAGTGATGTTAGCTTGAAATTATTAACTCTCTTTTTAAGGAGGTAAGTGTGAGCCCAAATCTTCATATATTTTGCAACGTGGTAATTGCTTTAGCATTTTATCATTAATCCCCTTCTGGGAAAGGTAGAAGGGTGGCTTGTGTGTCTACGTGTACTGAGTGCAGGCACCATCTTTTTGTGCCAGCTCTACAAATCTCCAAGGCCTGGCCAGAAGCAACTCTCCAGGTGGGATGGAGCCATTATGCTATATTCCCAGGAGATGGAGAAGTGGGAAGTGTGTGGCAGTGGGAAGGTTGTTTTGGTCCTGCCAATGCAGCACATTGACCTTCATCCCACCCAGCGAGCCGCTTCTGGGATTGGCTACCCTGCATCAGGGTATATACAAGTTTCACAAGACATTATACCTAGCATACATACAGTGCCCATTCCAGAATATGCCTCTGGAAAGCACAGATTCTGCAAGAAATCGTGGAAACTGAGCTTGACGGGAGAAATGACTTATATGATACAATTTCAATTCTTTCCTATTTTTAAAAAACAATGCTGTCTTTTGTGGCTTCGTCAAGGGGGCCTGCATCCTAGTATCGTGAGAAATACTACGTGGAAGAAAATGAACATAGCAGACTTGTAAATAATAGCAAGTCTCCTGGCCATGTATGATAAATAAACATTGCCTCCAAGCAGTCAGGCAGGAAAGCTTTGGTAAACTGGAAAAAATAAGTTGATCTTGTTTCCTTCAGTGTTTCACAAATGGTTAATAGACATGATATGTGGAGAAGGATGCTAGTTTTTTTCACCTGGGGGAGTAACATTTTATGGACTGATTTCAATCAAGGTTGTTGTAGAGGAGCCATATCTATTATTACTTATTTTTATTCATTTATTAATTCATATACCACCCTTCATCCATAGATCTTGGGGCAGTTCACAATATATTAAAAATATATAATAAAATACAATATAATAAAAACAAGACCGAAAACCCCCCAATAACCCCCCTCCCTCTCCCACAATCTAATACCAGACCTTATTTTATTTTAAAGATGAAGCACATCTGAAAGAAACTTACAAGTCAATGGTCTGGTTTGCACATCATGCTAAGTAGTGGTTTAATAACCTTTAGTTTGTTTACAGCCAACAAACCATTGTTTGCTGTTGGTGAATAACATTGGTATGTTTTAACTTCAGCTTGGCATTACATGTTAACCCCACATGCTTCCTTAACCATGGTTTGCGGGGCTACCTCATCTGTGAAGCGGTGAGATGAGAGCAGCTAAAAAACAAACCAAATGTTAGAGAAGCAATCCATGATCTGTTTGACCATCTGTGGGGACAACTCATGGTTAACTCAGGATTTGCTAAACAAATCATAACTAAACAAACTGTAGCTTAGCATTATGTGTGGATCCGCGCCAATGGAAATATATATACAGGCTTTGCTTGCAAATGTTATTTGGATCCCACTTTGTCTCAGTCTCAGAGTGAAAGCCCCATATATTTTTATTTTCTTGGTACATGAGACCCTTTTACTCATCCAGATACAGTGTTGAGAAAGAACTATTTCATGGGGTTACATTCAATGCTTGTGGAAGCACAGACAGGATGCAGAAGCTCCCTGCCTCCATTTTCCTCCTATACCCTTTAGACCCTTGAACCTCCCAAAGGTTTCCCAGGTGGTTGGAACTGCTGAACATGCAGCAGTCACCAGAAATTGAGTAGACTCTTTCCTATAGCAGTACTCCAATGGCTCAAGATTCTTCCATCTAAATTCAGATATCCCTCTCATGCTGGAGTTTTATGCAACAATGCACATCCTCCTGGTACAAATAATAATAATAATAATAATAATAATAATAATAATAATAATAATAATAATAATAATAATGTGCATCTTGGGTGTATCCAAGGAAAGTCCTTCACTTTAATGTTATGCTTTCAAGAATGCAAAACTAACATTGTTGTTATTGTTGTTTAAAGTGTGGCTCTCACTCTCTCAAGGCAGGATCATGAAATGCCTGTAGTGTGAAAGCTGTGTGCTAAGGCCCAGCTAACCTCAGACAAATTTTCGATTTGAATCTTCCATGGCTTGCAAATTGTGAAACAGCTTCTGGCACTGCTGAGAAATGTTGGAAACAGTCACAACACTTCACAGCTAAGAGTTACAAGCTGATGGTGCCTGGTCTCTGGCTCGGAGCAATTGTCATTGTTTCAGCCATTTGCAAGAGTCCCAGCAGTTGTTTCATGGCTGCAGGGTATGCCTGGAAATTGCTAAATATTGCCTACTGTGGATAGTGCTGTGCTAAAAAATAATTGTGTGTGTTGTTGTTGTTTTTTACAGCTGTACTCCATTAATTAATGATAAAATAAACTGCATTTGATCATTATCAAAAGGGAGAGAAAATGCCCATGAATTTTCATGAATGGGGACTAGGATTTTTGTTGTGGTTACCTTAATTTCAAGGTGGCTGAAGGGTCTGCATTCTGTAGCCTTCAATTATTGCCCAAGTGAAGACATCAAAAAGTACATTCTTGTAACACTAAAACATGTTTTAGCATTGCATCCTAATGCAGCCCAATTTTATCCAACAAAGGCAATGTTGTTGCTCTTAAGGGTGAATGCTATATGGGGGTTGCAGGGGTGGGGGAGAGAGAGCCTACATGAGGTAAAATACTGCCACAAAATCTTATTAAACCTGAGTGCTTTGGGGGACTCATCTCTATATTGGCATCTGCCTGACACATGTATTTTCTTAAAAATAATAAGGTTTGAGTCATATATAAAAGTGCAGCTGTGAGAGCCTGTTCTGAAGAGGTACTTCGTCACTCTTCAGAGGAGATGTCCCTCCCAGCTAATCAAAGCTACAGCATGGTGCCAAGCAAAGTTCCAATGTTACTTGCAAGAATGACTCAGGCATTTTTATCACACACTTTCTGATAACAGGCCCATGGAGCAGCAATGCTGTGCATGGCTATGGATCATGTTATCTAATGAGTGAGGGATGAGGAGGCATTGCACAGCAATGTTGTGATATGTTACTGTGCCGAGCTCAGAGTATTTCCAGTGAAAAATTTCTACCGTGTCATTGTAATTTGAACAAAAAAAATCAGAGGCTCTAAACATTTGGCAGGAAAGCCCGGAGCGTCTGGCCCTTTTAATATTTATTTCTTGATAGAAACATGTGAAGATTTTTCACTACTCAGAGATAGATCTTGATTTATCACACGAACTTCATGCTGAGCAGGCTTTATTAATGTGTGTGTGTGTGTGTGTGTGTGTGTGAGAGAGAGAGAGAGAGAGAGAGAGAGAGAGAGAGAGAGAGAGAGTTAAGACACCAGCTCTACTAATATTTCCATCCCTCACACACTGCTTTTCCAGGGATTTGAGTTGTGCAGGTAGCTTATGTGAATAGAACAGGGTCCCTGGTTGAGTAATCCTTCCTCCTTGCAAGATAGGGGAAGTAGATACAGTGGTACGCTTCAGGTTACATACTCCGCTAACCCAGAAATAGTACCTCGGGTTAAGAACTTTGCTTCAGGATGAGAATAGAAATTGTGCTCCGGCGGTGTGGCAGCAGCAGGAGGCCCCAGTAGCTAAAGTGGTGCTTCAGGTTAAGAACAGTTTCAGGTTAAGTACGGACCTCCGGAACGAATTAAGTACTTAACCCGAGGTACCACTGTAGTATGATCATCTTCAGCTCCACCTCTTCTCCCCCTCCAGCAAAATGTTGGGAAATAGGCAATAAGTTTGGAGATGGTCTTCATATTGACTTTGACCAGGGATAGAAAAGGAATGTTCTATTGCTTTTCCTGAATCTGGCTTTTCCCTTTGGTTCGTCTTCATTTTCTCTTTTCTTCCCAACACACTTTTGGAGGAGATGAAACATTATTCAGATAATGTTAGCCTTTCGACACTTCTGCCTTTGCATAAGACTTAAAAAAAAATCAGCAAATATTGTATCCTTCAGAGAGATTCTTTTGCTAGAGACACAACTTGTATTAATGTTGTGAGGAGCAATGTGGCATAACTTAATGTTAATATATTGTAAGCAGCGGGCCTTGAGCTTGTCTAGCAGGGTCTTTGGAAAGGGTGCATGTCCTCACCTGCTCAGCTACATTTTGATATGCTTCTGCAGTTTATTTCCCCCCATAAATATTTATAGCTGTTCATGCTTCAGTGGTTTTGGGGGGAAAGCTTTCATAGCCATCATCTTTGACTTAACAATGCAACCTGAAGGGAATTGCTTTGCTAAAATACTAAAGAAGTTCAGAGAATTTCATAGAGTTGGTCCTTCATGAAACTGAGGCAGAATTTCTGCTCCTACGCAAAGCTCTCTGTCATTGCTTAATAATAATAATAATAATAATTTATTTATACCCTGTCCTTCTGGCTGGGTTTCCCCAGCCAAGAGGGGAGGAAGCGCCATCACCTGCCCCGCATATTGAAGGGTAGTCCGATAAAGGATTCTGGGGAGCGTGGCCCTGTCCGAAGCCTATGGAGCTGAGGGCCTAAGGCACGCCCCCAAGCGGTGACCCCGGGGGAATTCCTAGTTGATGTGCATCAGCAGGACTCCCCCTACTGATGGTTAACCCTTCCCGGACTTCAAGCAGACAGGCTGAAGCCGGATAGTCTGTTAGGACCAATGCCTAAGCCAATACTGCTCATCACCTGTAACCTATAAAGTTGTGGCCATATTTAGCCCACTAACCTTAAATAATTGTGTCATGTGTCTTTATTTCCACTGGGGGGGGGGACGGGAACTTGCCATGCATTAATAATAATAATAATAATAATAATAATAATAATAATAATAATAATTTATTATATATACCCCGCCCTTCTGGCTGGGTTTCCCCAGCCACTCTGAGCGGCTTCCAACAAAATATTAAAATACAATAGTCTGTTAAACATTAAAAGCTTCCCTGAACAGGGCTGCCTTCAGATGTCTTCTACAAGTCTGGTAGTTGTTTTTCTCTTTGACATCTGGTGGGAGGGCGTTCCACAGGGCGGGTGCCACTATTGAGAAGGCCCTCTGCCTCGTTCCGTGTAACCTGGCTTCTTGCAGTGAGGGAACTGCCAGAAGACCCTCGGAGGACGACCTCAGTGTCCAGGCAGAACAAAGGGGGTGGACACGTTTCTTCAGGTATACTGGGTGTAGAAACAAAGGTTAGGACAGGACCCATACCTGGGATCCATATAGCATTGTGCCAGTTTTTCCTTTTGGCTTTACCAAAGAGTTTCCAAGTATTTAGAAATGGGTTTTCAGGGGATAGAAGAGGCTGTGGAGAATAGGGTGGCCACTTCTGCATCACCCCATACAACAGAAACCCATCAGCCACCCATGGAAATGAAGAAAGGGGCAAAAAAAGGACACAGATTTGCATAAAATTTGCTAATGTTAATTTATAAACATTATTTCTAACCTGCGCTTCATTGTTCACAAATCCCAGAGTGAGAAAGAACATTAATATACAGGAAAAGCAATGTTTTATTTAAATTCTACGTAATGTAAAACCATCACTACAACAGCCTAACAAAGGGCACTGTAGCATCCTTCTTGTTCCAAAATCTACCCCAGATGAGTGTCCATGAGTTTACTTTAGCCCCAGAACCTTCTTGCTCTGAGGAGATTCAGAAGAATCAGCAACAGCTTTTTCTAAACAAAGAAGTTGTACTGTATTTTCTATTTTATTGTAACTTTTAAAAAATCAATGTCAACTGTTGTAATAATCTTCTGTAAACTGCTTTGTTAGGTCCATCTGAAAAGCAATATAGAAATAACAGTTTTTAAAAATGCTGAAGTTCATAATAATCAGCTTTATTAATGAACTCTGGGGACTATAATGTTTGGTCTGTGGCAGCTAGACTGGTGACTGGGAGCGGCCGCCAGGACCATAAAACACTGATCCTGAAAGACCAATATTGGCTCCCAGTATCTTTCTGAACACAATTCAGTGCTGGTGTTGGTGCTGACCTTTAAAGCCCTAAATAGCCTCAACCCAGTATACCTGAAGGAACGTCTCCACCTCTATCATTTAACCCTGAGACTGAGGTCCACCTCCAAGGGCCTTCTGGCAGTTCCCTCACTGCAAGAAGTGAAGCTACAGGGAACCAGGCAGAGGGCCTTCTCGGTAATGACACCCACCCTGTGGAACACCTTCCTATCAGATGTCAAGGCGATGAGTAACTATATAACTTTTAGAAGACATCTGAAGGCAGCCCTGTATAGGGAAGCCTTTTAATGTGTAATGTTTCATTATGTTTTTATATATGTTGGAAGCAGCCCAGAGTGGCTGAGGCTATCCAGTCAGATGGGCAGAGAATAATAATAATAATAATAATAATAATAATAATAATAATAATAATAATAATCCATTTCATTTCCCAGGTGTCCTGGTAGCAATGGACACTTCCAAAACTGCTCATTTAAAGTGCCCATTGTCCCTGGTTTATGTAGTGGCAAGTGCTTCTCAGTTGAATGGATTGGGCCACAACACATTTGGAACGGCACATCCCAGGCTCATTCGTTCTGCTGAGCTGCATATTCATTTGCTGTTTAGATATAAGATGAGTGTTTTCCTAGCCCATTTCTATTCTAAAGAAAGGACACCACCTTGGCTTTTAGAGAACCGCAAGGCAGGTTGCTGTAGAGTAAAGGACTATGATATACAGGTACTGGAGCACAGCCTTCTGCAATGTGTAATGATGAGTTGGGGAAATTTCAAGTGTGCACTTCTCTGACATGTTGGCAAGCATGGCTAAGTGAGGTTGGGAGAGCATCCTGGTGCCAGCCTCAAAAAGGCAGTGGCGGGGGGACGGGACACACTGGGAGGCCTCCAACCCTTTAAGTGCCATTGGGCTTTTGCTCAAAATGGGGCTGAGTGTAAATGAGTTCATTTGAGCCTGATGTGAATTGAGTCAAAATTAACTCAGCTGAGATGAGCCCAGCTGGGGGGAGCTTGCCAATTGCAAGTGGACAATGAAGCTTGCTAATATATATCTATACTGATTGCTTGTAGATATATTAAATGCACCATTTGTGAGAAATAAAATATATGCCACAATGCACAATATAAAATC
The DNA here is from genome assembly GCF_964188315.1 of Podarcis muralis. Classification (NCBI taxonomy): domain Eukaryota; kingdom Metazoa; phylum Chordata; class Lepidosauria; order Squamata; family Lacertidae; genus Podarcis; species Podarcis muralis. The sequence goes on from NC_135655.1 coordinate 53,873,962, forward strand.
TTTATTATGCTACAAAACAATGCTTTCTCTTACTGCTTGTGGAAAATATATTCTTAGCAGTAAAATTCAATGACCACTGCCTGGAGCTACCAAAGACAAACGAGGGAGAGACTTTCCTCAAAAACAAGCAAAAGAAACCCCAGCTTGAGTGCTGAAGATTTCATCCAGAATTAAAGTGAAATGAGAATAACTGTTCATGCCAGCTTCCATCTCTCTTCACTTCATTTTTTAAAAAAGAAGAGCAATAAAGCAACAAATTTTCTAACTCATAGACTACAGCCAGCTTCCGTAGGCTACACATTCAAGAGACTAGCCCAAGACATTTTGCTGCCTGAAGTCAAGCTACCCAAGGCCACTTAAGTCAAGGTACCCAGATCAAGGTATCCATGGCCACAACTTTTATTTTGGCACCTGCGGCAGAGCATTCCACAAGTGCCTCTTCTTCTTCCTGGCAATAATAGTAACAACAACCAAAAATTGAATACCTATTATTTCATGGCACACAAAATCAGCTGTCTAAGATAACTCCATCAACCTGCCTAATGGAAGGGCCAGCCCTGTGATATATTCACAAAGCTATATAGCACAATTGAAGAACTGAAGAATAAGTTCCTGTGTTGTTTATACTCTACATCCATATGGTAGGTTCTTACGTTGTGTTGCAGTGAGGGTACTGTTTTAACATAGCTAAGTCCTTTGCTACTCTGTGAATGTTTGAATTGGGGGTTCATATTGTACACAGACTTTGGAAGGCTTATCCTGATTGCTGATTGGTTTTTCTTCTGGTTTAGTGTTTTATTTAACTTTTGATAATTCAAGCAATTGATCCAAAAGTAGGGAATCAGAGATGAATAATCCATTTGCGTAATTCTAGGTTTTTACCAATGTGCAGAGAGAATATTACAGGTGAGAATGTGTGCACCTTTCGTTCTTTGGCACTTTGCCAGAATCAGTTTGGCAAGCCAGCTTTCTCTTATTAAAACGAAAGACACTGTCTCTAAGGAACCTTGTGGGACAATGATTTAAAAGGGAGATTCTCTTGAAGAATGATTCCTGCTTGAGTCATTGTAATTATGCATATAAAAATCAATGACACTAGACTTGACAAGGAAGAGTTCTTCGGTAATGGTTGTGTCATAGGACAGGTTTGCGGTTACAATGTACAGCCTTGAGAGCACATGCTTTGGCATCTCCTAATTATTATGAGGAGTACTGGAAAGCTTCATTTATATCTCTCTGGGGAAAAACACATTAATTTATATATCTCTTACTGTGTAGAGTTGTGTGTGATCACATGGGTGAGACAATTCACATGACAGTCACCACCAGTTGCAGCTGGCACAAGTCCAGTTTCCTAGCCATGCAGAGTCAAAAACATTCTCTGCACAAAGCCCCCACAAGGCCAAATTAAAATCATATTTAGAATTTTGAGATTTAGGATGCAAAGGTAAATTGTACTTGTATAAGAAACACAAGCGGGTGGTGCTGTGGTCTAAACCACTGAACCTAGGGCTTGCCAATCAGAAGGTTGGTGGTTTGAGGCCCCGTGACGGGGTGAGCTCCCGTTGCTTGGTCCCAGCTCCTCCCCACCTAGCAGTTTGAAAGCATGTCAAAGTGCAAGTAGATTAATAGGTACCGCTCTGGCGGGAAGGTAAATGGTGTTTCCGTGCGCTGCTCTGGTTCGCCAGAAGCGGCTTAGTCATACTGGCCACATAACCTGGAAAAACTGTCTGCCAACAAACGTCGGCTCCCTTGGCCAGTAAAGCAAGATGAGTGCCGCAACCCCAGAGTCATTCGCAACTGGACTTAACGGTCAGGGGTCCCTTTAACTTTACCTTTTAAGAAACACAAGAGCATAGGACCAGATATGAAAGAACCCAGGAAGGGATCAGTAAGGGCTAGTGTGTAATACACACATAATTATGGGGGAAACCATGGGAAATTTATGGGACCAGAGTTGCTACCTAACGCTGCCTGAAGCAAAAATGTAAAGGCAACTTGAGATATTCCTGCTCAGAATAAACAGGGCTTGGGAATCCAGTGGAGACCAAAAGGAGAGGTGCAAGGATGCTTGAAAAATGTACCCAGTGCTAATCATTTCAACACAGATCAGCATGGGGAAGGTTTGTCAAGATTCCCCCCATTCTTCCAAGTTCTGGTTGTGCATGGGCGACTTGGAAATCCCAAACCTGACTCATCCATTTAATCTCTTTTCTCCTCTGACTATAGAGAAATTGAAGCACTTTAGGCCTGGGTGCTGTGGGAGGGATCAGGTCCCTGGCTTCACTGGATCCATTCTCCCAAGTTGGGGTGGGGCACACACATCCACGCAAACACACACAGCAGCAGGCACATTAGCAAGCCTGTAATTTTGCCCCTCTTCAGCCAGGGCCACATGCCTTCTTTTGCTCCTTAGATCCAGCACTCTTTTCCTGATAAAAATTCTGTCCCCAGGTTATGTGTCTTGTTGCGGGTGGAAGATACACAGATCCTTCCCGTTTCTGTTAGCAATTTTCTTAAGAAAAGTTGAAAGGTTTCAGGGAAAGTGTTAATAACCCACACTCTGGTGCTGTTCTTGATTGAGTTTGAAGCCTCTCATCAAAGGTTGTAATGAAGCAAAAACAAAATCACCAGGTGATGCTCCACATGTCTCCTGCAGGCACCAGGTCTTGCTCTGCTTTTCATTCTCACCTGGAGTGATTGCAAAGCATTGGGGGACTGGCTGAAGTCTCCTTCTAGCAAAATGCTCTCATCTGACTGTTGCTGCAATAAGTGTTCTATGCAGGACTGCTTGAGAGCTATGGCTTCAGACTCTGCTGCAGAGGGGATTACTAAATGAGGTTTTTGAATATGGCACAAAATATTATAATTCAGGGAATAAACTGAGTGCTGCTTTTGATTTATTTGCAGTTGTGGGAGCTCTTCACCTGGTCAAGAAACATAACCTTGCATTTCCTTTGCCAAAGTTTGCATAAAGGAAAAAAAAAACATCAATTTTATCATGTTTTAAGGGAGGAGAAAATAACTTTAAGAGTTTTTTCTCAGGTGGCATGAAATTATGCATCATCTCAGTAAATTTGCCAAAAAAAACCCCCCACCCCTACAATCTTGAAATCTTATTACAGATTTGTAATTCTTTCTCACCTTCATATCATTCCATTCCTAGCCTGAGGCTCAGTCTTCAGCTGCCATAGATTGACTTTCTAGTCCCCCACTCCTTCAACTGATTCATGATATTTTGGCTTCTGATCCATATATTTTGAAATTCAAAGCTTTGGTTGCTTATAGGCCTGTTTCTAATAAGTGACAGAAAATTATTCTCTACTCATGGGTACATAGACCGTTTAGGGAAACATTGGCCTTGATGTTAGTTTCTTCAGAGTGTTTTGACAATCCAGGTTGCAGGAGCCTTCACTAGCAAATCACAGGTACTGATAATCATGCTTGAGCAACGAGATATTTCACATGCTGGTTATGACATATAAAGTCCTATATGGGTTGGGATCTCAGTACTTTACAGAGCACTGCCTCTCATATATACTTACCCATACCTAAGGTCACCTACAGAGGACCTTCTCTGTGTGCTCCCTCAAACTAAAGCTTAGAGGGTGAGCATGAGAAAGATGGTGTTCTTAATGGTGCCTCCTGCATATTTCCAGCTATGGACTGCAGGTCTGGTGTGCATGTCGGTATTTTTCCCCAGTGCCGGTTAAATACTTTTTGGTTCTCCAGACAGAGGCAGAGTTAGGGGAGCACAACTGGTTTGGTTGCACTGGGCATGCAGCCTCAGGGGTCCCACTGGGAACACTGCAACCATGATTTAGAATGAGGCAGAGGGATGCTGAATTCTGCCCACTGAAATTTGAGACCCCAAGATCCGCCACTGCTCCAGCTCTTTTAAAATTTGGTTTTAAGTTCCTCATGCATTTGACGTGTCTTTTGGCTCCATGCTATATATAGATTTTATTCTTTTGGTTTTATTTTGCCACTTTGTACCCGAGTCTTTATGCTGGTTGTCGCCTTAGGGGTGAGATACAACGCGGCGTGAAAGGGGGTGCACCTGTGCAACAAGTCTTCTCCTTCCTCTCTTCCTACCAGCTACTCACACACATTGGGGACCCCATGGAACAGATTTTAGGGGTGCACGAGGGACTGGGTGAAGATTTCCATTGCACAATTTCATTTAATTTATATATTTAAAGGCACTTCTAAACCACTTAATACTTAAGAAGCTCCAAGCAGTATAGAAAAATACAACATAAAAGCAATGAAACAACCATCATAAAACAGAGCTAGAACATAAAACTCAGTAAAAACGGCATTTTAAAAACAGGAATTCAGTAACAACAGGTCCATTCTTATGGATCGGCAAAAGCCTGCCATATCATCAATGGATGTCACCCTTAGTTTATTGTTGTTTCATTACGTTTTTTTCTTCTCTTTTTATTTGTATGGCACCCAGAGAATTGATTTTATGAGTCTTGTGAATATAATAATAACATATGTTACAATAGTGATATTTAAGGAGCTGGGAGTAGTATCTCCATGTTTCAGATGCGATTATTTAGGAGCACCTGTATGGTTTCCGTGCTGAGCCACAAATACAGCTAAATGGGCCTGTTTAATACATTTAGTTAATACATTTAGTTTAATACAACTAAATAGACCTGTGCAGACTTTTGGATTCAAAACTGAAACATAGCTAACCTAAATTCACATTTCTCTGAATTTTGTGGTGCAGTTCTCCCATTATTATTATTATTATTATTATTATTATTATTATTTCCTTGCCTAAGGGCCAACCAAAACATATGTCCACAAACACATGTATTGGGGGACACTGTGCATACAAATGCATTCATTAGTGAAAATAACAGACAAGAAAACATTATATTGGCGGAAATGTGCTTTCAAAACGGCTATACTGTGCAAATTTGGTGATAAATTTTCATAAGGACTTAAAAGCAACAACAAGAACAACATAGACTGATGTGGAAATGTGGCAAACTGAGCTTAAGATTGGGAAAATGAGAAACTGAAAGATCCCTACATAGAAACAAGATTCCCCTCCCCAATCCTTTGAGAGCAATAGTTCTAAAGTATAGAGGAAAAGACGGGAATAAATGAAAGCTGGTGATGTATGTTGTAAAACTCTTAAATTGTGAGCTATGGGAATAGGTACTCGCTGGAGATATCTCTCTGGAGAGAAATATGGTGGAAGCAGGCAGGCAGCAAAGCATCGCAAACATTAGCATTCAGCCTGCATTTGCTGAACTCAGCCAAGAAATATGAATAATGCAGAAAAATGAGGTGATTCAAGGCACTGGATTAGGCCGTTCATCTTCACCTTATAATTATCTCTCTCTTTCTGACTCCAATAATTTTTTTGGGCAAAGAGAGAAAGCTATGAATAAATGCACTGAGCTCCACAGGGACCCCTGATCTGTGATGACACAGGTCTGCTTGTGAGCACCAGTGGATGAAATCTGTATTTGTGATGGGGAAATTCCAAGTTTATCAGTTTAACACCATTGTCTTGACCAAACTTGTCAAAATAAGTTTTATGTCCAAATCAAGTGAATCTGCACATTGCACTATAGGTTCATTGAGTTAAAATGAATGTTCCAAAAGTGTCAGCTTAAAGGCTACTCTGTCGCCATTTGTTCAACCTATGTCTGTTTGATCATCTGAATTGTTTGAAGCGTCCTTTGAATGCAGAGGTGGGCTTTTTCACCAGGGGCACCAAATGTACTCCCTGCTGAAATTCCAGAGGCCCTATCCTTATTGGCATTCTGCCAGCTCTTGATGGTCGACTTGTTCACACAGGCATTCCCTTGATCTCTCAACCTGAGCCTCCTGTTTTAATTGCTTTATGGTTTTAATGGGATTGTTTTATTCTAAATTGTAGAACACACACATATACGTACAGGCAGTTTTTATACATTGTAAATCGCTTAGAAGGCTATTTCTGCATTAAGCGATCTATAAGCAAACAAACAAGAAGATAAACAATGCTAAACTCTGTGTATTAATCAAAATGGAGTGAAATCAGTCTCCTAGTTGGGTAGGATATAAATTTTATTGCTCTTATTAATAGCAGCAAAACAGGATGCAGCTGTCACTGATTCAAGCTCTTGGAAGATGGAATGAACTGTGGCATATGTTTACTTCATGCTCTTAGGAATATGCTCTTGGTGGGCTTCTTCCCCCCACCCTCCTAGCAGTGTTCCAAAACACTTCTCATTTTCCTCAAATGATTATGAGTTTGTGACACACCAGCGTTATGTGGGCCTTGATTCATTTGCTGCCCTTTCCCCACTGGCCATGATGATAAGCATTTTGTCTACAGCACATTAAACATTAAAAACCTTCTTTGCCGTATCTCTCTTTTTAATGTGCTTTATTTTGGTACCAGTCCAGACTGTGGAGACAAAAATCCCCTTGGGACTCAAAGTAGAATACAATTTGCTTGGCAGTTTTGGCTGTAAACATGATAATAAATGAGAAGATGAATATTCATTAATACACATACAAGTCCCCATGCCCACCTTCATTTCCTTTCCCCTATCTTCACTTGATAACGCCTTTTTAAAAAAATCCTGTAGTAAATGTTAGTTTTCAAGGCTGGAAATGTTCACTCAGTTGCCTCACTGTTTAAGAGGCCAGCCTACTTGCTTAAAACCCAACAGAGTCCTTTTTACTTGACCTCCAATTTGATATCCTATGCTCTTTTAAAATGTGGTCTTTGGGGGAGGGGACTTATTGGGTTTTTGTTTTTATTTTGATTATATATTTTGTGGTTTTATATTTTGATTTTGTTCTGTGAACTGCCCTGAGACCTCTGGGTATAAGCCACTTTAATAATAATAATAATAATAATAATAATAATAATAATAATAATAAAAATAAAAATAATATTGTTGTGGCAAAATCTGTCTTCCATTTTTGCAAGTGTTCTTCCTTAATGAAAGAGGCTTCCATTTTCCATTCTCAGTAGTGCTGTGCCAGATTTAGCTGAATCCCAGACCACAGAATCAGGCCAATTCTGGGGAAGGGGAATACAGGCTTTGCCCAACTCAGGTGGAGACAGCCCGAGATTACTGTGGGTTGGGCTGAGCCAGACTGGGCAAGGAAGCAGAGGCAGGCATCGAACAGAAAGAAGGAGAAGTCAGACAGGAAAAAGGTCTAGGAGGATCCCTAGGAGGGATCTACTGGGCCTGGTGCATCTTCCCAGAGAAAAGCAAAAATGTTGGGGATGCCTTCAGAAGCAGGTGCAGGGGGCTCGCCCTTGGATGTGGGGTTCAGGGTGTTCCTGTGCAAGCAGCTTTCCCACTCAATTTTTCCTTCTTCCTGCCTTATGCCTGCCTACATCCTGCCCAGTACCCCAACATCTAAATCAGGATGTCACAGGACCTAATCCTCTGCTCACCTGCTGTTGATTCAGTTCTGCAGGGTACAGGGAGCTGCTTCACGAGCACCTTATCTGTAGGGAAGCCACTTGCAAAGCAGCACCCCACAGAATTTAACACCGCTGCTCTTGGTTGGGACAGGAGGATGGAGACACTGTACCTCCCCCCCACCCCCCAACATTTAATTCAGTGTTGTTGCTATTAGTTTTTTTATCATTAAACATTAACCCCAGACCAAAATGGATTTGGGGCCATGTCTAGGGGAGGTTGGGTTGGTCTCATCTGGTGCCCCAATTCTCAGGGCATTCTCAGGGCATACCTGTAATATCTAAACCTTTGCACAATGGGGAAAAAAGACATACAGAAATTTCTATGGCAAAAACAACAACCAAGGATCAAATATCAAATAATAGATGACAAACAAAGGAGGGGAGGTTGCTCTCCTGGATTTGAAACTTTATTATGAAACATCTTGCTTAAACTGGATGAAGGAATGGATAGAACTGAAAGATGCAAATGTTTTGGATTTAGAGTGGGCTGATCTGATTCACGGGTGGCATGCGCATGCATGGTATGAAAAAAAACAGGCTTCACAAGGGTTTCTTTAACCATGTGCTTAGAAGAAGTTTATTTAAGGTTTGGACACAAAGACATTTTAGAAAGGAACCAGTTGTAGTAAAAAGGTGAACTATGGATAGGATTTGGGGAAAGTATAAAGATCTCCTTGAATACCGAGAGGATAATATAAGACTAAGAGACAGGCAGGAGATTTCTAATTGGATACCTGATTGGTTTCAATATTTCCAAACAAAGGAGAAGTTCAAAAAAGATAAAGAGGATTTATTCAAGAAAGTTCAGAATTTGAAAAAGTGATTCTGGGGCCTAATAAAAAACTAATCACTAATCTATGTAAGCTATTGCTAGAATGGGAAACTAAAGATGAACTTATAAAGGAGGCAATGATTTAGTGGGCCATTGACATTGGGCATAATGTTGAAATTGACAAGTTGGGAAAATTATGGAGCCACACAATGAACTTCTCTGCATGTTTCCAAATAAGAGAAAATATGCAAAAAATGCAATACAGATTAGCCAAAATGTATTTAAAAAGATGCAAAACTCTGTTGGAAATGTCTAGAAGCTGAGGGTACATTTATTCACTTATGGCGGAAATGCAATTGGGCAAAGGAATTTTGGGAAACGTATATAAAAAATATATACGTTTCCTAAGAAACTGGAAGTGTTCCTTCTTGCCATAATTGGGAATGAGATACGAAGAAGGAGAAGAAGAAGAAGAAGAAGAAGAAGAAGAAGAAGAAGAAGAAGAAGAAGCCCATAACTTATTCTTATATGCAACAGCAGCTGCAAGGATAGTATACACTAGGTGCTGGAAACAAAGAGAGATCCTAGGGAAAGAACAGTGGTTAAATATATTGATTGAATATGCTGAGCTTACAAGTATGACATCCAAAATAAGAAATGTAGATGATAAACAGACGAGGAGTGAGTGGGAGTATTTAGGGGAATATTTACAAACGTTTGATCTTAAATACAAATTCCAGGTAGGGGATACCTTCTGACCAGCAGTGACACTATAAAGGACATGAAAAGGTTGAAAATAAAGTGAAGGTATTATTGCAGGCATAGGCAAACTCGGCCCTCCAGATGTTTTGGGACTACAACTCCCATCATCCCTAGCGAACAGGACCAGTGGTCAGGGATGATGGGAATTGTAGTCCCAAAACATCTGGAGGGCCGAGTTTGCCTATGCCTGTATTAGTGTATAGGCAGCTAATTAAGATGTACAAGGAACTGTCATGGAATGTTGGGTTGGAAGTCCAAAAGAATTGCTGTATAAGAACAGAAAATGAAATGAGTATACAGTGGTACCTTGGGTTACATATGCTTCAGGTTACATACGCTTCAGGTTACACACTCCGTTAACCCAGAAATAGTGCTTCAGGTTAAGAACTTTGCTTCAAGATAAGAACAGAAATCATGCTCCGGTGGCGCGGTAGCAGTGGGAGGCCCCATTAGCTAAAGTGGTGCTTCAGGTTAAGAACAGTTTCTGGTTAAGAACGGACCTCCAGAACAAATTAAGTACTTAACTCCGAGGTATCACTGTATAACTGAAAACTAACAGCAACAGCAACAACAACAACGATAGAATTCCAGGAAACAATTCCTGTAGGGACTTTTCTTAGCATTCCATATAAGAGTTTGTCCTGGAGTTTTCATTCTTTCCTCAGTAGCAAATCCTAACTTAAATGTCTGTAATCATGTGGTTTTGATATTTTGAAGAACCCCCTATTTCCTTCTTCACTAACTTAAATATTATTAATATCATCTTTGAGAGAAGAAAAGGCTAAGCAGTAAACACTAAACAAATCCAGAGTGGAGTCCCTAAGATGGTTGGATGGCATTGTCTCCTTCCGGCAACTCTGGCAGCCAAGCTGTTGCCAAATGTATTGCTCTGCTTTCCTTTGGACCACATCAGCGAGGCCAAGTGTGGGGGGGTGAGACTTGTCTTCTGGCCACCCCAAAATCTCAATACACACTGTCCAGGCTTGTGCCCTGGGGAGGTCACTTTGATACTGCTAACATAGCAAAAACAATGTGGGAGGCAGCAGTTCCGAGTTACTTTTCTCTGCAGCCACAGCAGGTGCTGTGATTCTCCAGTGGTTTTCACCCTCAGGCATGCACTCCATTACCTCTCATGACAGATGGATGCCAACAACAACATTTCTGGCATGGGGGTCTCAGAGTATTACATTGCCCCCTGAAGGAGCGTCTCCACCCCCATTGTTCCGCCTGGACACTGAGATCCAGCTCTGAGGGCCTTTTGGCGGTTCCCTCTCTGCAAGAAGCCAAGTTACAGGGAACTAGGCAGAGGGCCTTCTTGGTAGTGGCACCTGCCCTGTGGATCGCCCTCCCACCAGATGTCAAAGAGAAGAACAACTACCAGACTCTTAGAAGACATCTGAAGGCAGCCCTTTTTAGGGAAGCTTTTAATGTTTAACAGACTATTTTTTTAAAATATTTTGTTGGAAACTGCCCAGATGGGCGGAGAATAATAATAATAATAATAATAATAATAATAATAATAATAATAATTCCCATGTGGATTTTGCTATCTTTCCATGACTGCAACATCTCTCATATGGAAAAGCTGCATAGTTACGATGAGCTGTTAAGCCATAGCAAAAATATTCAGTATCAGAACCAAAACCTGATTTTAACCCAAAGTACATGTAACATGGAGTCCACTTTTATTTTATTTTATTTCACCATATATTTTGATCCTTGTCCCCTGCTGCCTTTCCCCCCCTCTCCCTACTATCTCTTCTGTCTCCCTTTTCTCCCACTCAATCTCCTGCTATAAGCAAACATCCCAAATAGAATGCAGAGTGATGACCTTATCTCAGGTAAACGTATGGACCAGTAGTGGATTTCTTCCCCTGAAAAACAATGAATTGTGGGAGCCAGCTCATCAGAATGGCTTCCCTTCCTGCAGCTTTAATGCCACTTTTAAACAGCTCCATGTGCTTTCAAAAATTGAAATCTGTTTCTCGCCTTGTGTATTTTTACATACAGATGATAACAAAGGCACTCAAGGCAGTGTGGTTATCATGAAGGTAAATTCACCTCCAAGGGATTAGATATACTTGGTTGGTTCTCATTTCTTATCATTCCTTTATCCCTCTAGAGGTATAATAATCTTAGTGTGCCTTTATGTCTTTAGTAAAGCAACGATTTCCCCTTGGAACATGTCCTGTGCCAAGGACTGAGGAACAGAATGGAAGAGATTCCTCTTTTTTTTTCTGGTAAACAGCATTCCGGTAAAAGGACAATGAAAACAAATAGGAACAACAACACAAACCCAGAAGAACAATGATGAATTCTACAACCAACTGCCACCCCGCCAGAAATATTTTCTAGCTTGCTCATTGTCACACACTGACAAATGAAGCACACATTTCCAATTAGCATTTGCAACTGGTTGCATACCATCAGCTAACAGATAGTAGATTAATGTAGCTCTGGGAAAACAAATTATACAGTAAAGTACAGAATGTAAATTGCAGCCTTTCATTTCTGTAAAAGTCAGGAGCAGGGTCAATTCATACTGTGAAATGTCATGAAAACACCTTTTATCATTCCCTTTAACTACTTCACGGCTTTATGTTAGCAAACACAGAGATACAGAATTCTCAATTTATGTCTTGCAGTCAGATGCCTCACCCAGGAAATGTCAGTTTCATATCTCAAAGTTGGTTCTTTGGTTGGTTCCATATCTGAAAGTTGATTTACTGAGAAAAGAACTATTAGTGTGTACCAAAAGTAAGGTGCTGGGACTGTGGGACTATTTAAGCTCATGCTCTGTCAACCTTTCCAACCGAATTTCCAAAACCCAGTTAAACTTCAGGTGCAGTACACATTTTTACAAATTGCTTGGGGGCTGTGTATATATTTTTTTTCTGGGGAGGGGGTCAGGTTCTTTTTCACCTAATCTATCCTGGGTGCTATTGGCTGCCGTTAGGAGGAGGTTGCAGTTAAATAGGTCAAACTCATCATATCTTGGCTGAAATATGTGAGAAATGGTGCTGGTAAGGCTAAGAACAGTTCATCAACTTTCTGGGTGATCAGTCTGCCCAGAGGCCAGCTGCTCAGGGCCGTGGTATTCTGTGGGCTGTATTGTTGTTGTTTAGTCATTTAGTCGTGTCCGACTCTTCGTGACCCCATGGACCAGAGCATGACAGGCACTTCTGTCTTCCACTGCCTTCCGCAGTTTGGTCAAACTCATGCTGGTAGCTTCGAGAACACTATCCAACCATCTCGTCCTCTGTCGTCCCCTTCTCCTTGTGCCCTCCATCTTTCCCAACATCAGGGTCTTTTCCAGGGAGTCTTCTCTTCTCATGAGGAGGCCAAAGTATTGGAGCCTCAGCTTCATGATCTGTCCTTCCAGTGAGCACTCAGGGCTGATTTCCTTAAGGAAATGTATACTGTATACTGTATACTGTGGGCTGTATACTGAACATCTTTGAGGTTGACCTGCCTAACCCAGGGCATCAGGAGCTGTTGAGGCAGGAAAGGCTTCCTACTGACCTTAATAGTATAGCTCAGGTGCAGGAGACATGGCTAGTCCTGCTTCTTGCCAGAATACAGTTGTCCAAGGTAGTTCAAATTTGGTGAGATTCCTGCACTGCTATTTTCCCTCTGAAAACACCCATGTTAATAATAAAATGTAGTTCAACCCATACTTTGTACTACAAGGTAGCTGGGTCTTGCCTCTTCATTACGTGGTAGAGAATGGTAGATGTAGAGTGCCAAAGAAATTTTCGGCACAGCGTTAAGCTGAATATCACAAAGATTCAAAACAGTACTACTGGCTTGATCCAGATTTCAGATGTTTCTAGGAAGCATCTATTCATGATATTATCATGCATCAGAAATTAGTCAGAGAGACAGTCACCGAACAATCAGAAAGATCGCTTGCTGGTTCTTCTACCTGCCCACCTCATTCCACCAATAAATCAAAGAGAAAGTAAAGGATTACCTTGGTGCTTGTGTTGAGATTTCAAGACATTTAGAAGAATTGTTATTCTTGATCATGCAAATTGTGCATTGTTTTACAAAACCACCTGATGCTAACTTAAAGCATTTGGCATGTTTTATTCAAGGCTGGCAGGTTTTCCTTTGCAACCCTCTCATTATTTCAAACCCACACAAAGGGAATTAACATTTCATAGGCAAGGTTGTGGGATACATGCACTAGAATTACCAGTATCTCAGCCTAAGACGTATTTCTTATACCACATTTCAGGTTAGAAAACGTAAGAATTTCTAATAAGATATAATTAGTCCCATGTGTCTCTGCCATACCAGCAAAGCTATTCATATGCCACTCTTGTCTTAAGGAGCACTGAATATAACTGACTTGACCACAGGTCCTGCCCAGCTGATCCCAGAAAGCTGAAAGAGTGAGGTGGTGGTACACAGCCACATGTATTATTTATGTTTGGATATGCTTCTGGTGTGTGCATATTACATGAAAACAGTCTTCTTTTAGCTATGTGGGGCAGGACATGAGCCCTGCGGTTTCATTATCCATGCATATGCAAGACGAGTCTGTATAGAAATAAATCAGTTTGATGATCTGGGCCATTCCTGTTGTTGTTGCTCCGTGTAAATTCCTCATTTATTCATTGTTTACTAATAATATAATAGTAACTCTCTGGAGTACTGATTGCCATTCTTTTCAGCCTACTGTGAAATTGTACTGTATCAGCTCTGATACAGAATATCTGGTATAATTTAAGAGCCCCATGGTTTAATCTCAGAGGGTAGCCCAAAGCAGGGGCACCTAACCTCCAGATCAGGGGCCTCATCCAGGTCCCCAAACATATTTATCATTTACTTACTTACTTACTTACTTACTTACTTACTTACTTACTTACTATACCGCCCTATACCCAAAGGTCTCAGGGCGGTTCACATAAAATATCAAATACATAAAATCAAAACAAAACCAACAACCCAATAACCCCCCCAAATATTCCTACCCCCCCAAAAAAGGTTGACAAATGGCAAAGAGGCAATAACTTCCCTCCTCAGCTGACTTCCAATAATTACTTGATGAGGGGAGAACTGTGTGTTTGTCTTCTGTGAGCCCACTTGCACACAAGAGTGTGAAGTGGCCTCCAGATGATTGGCAAAGGGTTCTGTGTTGCTCAGGACAAAAAAGGTTAGCCACCCTTAGTGTAAAAGCATATGCTACATTCTTCTGTTGAAGTGAGGTACAGTGGTACCTCAGGTTACATACGCTTCAGGTTACATGTGCTTCAGGTTACAGACTCCACTAAGCCATAAATATTACCTCGGGTTAAGTACTTTGCTTCAGGATGAGAACAGAAATCGTGCTTTGGCGGCGTGGCAGCAACAGCAGGCCCCATTAGCTAAAGTGGTCCTTTAGGTTAAGAACAGTTTCAGGTTAAGTACGGACCTCTGGAATGAATTAAGTACTTAACCTGAGGTACCACTGTAGTTTGGACATGTCTGGATCCAAGCTGTCTGGATGAGGGATCATTTTTGAACAGTGCTGTTTGGTACAAAACCAGGATAATCCAATCTGGAAATTTGCTGAGCAGAGTCATTAGGGTTTAGCCCTGCCCAGACCTGGAACCCAATCCATTGCTGCCAGTGATGTAGAAAAGCCATTGAATCAAAACATCCCTTGGGGCCACAGGAGCAGAGTGGATGGTCAAGCATGAAGGAGATTCAGAGCCACTGCAAAGCAGGAGCGAAAACATGGGAAACCTTCTGAAGCTTCTACTCTCTCATGGACTGACAGTATGGTGGAGGCAGGGGGCAAAAGAGGTGGTCAGCAATTTATGGTGGTTGATGCTGCCTACAAGGCAGGAGCCAGGCCAGGGGGAGGAGGGAGAGTCAGGGCAGTCCGAGACGTAAGAAGGTGTCAGGATGTGCCAAAAGAAGAATATGCTGTTCAGGCAACAAATGGGTCAATAGACTCCCCACCATCACCTGCTCCACTTTCTCCTACAACCAGGTAGGGTTTGAAGCAGGATAAGCAACTTACAACTTCCATGCAGGCGTCTCGTGTTGCAAGCACACGACCCATCAAGGAAGAGTATATAAGCTGACAGAGGGGTGGCAGTCTCATTGTTGTGGCAACTGCTCTGCAGGGCACAGATCTGTGAGGGACAGTTGCTTAGTGGCTAGAGCGGGTGTGTGTGTGTCCAGAGCAGTGAGTGAGCTTCTGTAAGTGCTTCTTTGGTCAATAAAGACTTAACTATCAGATATGTGCCTTCCTTAGTTGGGGTGGGCCAGGACATATTGCAGGCCAATATTCTAGTTTTTTATTTTTTTTATTTTTTTTTAAATGGTGACACTATTTTTAAAAGTGTTTTCATTTGGAAACCTAAAGTAATAACTCATAATTCAGGTGACCACCTTCCCACTTTGAAGCTTATTTGAAAATGAAGTCACTATCTGAATTTATATTTGCTTGTTCTTCAGACTGAACAGGGGTGCAAATTGGTAAAACAAAAACTAATTGTGGCTACATGACCCTAGCTCTTTCTTTCCCTTTCTTTGCTTTTCATTTGCCCGCTGTCTTGTAAGGACAGCAGTTTTTGAGAGAAGTAATTTTAAATGACTGAAATAAGTAATTAAAAATTTATTGTGTTTTTAAGCAGTTTGAGCAAATGGGGCGGCGGGGGTGGGGGCAAGGCATACTTGCCTCCTCATTTCTTCACTTTGTAGCAATAAACCAGAAGCCATCTAATGAACAATTGTGAATGTTTGTTTGTGGGGAGAGAAGAAAATTAGCCTGTGGAGAAGAAAACAAAAACTGAAGATCAGCTTTAATATGCCATGAATATTTCACAAGAAACAAAAATAAAGCCTACTTGTTAAAGCAGTGGATGGATTTTTCCATGGCATCCAGATCTTCTTATTCATTATATTTTGAGAGAAAGAAAAAAAATGCCCCTCTTATTAACCCCCACTTCTCTTTCTGCTTCTGAGTGACATGTAGCTTGCTCAGTTCACTTTGTCCTCGAGAGAATTTGGAGGTCATTCTTCTTCTTTAATTCTGTTCTCTGCTTGTGGCATACCATGGGTCATATACATAATGTTGGTGAAAGATTCCTGTTTGTGCAACAGAATTTGCTTCTGCTCCCCCCCCCCCCACGCTCCCCAAGTCTACGCTCCCTGGGTGGAGGGGAAACCCCTCCAGACTTAGAGGTTGAGTGAGCATGAGGAGAGGGTGTGAAAGTTTCATTGCACAGCCAGAAGTCAAACAACTTTTTTGGGTGCTATCCCATGGCTTGAATTATCCAGATAAAACCTGCAAAAATTGGTGTATGAAAAATTCCGTCTTGAGATGTGTGTGAGTTAATGCCATTTTGGTCCTTCCATTTCATTGATTTTTATGTAAGAATTTCATGTGGTTGCATGAACTGTCATAGAAAAGCAATTCTCCTCCACCATGTTCAGATGTAGGTGTGAGAGAGGATAATGTACATGGTTTAATCTGTATTAGAAAAGGTTTGAAATACAGTATCATGAGAATGCTTGGTGAGAATGAATGAAATACCTTGCTTGCATGGTAGAGATGGGCAAATTCTACCCAGTTCACTTTACAAAAATGAAAAATGATATGAGTTCCTCTAAAAGAATAAATGGAAGATGGGTTTTTTTCTGTGTCAACTCAAAACTCAGGAAAATGAACCATCTTTTCAATTCCCGTTATGTGCCATGTTGTAAGGGAAAGTTGTAGCAGAGGACTGTTTGTTTCAGTCAAAACAGTAGGAACAGCAACAAAGCGTTTCAATGTAGAGTTCGCCTCTTTGAGATTCCATCCAGATATGTCCATTCTTCCAGAATAGTACACTCCATTCCTTCTCCCCTCCCAATTTTCTGTTTCCCTACAACAGACATTCAGCCTTCCATGGCTACTGAGGATTCTCACCTATCATGAGGCTGTGGGGTTGGAGGTGGGATGCCCACTTACTCCCCCCCCCCCCATACTTGCTGGACTTCTGCATGCCTTGGGGTTCCCCTAAGGATGCAAATGAATCTGTTTTGTTTATTAGCTATCCTGTTTTGGCTGCAATCATTTGCCACCCAAGTTCACTATTAGAGGGAGTGATTCTTGACCTCTTCTATCCTAGATGCTGGAATCCCTCCAGCCAGCTAGTTAAACATTGAGTGTGATGCAACCTCTAACCAGGTAAATTGGAGTAAGTGAGAGGTGTAACTGGGATGGGTGTATAGCCTGGGAAGAGTTCCATGACCAAGACAGAGAAGGCTAGCGGGCCACATACCAGCACCCTTACAACCCAAGCTTGAGCGTCTCAATCTCTGTCTTAAGCAATGGCAAGTCTATGGGATGAGAAACCTACAACTATCCCTAACTTTTATTAATGGTATTAATAATAAAGACACACTTTTTAATTAAGAAGACACCCTGAGTCTCTCCCACTCACCCCCAGAATGCATTCTCTTGCAAGTAAAAGCAGGGGAGAAAGATTTAATGAGGTCTTTTGCTTTTGACCTGATTAAGTACTTGCTCTATTTTATCTTCTTCTGCTCTTGGCCTCTGCAGCTCATAAATAGTCCTTGGGATCAGTACACTGACAAGGCCACTGTAGGCAATAGGTTTCCTGCCCTTCTTAGATATGATGATTGACAATGTAATCTGAGAGAATGTTATGGTGCCATGTCTGCTGTGATATATTATGAACATTCTCGATTGGCTACCAGGCTTTTTCTTAATTGTGATGGAGCGCAGCGTTAGATTTATTGATATGCAAAATACAGCCACACTAACCAGATTCCCAGCATCACCTTCATACATCTTTTTGTTTTACTTAGGGCTGAGTCAAAGGGATATTTTTTTGGGGGGTGGGGAGGTGGAAAACAGAGAATGATTTAGGAAGGACATCCCCCTTAAAAAGTTGATGGTCCAAATGGGTTTCTGTCAACTCCATTATTTTTCCAGGAGGCCAGCCCTCAGCCCCTAAAACGAGTGTCATCACTGAAGTGTGGGGAAATGAAGTTTTCCCTTGCTTGTACTTGAATACTTTTATCTTTTTATTGGTTTTATTCATGGTATGTAATGAAGTGGTTCTTTTTTTTTTAGCAGTTTTTTGCAACTGATGTGTTTATATGAATTTTATGTTGTAGATAGCTTTACTTAATTTTTCTAAAGAAAAGTGGAATACAAATTTATAAATGAAAGAATGAACACTTCAAAAATAAGAGTGGGTGTGAAGGTGCTGTTGCAATTACCCTGACCCCCCCCCATTACCCCACCCCCCTAAAGAATTTTGAATCACTTCAAACTCTCCCTCCTCATATTGATGATTTTCAGGGTTCTATATTATGTGAGGAGATTCCATGGACTTCCGTGAGATAGAAGGAGACAAACAGCAATAGTGGGTGGTGGAACTAGCATACTTTTAGGAACCCGGCTTCCAAACTGTTTGGTTTCATATGGATGAGCCTTGCCTCAAACTGGTGCAGGGGATGGTAAGAGAGACAAAACATGACTGTGAACATGCTTTCCATTGCTGCAGCAGATGCAAGAGAGGAAATGTTCTGAAATCCTCACAGTAGCACTCAAAAGCAGTTCAGGGGATAGGTGGTGAATGCAAGGAATGAACCTGAGCTCTGCTCTGCTCCTTCGTCGGACTAATTCACTGTGGAGCTTTTGTAGTACAACTGCTTAGATGTCTATCGACTGGTAAACACGCTATGAGATGCAGCTAGACTATTCCCCTTTTAATATTTCAGTTGCCTCGAGGCAGCAAAAAAAATGTCCGAGAACAGGAAACTAACGAAAGCCTTTTCAGTAATTTCCTCCTACAGCTTTGAGCCAACTCTAGGGTCAAACCATTTGGTCTAACCTTTTCACCTTTCCAAGCTCAAATGTAATTCAAATGGAGAGAGGAAAAGCTAAGGTAAACAAAAATGGAACCAATATATAGGGATGAGGAAAAATATTAGCTCCTGCTTAACTCTGAATTCTCTTGGACAGAAACAGAATTGGTGCTAGAAATCAAAGCAACTTTATCTAGTTGCCAGAATCTATTTATTAAATGTTCAGAAATTTAGCTCCTGATATGGATGGGTCCTTCCACACAAACCATTTGTAGTGATGCAGCTGCTGTTCATTTTTGGAGTGAAATTGTAGCAGACCATTCACACCAGTGGTTGCAGGTCACTGGTTTTTGGGAGGGTGGTTGCACGGGATATGTTCAGATTGAGAAATCTTCTCTGGTTGTAGCCACATCACTTCTGTTCCTCCAACCAAGTAAATGACAAAGTTATGAGCAGGCACACAGGGTACTGATACCAGCACAGGTCACGAGACATGCATGAAACTGCAAATGGTGCAGTAGAGTAATGATTCCAAATTGTGCAGGAACAGGTCCAAAGACATAGTTCTGTTCCGAATCATAAGTAGTTTTTACATTGCTGAATGCAAACCCTGTAGTGCTAAAATGTAATAAATTGGATCTCTGTCGCCGCTTTCCCCTTAAGAGTAGTGGGGGGAGAGACATGGATCTGCCCCCACCAACATAAGGGTGGTGGGAAAAGGAAAAGGCCTTGCAAGTATGGCAACCTGTAAAGTTAATGATGCAAAATGTCTGCCAGAACTGTCTGACTCACTTAGCAGAAGATGCTGATGGGTGCTGCTTGCATTTTCAAGCTCTAGAGAAGCTTGTTACTTCAGCTGGAATGATTGTTATTGTCTCACTTTATTTGTCGTCAAGGACAAATTCTGGAATAATATGATTCCAGGCAAAAGGGGAAATATGGTTGGTTGAAATCTGATATTTTATGCCAATTTATTACTCAGTAACGGAACTAGCTTTATTCCCTATGAATAACAGGAGTCCTTACTAAAAGATGCACTGACAGATTATGGATTATAACAACGTTTAAGGGGGAACTTGGATAAATACAGCCTCCCTTTCTCTGCCTAATCCTGAAGAAACTTTACTGAGCCCCCTAACAAATGCTACCTTAATATAACATTATCTGTTGTTGTTTCTTATTTTACTTTTCCTTATTGTGAGCATCTCTAGATATTTATGGAATAGAGCATTTTTCTTGCTGTGTGCTTAATAGTCCATGGCTGTTTATTCACAGTCACTTGGGAATAATTTAACAAATTTATTACAGCATAAGCTTTCATGGACTAGAGCTCAATCTGTCAGTTGTGTCTGGTGAATTGGACTCTAGCCTGCAGAAACTTACATCAGAATAAACGTGTTATTCTATGTTGTTAACAGAGAGCGCCATTTCGTGTCCATTTTGAGTCCCTTCATGATCAGCTTGGCAGTTCCACTTATGCAACCTATTGAAAAGGGGCTTACTCAATGGCCCAGTCATAATATTTTTTTTAATTATTAAATTTATATATCTCCCTTACTATTAGGGTCACAGGGCAGTTTACAGTATAAAATCGCAAAAATATATAACAAAATAGGAAGCAAAACAACAACTCCTCCCCCCAGTTTAAAAGGCCTGAGGCTGATTAATTCGCCAAAGGTCGAGGAGAGAGGAATGTTTTTGCCTGGCACCTAAATATATGTAATGAAGGTACCAGGCAAGCCTCCCTGGGGAGAGCATTCCACAAACAGGCAATCACCAGGGCAAAGATCCATTCCCAGACCTCTTGTGAAGGAGGCACACAAAGAAGGGCCTCCGAGGATGATCACAGCTCTGAGTTGGATGAGAGGCAGTCCTTGGAGTATTGCTGTCCTGAGCTGTTGAAGACTTTATAGATCAAAACAAGCACTGATGATATCAGAAGCTGCTAAGAAGTGAAGAAGAATTAACAGGAATGCATTTTCTGTCTCTTTTGTGACAGAGGTCATAATGCAGGGTGACCAAAGCAGTTTCTGTGCCAAAAGCCTGATTGAAATGAATCTAGAAATCAGTTTCCTCAAAGAGCACCTGGATCTGGTCCATGATAACCACCCAATAACTTTGCCCTAGATGGGGCGATTGTTCACCTTCTGGTAATTACTTTCATATTCTGAATCCATGGAGGGTTTCTTAAGAAGTGGTCTTACTACTGCCTACTTAAAGCAGGCATGGAACACTCATTATCACAAGGAATCATTAATCACCTCCCTGGCCCAGTCAGCTGTATCTTTCCTGCTAGTTTTTATCAGCCAAGAGGGGCAGGGCTCCAGAGTTCAAGTGGTTGCCCTGATCAATCCAAACACCTTGTTCACAACATCTAGCCTCACCAACTGAAATGCATCCAACAAAACAGGACTGGACACCCCTTGAGATTAATCTGCTATAACAGCAGAGTCAAGATCCCAGTGGATGCAAGCAATTTTACCCTCAACAAAACTTCCCCATTGCTTTTATGGATCATGCCATCTGATGAAATTCAAGGCCTAGAATTTCAAGTTCTTTCCCCACCATTTTTATGGGTGAACCATGAGGGAACAAAGGTTTGCATAAATGGTGATAGCATGTCCAATTATGGTCACTGTTGTGTCATGCAATGCCCACTGATGTGAATGAAATTCAGGGAGACATGGCAGTATATTATTCAGAAAACTACAGTTCCACAATGCATCAGGTAATTCAGTGTGAAAGGAACATTAGGAACTAGGAAAGAAGTGCTGGCATTATAACCAGGAAAACGAATGCAATAATCCCCACATCTTAATGCACCCATAAAATACAATGGTGTATGGATAGGCCAATATAAATCCACCACTAACACACTATTGTTATTGCATCAGTGACATACTGCAGAATACACCTGAGGGAAGAAAAACATGAGTTTGATAAGGCTAAAGATAGAATATGTTTTTTCCTCACTAGACAAGTAGATGCTGTGTGTCTGTCTTAAAAGGTTGAAACAAGAGGACAGTTACTGCTTTGAAAAGCATATCACAAAAGTACTTTGTGGGGTTAAAGCACAGGAGACAGCAGGTAGCAAATGTTACAAATGGCAACAAAACCTTCAGCTGAAAGTGCTGCCTAGTGAATTAATCAGTGCATTCAGTCATAAGGCCAGAAGCAGCAGGACAGAGGAAACAAGGAGGGTAGGCAAGAAAGAGGTTTGGAGAGGAGATATGAAAAAGATTGTCAGTGAGGCACATGAAAGCACAATGGTCATGCTGCCGCCACCGCGAAAAATAAAGGAAGAGAACAGAATATTATTGTTTATGGAGCCATCACTTCTGAAAGAGAAATTCGGCTCCAGTGATACTGTTGAGACATCAGCAGCCGTTTTCTTCTTGTTTGATTATTAGTTTGGTTTGTGATGTTCTGCAGCTTTTCATTGCCCAACAAAAGAAAAACTGACAATATTTCCCAGTAGCTGTCATAGGAGGGACCACTCACTTAAGGCGAATATTTGTGTTCTCTACCTTGGCTGCTTCCCCAAGATGCAGTCTGAACGCCAAGGAATGCCTGTGCAGATACATGTGCACCCATAGATGCCCAGTTGATAGCACATGGTCGACAGGCTAGCTTGTCACTGTGTTTGCATTCCCGTGGCTGCCCACATGTTGGGGAATCTGGTTCTCTGAACAGACTATGACTACAATTCTCAATTTAGGGTGGTAAGATGGAAAAGAGAATGCCATTAATATCTGTGTAGAAAGGGGAATTTCAGCAGGCATAACTTGCATGGCAATTTACATTGGCAATGAGTCCTGATTTGCAGATGACAGTCCTCAATTTGATGGGCTGCTGGAGGTCAGTCCTGTTTTTAAGGGGCTCTCTGGCCAAGTCTGGCTTAAAGATGATAAACCTGAAGAAGGAAAGAATATGAGCCTTGAACTTTCCCATCAACACTTGGCACCTAGGCAGGCAAACTGGTCACCTAGTATGGTGAGATGTTTTTGGATTTAATTATTTGAAAAGTCACACCTATACATATAAATTAGCATATACACATTTTATACAATTGTGTGTTCTTTCAAGTTCTTTGGGTGAGGCATTCCTTCCCCCACCCACAGCCCCAATCTGGCTCTTATTGTCTGTTATTCTGGCTTCAGGCCTGTTCTGGACCATTGGTATTGGCTTAAGTGGAACTGCTCCAAAATGAATTAGCTCTTCCATAACACCGCTTCACACCCTAAGAGGAAAATCCGGCCTTCATCCAAAGTATCATACTTCAGCAACTACAATGCATTTTTAGTTCTTTCAGCAGTTCTGCTGTTACAGATTTTTATGTTTGAAAATAGAAGGAAAGCTCATCTTATGTTGGGTCCTTGCTTTCCTCCTAAACCTCATTAAAGCTACACACAGAGTCCATCAATAATGAGATTGTCCCTCTCAGCAACCCTCATTGTCCATTCATTTTTCTTTCCCACCTGCGCCCACAATGGTGGCTGTTTGCTCCCACATATATTCAACAAGGCATCACTTGTAAGCTGGCCCCCATTCATTTCATTCCATTCCTGTTTGAAAAGCCTGACAAAAAGCCCAGTGAAAAGCCTTTCAATGCAAATGTCACTTTAATGACTTGGTTCATTCACTGGAGGGGAATCCATGATAACTTGACTTCTCCCTCCTGCAAATAGAAGAAAATGTTTTCATAAAGCCCCCAACGTGTCCTGTTTGTTAATGAAAATGCCCTGGTTTGAAAACCAAAATCAGCAGCTCCGAGAGTCTTGATAATGCATTCCCCCCCCCCTTCACCAAGCCTCTAGCCTTCTCTCTGTGTGTATCTGACTTTAGAAATTCATCTGTTTTCCATGCCTTTCATTTGATTCATTTTCTCCACAGAGAATTTTCCCTTGAGGATTAGAAAGCCTGATAGGTTTGGTTCCTTCTGAACATGTTTAAATATCAAATTATGGGAGAATTACATGTGTAGTTACCCTTGTTAAAGCCAAAGGACAAACAAGCTCAGTCTAATTTTGACAATCTGGGTTTGAGGTTGGTTTTAGAGTCATAAGTTCTTATTTTTTGTTTACTGTCTTGAGAGAGCAGCGATAATAAAAACCACAAGGATTTAACATTAGAAATCTGTTCTCTAGTCAGTCTTTGTGCACAAACCCAGCACAATGCTATTAAGCAATGGAGATGTGGCATATTGGCATACTTCAGCCATTAGAGTTCATTTCAAAATGCAATTTAAGAACATGAGATTTGCCTTGTGTGTTTGGTAACCTCTCTAGCAGGGATGGGGAACCTGTGACCCTCCAGCTGTTATTGGACTCCAATTCCCATCAGCTCCAGCGGAGAGGACAAATGCTTGGGGGTGATAAGAGTTGTAATAAACAACAACTGAAGTGTGGCAGGTTTCCAATCCTTGATCATAGAATCATATATTTGTAGAGCTGGAAAGGACCCTAAGGGTCGTCTAGTCCAACATCCTACAATGTAGGAGTCTCGGCTAACGCATCCAAGACATATGGCTATCCAACCTCCATTTAAAAATTTCCAAATGGAGGAGATTCCACCTTCCAAGGGTGTCCACTGTCAAACAGCCCCCATTTGTTCATTCATTTTTATTTGAATAAATAAAAACAAAATTGTGTTCATTCACTCATTTTTAACTGTTTTGGTCCTGTTTGCTAGTTTCTCATAAGCATCTGATTAGTCGGAATATATGACTAGATGGGTTTTCAGCCTGATCCACCAGAGCTCTGCTTATGAAGTCATTGTTTTGCATTGAAGAAATAGACAAGAAGTCAGGGAAAGGTCACAGGAAGAGTGAAAGCAAGAGAGCAGTGGAACTAATAGAGTGGAAACCTTTATGCAATTCAGTTAGACTGCACATTTGAAAATTCCTCTTTTTAAAAGAAATTGTCCTTGGAAGGTTGGAATGTGTGTAAATATTAAGTTGTTGGGATGGAAATAATCAAACATAGCATAAGACTGGCTTGATCATTTATTGAAATGAAGGGTGGGAAACAGAAATTAATGAATCAATAAAAATGACTGTAAAATGGGACAAAATATGATTTAAATGCAAATATAAATGGGGAAATGGGGGGGGGGGAGTTCTGCATGCCCCTGGTTTGAATAGATGGGATGCAGCACTGAAGTTTCTAGAGCCTTATCCAAAGAGATGAGGCTAATGAAAATGGCTCCTAATATAAAGTCACATGTAGTTTGGGCCTCACATCCTTTCCTCATATTTTTCTCCCAATTTTCCTCCCAATTTTTCTCACAGGCCCATATAAGTTCAGCACAAACAGTTGGGCCTGGTGAGCATTTAAGGTCCCCAACCCTAATCTGCGGGTTGCCATCTGATTGGATTTTATTCTGATCCTGATCTGATTTGAGGATGTATTTTAATTGATTGTCTGATTTTATGTTAATGTGTTATACATTTGATGTTAGCTGCTCTGAGCCCGGCTTTGGCTGGGGAGGGTGGGATATAAATAAGAAATATTATCATTATCATTATTATTATTATTTAATCCCCTCTAATATAATGAATGTGTTGTTTTGCAGTAATAGTGCTAAAGAGCCCTAAGCATCTCTTCCCATTTCAATTTAAGGAACAGCAAGTCCAAGCTGTATGGGGCGCAGGTGGCGCTGTGGGTAAAACCTCAGCGCCTAGGACTTGCCGATTGCATGGTCAGAGGTTCGAATCCCCACGGCGGGGTGAGCTCCCGTCATTCGGTCCCAGCTCCTGCCCACCTAGCAGTTCGAAAGCACCCTTAAGTGCAAGTAGATAAATAGGTACCGCTTTATAGTGGGAAGGTAAATGGTGTTTCCGTGTGCTGCTCTGGTGCCGGTTTGCCGGAGCAGCTTCGTCACGCTGGCCACGTGACCCGGAAATGTCTGCGGACAGCGCTGGCTCCCGGCCTATTAAGTGAGATGAGCGCACAACCCTAGAGTCTGTCAAGACTGGCCCGTACGGGCAGGGGTACCTTTACCTTTACCTTTTAAGTCCATGCTGAGTTTTCTGCCTTATCTCAAAGCAATGCCGGCACATTTGCTTCCTTACTTTTGTGACTACCACTTGTTTGCACCATTTTGGAAGTGTGTTGCATTTGTAAATGTAAACATTTACACTCTGTAGGCATTTTCGCTGTAAGCATTTTCAGCATTCAAGTACTCTGTGTTTGCCTGTGCCTTAAGTATAATGTTTTGCACAGAAGCTAATACAGTGGTGCCTCGCAAGACGAAATTAATCCATTCCGTGAGTCTCTTTGTCTTGCAGTTTTTTTGTCTTGTGAAGCACGGCTATTAGCGGCTTAGCGGCTATTAATAGCTTAGCGGCTTAGCGGCTTTAAGAAAAAGGAAACAAACTCGCAAGAACTCGCAAGACGAAACGTCTTGCGAAGCAAGCCCATAGGGAAATTCGTCTTGCGGAACGACTCAAAAAACGGAAAACCCTTTCGTCTAGCGAGTTTTTCGTCTTGCGAGGCATTCGTCTTGCGGGGCACCACTGTACTTTGGTATGTGTCTCTACTATTTCTATGTAGGCATCAAAAAACAACAAAAAGTAGGGGAACTGTCCTCAAAGTGCTGTTTTCTTCCATTGCCCCTTCTGTTCCTTATATCAGTCAATTGCCTCTGTTAACATTCTTCCCACCTCCAAGAACATAAGAAGAGCCTGGTGGATCAGGCCAATCACCCATCTAATCCAGCATCATTTTCTCACAAGGGCCAAGCAGGACCTGAGCACCTCTGATTCAGAGTTTTGTAAATTGTACATGCTGGTAAATTGTACAGCAATGAAAACAGGTTTTTCTTCTAGAACATGGCTGTAGCCATAGCAGCCTTGCGAGGAGAACTAGGAGAGTCAGATCTGAGAACCAACATGAACTGGTCTGCATTGGGTCCTTTTCTAACGTGCATAGATGGAATTGTCTAATGCGGTTTGTGTTTTGCTGTACAGTGGTACCTCGGGTTACATACGCTTCAAGTTACAGACGCTTCAGGTTACAGACTCCGCTAACCCAGAAATAGTACCTCGGGTTAAGAACTTTGCTTCAGGATGAGAACAGAAATCCTGCTCCAGCAGCGCGGCGACAGCAGCAGGAGGCCCCATTAGCTAAAGTTAAGAATGGACCTCCGGAACGAATTAAGTACTTAACCCGAGGTACCACTGTATTTTAAATCATTGGAAATTGGTGGAAAGGGGGGTGCAAGAATAAGCAGGGGAATGTACAGGTGATTTGGTTTACCAGCTCTGAGCTTGCAGCTGGAAATGATGCATCACCATGGCACTAGAACTGACTATACCAAAGAGGTAACTGGAGAAATGCTTTAATAACAAATAACAGCCCTGTAGTAGTAATGGTGGTGGTGGTGGCAAAAAAAAAATTGTACCCTGTCCATCTGACTGGGTCAACC
The DNA here is from genome assembly GCF_964188315.1 of Podarcis muralis. Classification (NCBI taxonomy): domain Eukaryota; kingdom Metazoa; phylum Chordata; class Lepidosauria; order Squamata; family Lacertidae; genus Podarcis; species Podarcis muralis. The sequence continues at coordinate 53,901,204 of NC_135655.1, forward strand.
CAGCCACTCTGGGTTTTCCAACAGGGTATACAAAAACACAACAACAATACAACAGAACATCACACATTAAAAACATCCCAAAACAGGGTTGCCTTCAGATGAGTGGTAGCCAGATAGCAGGGTGGTGCAGTTGCTGCCATAGTCAGGATAGAGGCAAGGCCTCTTCCTGCACCAGAGATTTTTTGGGGCTTCCGCATCTCACAGGGCTAGGCAGCATAGCAGGTCCAGGCAGCATAGTGAGCCCTTTAAATGGGCTGGCAGTCTCCACCATCAGCCTCTGCCTTGCTTTGTGGACTTCAGGGCAGTACATGAGGGCCCCTTTGGACTTGTTAGTGGTGCACCTGGACTAGAATGACTTGGGCAGCAGAAAAGACCTGACCCGGAGCTGTCAGTGAAAGTGGATCTCACCCAAACTGTCAATGTGTTTCCAAAAATAAATAAATGTCCAGACAACCAGATTTGAGGGAACAAAGTTTATTTTGATTGGTATCCTACTGTAATACCCTGAGGTCTCGTGGCAAATAAGAACTGGCAATCAGTTAAATAGCTAAAGCGTGTGAAAGGATCCCTTCACTAGGGGATAACTTTCTGTCTTTCAAAGTAATTGCAGTGGGGAAAACACTGGTGCAAAGTGATCATTGATTTCTGAGAGCAGAGCCAACCTCCACATCATTGTACTTCAAGGGTCAGAACTGCATCTAGGGCCATCCTAAGGCAAAACAAAGGCAAGCCATAAGTGGGAGTTGGAGTATTTGAATTTCCCAGCAGGAGTTTAAAAACAGAAAACAACAACAGAGAAGAACCCTTGAGCTCAGGCTGCTTGGTACACTTCAGCAGCCTGTTGCTGCACCTGCTGCTGATCCTCCACAAGCTGCCAAGGCTGACAGACGACAGCTCTCTGCAAGGGCAGGAAGCCTGGCAGTCAGACTGCGCCAGTGCCTACTTATGATATAGCTGCTGCTCTGTCCTTCTGTGCCCCCACCACCTCTGAAAGAAATAGTAGGACATCCTATGATGCTATGTCATCAGCTGGAAAATGTTCTGTGTTTAGAGTTCAGAGGAACCACGATTTTGCATTCTTGATGTTACATTTTGTTATGTGATGCTATGCATTTTCTTGGAATATTTGGAGGAAAGATGCAAAATTGGAAACAACAACTTCCCCTTTCTCTCTCTCTTTTAAAACTTCTACAGTGGTACCTTGGGTTAAGAACTTAATATGTTCTGGAGGTCTGTTCTTAACCTGAAACTGTCCTTAACCTGAGGTACCACTTTAGCTAATGGGGCCTCCCGCTGTCACCACGCCACCGGAGCACGATTTCTGTTCTCATGAAGCAAAGTTCTTAACCCGAGGTACTATTTCTGGGTTAGCGGAGTGTGTAACCTGAAGCATCTGTAACCCGAGGTACCATTGTACTTAATTATCCTAAGAGTGAATTTCACAGGATGTTTAGAAAGCAACGTGGAGTTTCTTCTGTTATATTTGATTGGATGTCTGTATACTACTAAGAAATTGACTACATTGTCAGGGCATTGATAGATTCTTAATGCAGAAATTCTTTCCCAAGAATTTCCAGTTTGTGAGGCAGAGATTTGTTGGTACCGTTTTTAGTCTACAGCCGAATGAAAAGCTGGGGGGGGGGGGGCGGGAGGAGAACAAAAAACCTGTGCCTTTTCTTGTCAAGTGTTGTCATCTATGCTCCCAGTTCACCTACTCTAAGCAACACTAGTCCAGGTGCCACCTTTCCAATCTGAGGTATGGATGAGTACCCCAGGTATAAGAGAATTGGGAAATTCTGACAAAAATGGAAATGGGAGTGAAAATTGCCATTGTTCGCTTATTCATCCCATGTCTGAAATGGAAATCAATCAAGTGAATGTGATTGATATTTGCAGTTGTTATTTCTTCCAAATTGGAATTTATTACCCCCCCCAAAAAAAAAATGCATTGTGTTTCATTTGCAGTTAAATGAGTGGGGCAGAATAATGTAATGACAACATTATTTACATAATTAACAACCAAAGTTGTGTAATTTCACAGACAGCAGAAAGTGAGAAAAAATAACATAGTTTTGGGTGCAGGGGAATGGAAGCAATGCTGCATGCGACATAGCATGGAAGGGAAACTGTTGAATAGTGGGTAGACATGGCAGACGACATGGCGATTTCTCCAAAGCAGCTCTTTATTTTGTAAGCTGGAACAGAAACTGAACAGCAAACAGCTTAGCCGGCCTGCTTTTATAGGCAGCTGTCAGGGAACTGCCATCGGAGGAACCGGTGGTGGAAGGGCTCACGCAGGCTGGGAGAGACTCAGCAGCTGAAGCAGGAACCAGCAGGGGGAGAGGTGGGTCTCTGGTGGAGGGGCTCACGCAGGCTGGGAGAGACTCAGCAGCTGAAGCAGGAACCAGCAGGGGGAGAGGTGGATCTCTGAGGGAAAGCGAGCAGGAGGGAGGGCTCAGGGACACGTCCAGCGAGAACAGTGGGGAGGTATCTGAAGCTCCCATAGGGAGACCCACTCCTCGCCGGAAACTGTCACGCCGTGAGTCCAGAAGACGTGTTTCCGTTAAGGAGCTTTTATGCTGGAAACGATTCCGAAAGCAACCACTGTCGGAATCTGCAAGTGACTAGAGCAGCCATGTCTGAGGGGCTCTGTCACAGACAGAAGTTTGTGGGCTTGAACAAACTCTGAGGGACTACGACACTTGTGAGGGACTCACAAGACACTGGATAAAGTTTATTCGAATGTAAATCACGGCTATAGGGCTTTACAGCTGCCACACTTGGGCCAGTCCGACCATATGTCTCTGTTCCTGGTACCAGCATATATCCCACTCAGGAAACGGGCTCCCACAATATTAAAATCTGTTAAAATCTGGCCTGAAGGTGCTATTCACCAGCTGCAGGACTGTTTTGAGAGAACCAATTGGGATATTTTCAATCGTTCAGACCTGGAGGAGCACACGGCGGCAGTTCTGTGCTATATCAATCACTGCACAGACACTGTCACAGTAAATAAATCCATCCGGTTTTACCCCAATCAGAAACCCTGGATGAATAGAGAGGTCCAGTGCCTGTTGCGGGAAAGGAACAGGGCTTTCAGGTCAGGCGAGGTGCAGCTTTACAGTGTGGCAAGAGCAAACTTGAAGAGGGGTATTCGACGGGCAAAACTGGATTATAGGCTGAGGATTGAGGATAATTTAAGGAGCAACAACACAAGACAGATGTGGCAGGGGATTCAGCATATTACCAACTACAAACCTAACCTTGGTGCTGTCGACGGTGACCCTTTGCTGGCGGAGGAGCTTAACCTCTTCTTTGCTCGCTTCGAGAAGGAGCCACCTGAGACGCCGGTATTACAGCCACCAGCCCATAGGGGCCCCTCATTCACGGTAGAGGAGCATGAGGTGAGACAGGTATTGAGGATGGCGAATCCGAGGAAGGCGGCTGGACCTGATGGCATCACTGGAAAGGTGTTGAAGGGCTGTGCGGATCAGCTGGCGAGGGTCTTTACTAAGATCTTCAACAAGTCCTTACACCAGTCTATTGTCCCACCCTGCCTGAAGTCGTCAACTATTGTCCCTCTGCCTAAAAAATCCACAATCAGTAGTTTGAATGACTACAGACCAGTTGCACTGACTCCAATCATCATGAAGTGTTTTGAGAAACTGGTGCGCCGTCACATTATTTCCTGTCTTCCATCAACTTTTGACAACTACCAGTTTGCATACAGGGCAAATAGATCCACAGAAGACGCTATCACCACCACTCTCCATGCTGCTCTGTCCCATCTGGAGCAGCCGGGGAGTTATGTGAGGCTGCTGTTTGTGGATTTTAGCTCTGCTTTTAACACTATCCTCCCCCATAGACTGGTGTCCAAGCTAGAGGCGATTGGACTCTCCAACTCCACCTGTCTCTGGGTTTTGGATTTTTTGTCAGAACGTTCTCAGAGGGTTAGAGTAGGGTCACATATGTCCACAGCCCTTAGCCTTAACACCGGCTCACCACAGGGTTGTGTGTTGAGTCCCCTGCTCTATGCTCTCTATACGTATGACTGTACAGCCATCTATTCCAGCAACAAAATCATCAAGTTTGCTGATGACACTACGGTGGTAGGGCTCATTTCAGGAGGGGATGAGTCCGCCTATCGGGACGAGGTGGAGCGGCTCTGTGTTTGGTGTGGAGAGAACAATCTGGCTCTTAATACGGCTAAGACCAAGGAATTGGTGGTGGATTACAGGGGGGAAAAGGCGGACATTCAGCCCTTGTATATCAATGGGGAACGGGTGGAGAGGGTGGCGGAATTCAGGTTTTTGGGAGTAACTATCGATCAGGGCATGACTTGGAGCGCAAATACCACTGCTCTGGTGAAGAAGGCCCAGCAGAGAATTTATTTCCTCAGACTTTTAAAGAAGAACAATCTGAGTGAGAGACTGCTGGTGTCCTTCTACCGAGGCTCCATAGAGAGCATTCTTACATACTGTATTTGTGCTTGGTTCTCCAGTTGTACAGCTAGGGAGAGGAAGGTGCTCCAGAAGGTCATAACCACAGCCCAAAGGATTATTGGTCATCCTCTCCCATCTTTGGAAGAACTGTACGGTTCCCGTTGTCTTAGGAAAGCAAACAACATCCTGCAGGATTCATCTCACCCGGGACACAGTCTGTTTGCACTACTGCCTTCTGGCAGGAGATATAGAAACATCAAGTCAAGGACAAATAGACTGAAAAACAGTTTCTATCCAAGAGCTGTGGCCTTTTTGAATGCTGTAACTCGATAGTGTGACCTGGGAGTTTGATGGGTGTTGGTGTGGGTGTGGCTGGAATGTGGTTTGTTTGGTTGTTGTTGTTGTTTTGTTTTTGTTGTTTTTAAGGGATGGCATCCAATTTCGTTGCACTTGTGCAATGTTGCACTTGTGTAATGACAATAAAGAATCTAATCTAATCTAATCTAATTTTACGCACAAGCAGCTCATCATCCCATCACAGCATTCCGACAGTCTTTGTAAGCTGTTTGTGCAGGAGAAGGCATCATGAGCGAACCAGCCGGAACCGGGCAAGCAGGAGTTGGAGCAGGGCCAAGCCTGGAGGAAAGCTACCAGGCGTTGGAGATCCAGCTAGCGCTGCAGACGGCAAGGCTTGAGGAGAGAAGGGCTCAGGATGCAGACAAAAGGGGAAAAGCCACCCAGTTCCCCAGAAAGGTACCAGGATTGGTGCAGAAGTTTGGGGGGGACCCCAAGGACTACCATGCCTTTAGAACAGAGATGCAATATGCCCTCAATCTGCAGTTTGATGAATTCCCTGACGAGGAATCGCGAGTGGCTTTCGTGATTGGGCATCTTGAAAAGGGAGCGCGGGATTGGGTGAGACCCATGATGGCAACGAATAGTGCCGTCCTAAAGGACACAATGAAGTTCTTTCGTGCCATGGATCTGATGTTTTCCAGCGATATTGAGCAGGGAGTGGTGCGCAGGCAGCTAATGGCTTGCAAACAGGGGAGCCGATCTGTCCGTGAGTACTGGACTGAGTTCACCATGCTGGTTCACAGATTGGGATGGGACTTATCGGCGGAACCCATTCAGATGCTATTTGAAGAAGGTCTGGCTTCGGTTGTGAAAGATGAACTGGCCCGGGGTCCCAGGGCGGATTCTATGGATCAGCTGAGCAAATCTGCGCTGACCATAGGAGCGCGCCAGGAGGCGAGAGCTTTGGAGAGGCGGGAAGGGAAGGGGGAACGTTGGAAGGAGTTCCACATTCCAGACATTCCAGAGACAACTTTCCCGCCGGCAGAGCCGATGGAAATCGGAACAGCGCGCGCGCAGTTTCAAAGCCCAGTGAAGGGGGAAAGAAGGAGGGAAAAGGCGCCCGGAAATGCTATCTCTGCCAACAGCCAGGTCACTTTGCCAGAGTCTGCCCCCAGAGGAAGGAATGGCAAGGGATGGTGGGAGCTGTTGAGGGTAGAGAGGAGGAAAAACCGGAGCAAGTAAAAGCCAACGCCTGGTTGCCACCGTCGGGGCACAGCAGCCAGGCCAAAGAGCAGTGAAAGTGCCCACGCCGGAACCTCCTAAACCTGCCCTAGTGATTGAAGTGTCGCTAGAGCTGCAAAATGGATACCCCCTAAAGATAAAGGCGCTGTTGGACTCAGGCAGCTCCTGCAATTTCATAAGCAAGGAGTTTGCAGCTGAACACCAGATACAGACTATCCCTTTAAGCAACCCCCTGCAGGTGACCACGATCGATGGCAGGGAGTTGTTGGGAGGAGAAGTCAGCTTGCAGACAGTCCCAATGATAATGAAGGTGGCAAGGCACACCGAACTGATAGCTTTTAATGTGGCCACCTTGGGAGGAGCCCCTATTATTTTGGGGATGAGCTGGCTAGCATTACATGATCCGCTGGTGGGCTGGCATCAGAGAGTGGTTTCCTTTAGTTCAGCACATTGCTTAGAACACTGCAAAGGGGGGAAGGGTTCAGCAGGGGCCCAAGCCACCCTAGCAGGGACGGAAGTAATGGAGAAAGTGAAGGTACCACGACAATACGCAGATCTCAGCGACGTGTTCAGCGAGAAGGAAGCTGACCAACTACCCCCGCATAGACCCTTTGACTGTCAAATCAATTTACTCCCTGGGGCACAGCTTCCTGTAGGCAAGTTGTACGCCATGTCAGACAGAGAAATGCAGGAGCTAAGGGAGTTAATTGACAAGAACCTGAAGAGAGGTTTCATCAGAGAGTCCAGAGCGGTGGGAGGTAGCCCAGTGTTTTTTGTGGATAAAAAAAACACGGACAAGCCGAGACTTGTGTGTGACTTCAGGGGATTAAACGCAGTGTCAGAACCAGTGGCCTTCCCAATGCCCAGGATTGACGACATTTTGACCAGGGTGCGGAAGGGAAAGATTTTTACAAAGCTGGACCTAAGGGGGGCGTACAACCTGATACGTATAAGGAAAGGGGATGAATGGAAAACCACCATGTTCACCCCTTTGGGGGCATTTGAATATTTAGTTATGCCATTTGGATTACAAGCAGGGTCGGCGTGCTTCCAAGCTTTTATGAACCACGTACTGGGGCCTTTGCTTTACAAGAATTGTGTGGCCTTCCTAGATGACGTGTTGGTGTATTCTGAGAATGAGGAGCAGCATGTGAGAGACGTCAGAGAAGTGTTGAGCAGGCTGCAGGCCAACCGGCTGTGGGTGAAACTGGAGAAGTGTCAGTTTCATGCCAAGGAGGTGGAGTTCCTGGGGTACCGCCTGTCAGACAAGGGATTGGCCATGGATCCCGGCAAGGTCCAGGCAGTGCTGGAATGGAAAACACCCAAAACAAAGAAGGATGTGCAGAGGTTCCTAGGGTTTGGGAACTTTTATCGTAAGTTCATCTGAAACTTTGCCCACCTGACGGCGCCCATTACGGACTGTCTCAGCAGTAAGAAGAAATTCGTTTGGACTGAGGAGGCGGAGCGAGCTTTTGAGGAACTGAAAAGGGCCTTCGCCTTGGAAGAACAACTTCTGCATGTGGACTTACAAAAAAAAGATGAGGGTCGAAACAGACGCATCAGACAGAGCCATAGGGGCGGTGCTTCTTCTGCAGCCGGGGAAGGAGGAGTCAGAGTGGAGACCGTGTGCCTTTTTTTCGCGAAAACTGAACAAATCCGAGAGGAATTACACGGTGTATGACCGAGAACTTCTTGCTATTCATGAGGCTTTCCGGAGATGGAGGCACCTGCTAATTGGCGCACAACATAAGGTGCAAGTGTGCACTGACCACAAGAACCTAGAGTATTGGAGAACGGCACGAGTGCTCAACCAACGGCAGTTGAGATGGGCCCAGGAGTTCTCCAAATTTAACTTTGAGATTTGTTACGTGCCAGGCCCAGAGAACGTTAGGGCGGACGCTCTCTCACGCAAACCTGAATATTTGGAGGGGGAGGGAGCACCCGAAGAAAGACATGTCATTCCAGAGGACCGCTGGGTGTGTGGGGCGGCATTGGTGGGGCAAAGAGAACTGGTAGAGGAAACAGAGAATGATGAATACGCCCAGGACAAACTTAGGGGTCTCAGGAGGGAGGGAGATAATCCCGGAGGTTTTGAGGAGAAAAACGGGGCGTTGTATTACAAGGGAGCGTTATATATACCTGAAGGTGATTTGAGAGAGAAGGTACTCAAGCAGCTGCACAATAGCCCCACAGCAGGGCATTTTGGGCAACACAAAACCATGTGGCTGGTTACCAGGGAATTTTGGTGGCCCAAGGTCAGGGAAGATGTGCGGGAGTATGTGAGAGGGTGTGACCAATGCCAGCGAGCCAAAGGGGAGAGGCGGGCGTCGGCAGGGTTATTAGAACCGCTACCCACACCTGAAAGACCATGGGAAGCAGTGGCAATAGATTTTATGACTGATCTGCCAAAGTCCAGAGGGAAAACAGCCATCATGGTTGTGGTAGACCTGTTAACCAAAATGGCCCACTTTATAGCCTGCTCACATGCTGTCACGGCAGAAGAAACAGCTAAATTGTTTGTAGAAAATGTGTTTAGGTTGCATGGCGCCCCCTTGAGGGTGGTTTCAGACCGAGGGAAACAATTTACTTCCAGGTTCTGGAGGAAGCTCATGAGCTTACTGCATGTAGAGGTCAATTTTTCGACTGCCCGGCATCCTGAAACCAACGGGCAGGCAGAAAGAGCCAATGGCATCCTCCAGCAATATTTGAGGTGTTATGTCAATGACAGAGAGAATGATTGGGTGGAGAAGCTGGCGTTGGCGGAATTTGCCTACAACAATGCGGAGAACGTGTCCACGGGGATGAGCCCCTTTTTGGCTAATTACGGGTGCCATCCCAGGGCTTTCCCAGGAGGGGAGGGGGAGAGATGGAGCGTTCCAGCTGCCGAACAGTTCGTAGAAGAAATGGAAGCGATCCATCGCCAGCTCCAACTAAATTTAGACAGGGCCAAGGAGGAATATAAGAGGCAGGCAGACAAAAACAGAAGAGAAGGTGAAACCATTAGGGTGGGGGACCAGGTGTGGCTGTCAACCAAAGGGTTACCCTTCAAAGGGGGTTGTAAGAAGTTAAGACCCAAAAGACTGGGCCCATTTGAAGTCACGCAACAGGTCAACCCAGTGGCTTTCAGACTCCGGTTACCGAACCACATGAAGCTGCACCCAGTTTTCCACAGGTCGTTGCTGTCATCGTATAAAGGGGACAGAGAAGGGAGGGTCACTCGGGGACCAGCAATGGAGGAAAGGGAACAAAGCTACCATGTAGCAGAGATCCTCGATTCCAGGTGGAAGGGAGATCAAGTAGAGTATTTGGTAATGTGGGAAGGGGAACCGGAGTCGGAAAACACCTGGGTCATGGCAGAGGATGTCAATGACGAGGTTTTAATAGAAACTTTTCATCAGAGGTTCCCACGTAAACCTCAGCCTGTAGCGAGGTTCCGGAGGGAATACTTTGCCACCACCGACGAAGAGGAGGAGTTGGAGGGGTTCACAGATTCCGAGGAGGAGTCGGAGTCAGCGAGCCGGAACGGAGACCGATGGAGGGAAATGTTCGAGACGTCTGAAGATGAAGAGGATTCTTTTCAGGGTTTTACCTCCTCACCACCCAGAGGAGAGGGAACGGGAGGGGGTGAAGGGGGCCCTGGAGGGGAGGTGGATGTCAGGGAACTTCCATCGGAGGAACCGGTGGTGGAAGGGCTCACGCAGGCTGGGAGAGACTCAGCAGCTGAAGCAGGAACCAGCAGGGGGAGAGGTGGATCTCTGAGGGAAAGCGAGCAGGAGGGAGGGCTCAGGGACACGTCCAGCGAGAACAGTGGGGAGGTATCTGAAGCTCCCATAGGGAGACCCACTCCTCGCCGGAAACTGTCACGCCGTGAGTCCAGAAGACGTGTTTCCGTTAAGGAGCTTTTATGCTGGAAACGATTCCGAAAGCAACCACTGTCGGAATCTGCAAGTGACTAGAGCAGCCATGTCTGAGGGGCTCTGTCACAGACAGAAGTTTGTGGGCTTGAACAAACTCTGAGGGACTACGATTTTACGCACAAGCAGCTCATCATCCCATCACAGCAGCCAGCTGTCAACATTGTAGCAACAACAACCCAGGGTTTCCCGCCTAAAATAACTGACGTGGACCTGATTACAGATAGGTAGCCGTGTTGGTCTGCCATAGTCAAAAAAATTCCTTCCAGTAGCATCTTAAAGACCAACTAAGTTAGTTCTTGGTATGAGCTTTCGTGTGCATGCACACTTCTTCAGATACCTGAGTGGATCTGAGTGAAAACTATCTACAGTATCCCCCTGCTGGCCCAGGGTGAAAACTTCAGTACATAACAGAAACAGTGTCTTCTTATATGCCTACCTCGGTATATAGTATAGTTGGTGGGGGAGGGATGTTTGAAAGGAAGAGAGATGGATAACAGGACCAACCAAAGAATAACGTACATCTGCCTGACCTCCCAGTTAGGCAGCAGCATGATTCTCCAAGTAACTTAGTATTCAACCATCATTTTCCTGGATAGGCAAACTCATGTGTAAAGGTAAAGTGATGCTATGTCCTGGGGAAAACAAATTAATCTAGTACAGAGCAGCAAGCTAGTCTAGCCTTAATTCTTCTAACAAGATAAGCCTTTTCTCAAACCATAGGTTTCCTCCTCAACAAAATGGGGAAAATATCTACAGAGAACCTTGAAAAGGCCATGATACTGATGATGATTAAAAACACATTTTAGCTTCATACACTGTGTGTATTACAGCTCAATTACCCTCGGCCTTGTTAAGTTGCTTCTGTGCTATAGTAATTTTATTAGGATACATTATGAAACATGTCCTACCACAAATAGCCATGGATCATGTCTCATTTTTGTGTCGTGTTGGTTGTTCCTGGAAGATAAAAGCAAATGCAAGTGAAATGTTCCACATCCTTTCATATTAAAGGAAAATACAAGGGGGAGTATGTCACTTACTTGTGAAAATTTATAATAATAGCCATAATATTTCAAGTTGCAGATGGCAAAAAGAAAATAACAGTCTTATCTTAAACTGATTATTAATCTCTATTTACGTTTCAATTACTCCCAGGTAAGTAGGGTTAGGACTGCAGCTTGATTCAGGTACTCTGCCCAACTATTTTCTCTTTCTTTATTCACTCTTTTACTGCCACACTACTTTTTCATTGTCTTATATATTTATCTTCAAATACAGCTCTTTTTCATTTGTCAGGAGGCTAATGCCTATTGTCATTTTTAATATTCCACATAGGTCAGGATGCTAATGTTTATTAACGTAGTACTCACAGCTGCAGTCGCAATATTATCCCAGTTGGAATAGGTGTGGTGGAAATTCAGTGAGACGTAGTTCACAATTTTGGTTATCTTTCATTCCTAAGATAAATTCTAAAATGACTTGGGCTGACAGACTAACCGAAAGTCAAACCTTTTTATGGAAAGATTCTTCACAATACATATTACAATACATATCCAGCTTAAATACATATTAAAACATACCGAATAAACTATAATTTAATATGAACTTAGAGAAACCAAAGCACAACACAATCTATACAATTCTATTTACAATCAGCCACTGACAGTCATGATGAAAATGTGAGTCTTCAAGGGATTAAAAGTGTTGAGAGATGAAGCTGCTGTTACATATGATTAAATTTCATAACTGCTCAATTACCTCTGTCAGTTTTACTGCTCCGCCCCCCCCCCCCCTTGAACTGCACACTGTAGTCCAGGCTTAAGGTTGTATTCTGAACTTTCCATTAATAGCATGGAAAGCTTTGGATGCACCTGAAATATTCTCAGGTGAAAGTGGGGAGAAGAGAGAATATTCACTAGTTCCCCTCTTTCTTGCAGCCCACCCCTAAGTCCCAGAGGGTCTTCAATTTCTCTGGAACAGATTTTAAGAAGGTGCCAGTGACTGTGGAGGGAAGGGGGAAGCAGTGGAATACCATCCCTTTTGCTGTCAGGATTAGAGTTGGGATCCAAGCCAATGTACTCAATTCAAAATGGTGCCTCCAGTACAAAGCAATTGAAAGTGAATGGGAATATGAAACAATTGGGTTTTGTTTGCCTTTACCCTTAATTTTCATTATAAAAACAAATGGCCTCATTTGTTTTCTTTTAGCTTTAAAAAGAATAACTGCCTATTACAGGGAACATATGGACCCTAAGCTGCATGAATCCACGTGTAAGATTCATGAAGGATGATAAAGGGAGAATGGTCTTCTTGAATATATATATATGTTCTGGGCAGAGAGGAAGTTCCCAGGCTAGTGTGTCTTTTCTTCTTTTGTTCCTTAATTAATTGAGGGATATCTTGAGTGATTTCTTGAGTGATATCCTGAGTACCACTTAGGTGGGTCATTAGGTGTGGATTAGTTGCTAAAGCCTTTGTATCTTGACCTCTTGAACTTTGTGAAGAGTTTTTCTGAGAAGATGGCTGTACTGCACTTAGTTGTGCTCTGGCTTGGCTTCGTGTATAGGGGCGAGCTGTGGTTTTGTGGCCTGTGCCCGCCAGATCTGTGTAGGGATTGCAGGGGGGTGCAGCAATCAGGATATCACTCAAGAAATCACTCAAGATATCCCTCAATTAATTAAGGAACAAAAGAAGAAAAGACACACTAACCTGGGAACTTCCTCTCTGCCCAGAACATTGGAGGCTATACACCACACCTCCTCAACAGTATTTATAGGAACTCAAACACTGAGATCCCGCTCTGTTCCAGTAACAAGAAGCCGAAAGCACCAGCCTGAAGATGACGAGTGAGACCTCGTCGAAACGTCGCCTAGACACCCCAACTTTTACACGGGAAGACACCCGAGGACACCAAAACCTGCATTCCTGTACCCGTGAAAATCTACGAAAGCATATATATATATATATATATACACATTTCTTTGTGGTGGTTTTTCAAAATTTGTATGTTTTGGTTCTCTCTGTACAAGGTGTGAATGGTTAAAATATGATGTATAACTTGAAAATCAAAATGAGCAATACTTCCTTGTATTTTTTTTTACAAACTGGCAAAACTAGATCCTACATCTTTTTCACTTTTCCATTAGCAGAGAATAATAGCTGTAATAACAATTTCAGTGTCACTTTTTGTTGTTGTTGTAAAGGACCAGCAAGGCCCATAGAGTGGCCATGTTTAGACAGACTGTCCAAGACAGCTATTCAAGCAATGCCTGAAATGCTTATTGTGGATCAATTATTGCTGATGAAGGTTGTGCAAACATAAGCTGCCTTATTCAGTCACAAGCTCATCAGCTTGATAACCAGGTCCTTGGCCAGTGAAAGAGTTCTAGTTTCCAGTGACAAGCTGGTTGGAGACCTCTGTGAAAAATAATTGGCCTAATAAGTGATTAAAAACCCCAAAACAGGCAGTTGTTCATACTGCTTTTCTGGCAAGCCCAAAATTCCTACTTGACCCACAGTGACCAGTAACAAACTGGTACTGCATCCAAGTGAGAGGAGATGGATGCCAAATAATGAAGAGGACAGGGATGGAGGAGCAGCCTTAACTTGCCCTGCAGCCCTCACCCTCACTGGCACCAGCATGGAGTGCAAAGGTCCATGTAGCCATCTCCTGTTTCTTTCTCTCCTTGCTCCCAAAGTATGTTGTCGCTTTTGGGCCTTTGGAGCAATGGGGAAATTTGTCAGGTTTTGTTTTCTCATTTTTCCCTGAATCTCCAGTTCTCCACATTTCCTCAACAATTTGGTAGGGTGTTTTTTGTTTTTAAGTCCTCAAGAAAATTGATCATTAGTCTAATGTGATTTTTTCCTGTTGTACACATTTTGTATGTACTTTTGCCTGATCTAATATACTTTTGTATAATATATTTTTATATGTTAGTTTCAGTAATATATGCACATTTTACTCTAGTTTGTGCATTTTTGTGCATATTAGTTGGTTGAAGAACTGCAAAATTCAGAGTAGTGCGAATTTTGAAGGATGACTGTTTCTGTTTGTGTATTGTTTCAGAAAGTTCATATTAGGTAGTTCCACCTTTAAATGCAAACTGGATCAAATTTCTATACCATTCCAGGGATCTTGGGACAAGATTCTCTCCCTCCTCCTCCTCCTCCTCCTCCTCCTCCTCCTCCTCCTTCTTCAAGATACACTGATTTTTCCCGTCCCTAAAAATCCATTTAAAACATAATTGTGCTTTAGTTTTATGTTCTTGGACCAAATTGAACTCACGTCACTGAAAAAGCAACATATATGTTGTTCTCACAAACTCTTTAAAATGTCACAGTCTACGGTTTCAAATACAATCCAGCTGTCTCCCTGAATTCTCAATGAGATGGGAAACATGTATTGACTCTTTTGATTACACTGTGAAATTCTTCTTACCTACAACAATGAGGGTGGTGGATGTGGTGGGGGGGTGTCAAAAGGGAGTAAAATGCAGAATGTGTTTTCCACTACACATTGCTAATGTAGCCTGTCCTCCCACACCATAGAATGGATTTAAGACCAGGCATTTGGAGGGAAAGGTTTTTTTGGGGGGGGACATAGACCTTCAGAGAGGGAGGGCCATGGAAAAAGGAGGTCTTCCCTTGCAAGCGTCCCCATTGAGGGTATGGCAATCTCTGCCACACTTATTCTTTGACCATTGGAGAACCAATGGTGGTAATAGAAAAATGGGGCACACTAGGGAAGATTGTGGAAGGTGTTGTATCTATTGGATCCAGCATTTTTCCACCCTCCCATTCCCCCCAAACTCCTCTGAAAGCAAACAGGGAGCATTTCAGCCCTGAAGTACTTGGAGGGAAAATTGTGTTGGGGCAGCAAGCACCAGCCTAAAGAGGAAAAACTTGAGAAATGTTGCCTCCCCCCATGTTCTGCCCTTCTGGGAGGGGTACTAGTTAGGCAGTTTCTCTGCCTCAGTTTCTTTCTCCTGCCCCAACTTGCTAGGACTGCTCTGCCCAGATGTCCTTTAGCATCTTAAAGCTAAACAGATTTATTGCAATCTAAAACTTTTTGGCACTCCATTTGGCTTCATGGCTCTAGTCCATGAAAATGTGTACTATAATAAATCTGTTCATATTTAAACTACCACACGACACTCGTTTGGGTTTGCTTTTACAGTGAAAGAGGGCTCTCTCTCTCAAGAATTTAGCAAATCAAGCAATGTCTCCTGAACATTGGTTAAAGGGGTTAAAGAAGACAGATGCACTGGAATGAACAGTGTAACTCCCAGAACTCTGAATTCCCAGACAATATTCTTCTGCTCTCTGTCCATTTTGAAAAATTCCTTCCCCACTGGAAGCATTAGGTCAACTCCGGAATCTCACATTTCAAAAATGGCTCCTTGTGTGAGACAACTCTCTTTTCTAGTGTGAGAACTGGAGTGAGTGCCAGGAGTTTTGACAAAATTCTACTCAGTCCAGTCATGTGGGATTCACACACACACTTTCCACCCTGTAGATGCTCATTTCTTCATACACAAGGTGAGGTGAGGTGAGGTGATCAGGGCTGACCAAAGACATTTTGCTACCTGAGATGAAGGATGAGCTGGCAGCTCCCCACTCCCGCTATTCCATACACATTAGCCAACTAGACTGGATGATGGGATAGCATCCTTCACCTCACTGAAGAGCAGCAAGCTTGTTTAGGAGGTACACAATAAGTCATGTGGCATACACAGGTCTTTGTCCTTTATCTCACCACCATCTCCTTCATCACCTGCCTGAGGTGGCCACCTCTCTCCACCTAGCAGTAGAGAAGTGATACAAATTCACACACAACCAGCAGAATGACATTCACATGTGAAGTAGGATGCCCCAGCACATAGACTGTTGTGCTTTCAAACTCTTCCCACGTCTTCCATTCATAGTGTACTCGTAAAACAATTTCCTACCTGTGAATATTCTGCTTTGGTATATTCCAGTAACGTTGCATTAACAGATCTATTGATCTGGGAGAATATGTTTTACTACTCTAACTACTTCAACACAGTACGAATAATCTTGATTGATATGTCAAATATGACACCTTGACCTTAGAGATTACAGCAAAAATAATTTAATATCATTTCTTCTTCTAATGTGCATAATCATAAAATCATCCAGTTAAAGTTTTAGCTATTCATATCCTTAGTCACACGGCTTAAGAGATCATACTCCTCATTAGTCTTGCTAAACTTTTCCCCTCAGCAAGTTTTACCAGGTTTCCTCTGAGACTTCTTTCTGCTTAATGACTATGTGCTTTAAGAAAAGGCCAAAAGTCTGGGGTGGAAAGAAAATGTTTCTTTATCTTCTTCCAAAAGGGAAACAATATAAGCATATAGCTTTATATTTAATGCTTAGCAGTTGTATTCATGTTTGGAGGTTAGGGAAATTTATCCTTCATGTTTGTGACACCAAGGAATAGTCTATTTACTATATATCAGTTCAGTGATTATTTGGGTTTTTATATCTGCACATGCTGTGAATGTAAGACTATCCTCAGACCATATGCCTGAAATGAACTTCATCCAGCTGTGACCAAACCATCCTTCACATAGTTTGACGGCTGTAGAATTAGCATAGTTCAGGGATGGGAACTCTCTAGATGTTGTTTGGCTACACTTTCTGCCATCTCAGACCATTAGCCATGTTGGCTGAGGCTGATGGAAGTTGGAGCCCAACAACACCTGGTTAGCCACAGTTTCTCCAATTCAGGCATAGATGGTTGAATACACACTTCCTAAGGAAAGTAAAGGAAAGGATTTGTTGCTTGTTTATATTGTTTTAATGTGTCTTGTGTACAGTGCTCAGATTTCCCTATGGACAAAGATGAGCATGCAGAGAAGAACATATGTCGGCATGTGTCCAATCATTTTCAGAAGGAATAGTTTAAACATGGAATAATTTCAGTGCCAATCAAGTGGCAACCGTAGTAAAGTTTAATTTCTTGAGTTATGGACCTCTATATGGCAGCAAGTGTAAAACAATAGGCCCACTGCTTTTGAATATTCTTTTACAATATGAATAGGATGAGGCTTGCATCTACTGTCAAGCCTGAGATTCTTACTTGGACATCAGAAAGCTTGAGTAAGAGTTCCAATAAGGTATTCAATCTTTGCTTTGTTCTTCACCTCTCGGCACTGTTTGCTAAAGCTTACACCAGTCCTGGGATTAATTTGCAGGGCAGGGTCTCAATTACCCCATCCCTTTCTTTCTCCTTGAGGGATGGCTGATGTGTATCATTTCCCAGAGTTGCCCGTAACCCTATTTCATGTTGTGTTTATTCCTAGCACAAAGAGGGAAAGCTGTATGGTCTATTTTCAGACCTGCCATGAATATTTATATGTTGCCTACATCTTTACAAATTAGAGAGCAGCAAGATGAATGAGGGCACTGAATCAAAGAAGACGTACAGTGTAATGCTGGCAGAAGTTTACTATCTCATTACTATTTAAAACCTGATGACTTGGAGAAGGGAGGCAGTCTGCATCTATTTCAATATATGTCGCTAATGCTCTCAAACATGGAGGGTAAGATTTTTATCATTTAGTCGGAAGGGTGAAAGGTGGGAAAGAGCTGAATACTTCATTTTCAGAAAGAATTCGTTTTCAAAGTGCCAATAACACTTTGTTTTGCTAATCTCTAATTTACCACCAGTTTAGTTTCTTAAATAATATTCCCTCTGCCAGAGTGATGTGCTCATAATTGTTTTCAGGATTATATATTTTACCGTGCAAATAAAATATACAACATTTTGCCTTAGGTGTTCTGCTAATAACTATTTTGTATTTATTTAAGTTTTTTTGTAGATCCACTACATGTACTATCCACCTTGAAGCACTTTACCAATATTGCCAAATGGCTATTGCAGTATATCAGGCATGGGGAACTCACTGCAGTCTGAGGGCCAAATTGCCTTCTGAGCAAGCTTCTGAGGGCCACATGCTCATGGTGGGTTAGGGTCAGAGGCAAAGGTGGGCAGAGCAATGCATGCAGATTTGATCTTTGTACAGAAGTGTAATTCACACACACACACACACACACACACACACACACACACACACTTCTATGTTCTCCTTCCAGGCAAGCAAGCAAAAAGCATGATTAGGGTTCAAGTAGCATTATCAGGGTTTCTAAAAAGAAATGTCATTTTACTCTCATATGGTAAAAAGACTGCCCAACTGTCATAGAATTGTAGAGTTGGAAGTCCAGATGTTGCTGGACTACAGCTCCCATCAGCCTCAGCCAGCATAGTTAATGGCCAGGAGTTGTCGGAGCTGTAGTCCAACAGTGTCTGGAGGGCCACGGGTTCCCATCCCTGATTTAGACTTTGTTTTAGAGGGTATAGTGTCTGTTTCAAAATGGCATGTTCATTTTGTTTTTAAAATTTTATAGCTCTTCCTATTTCAGTTCACTCTTCTGCCTAGTTCTTCAATATTTATATTTTTTTTCAATGTTGGCACATTACACCCAAGTTGCTGTAAGAACTGTGGACTATGTGTAGAATGTAGACACTGACGTTTTTTGAGTACCAGACTGCATCAGGCTGTCAACATGGATACAAAAAGCCTGCAAATATGTACAAACATGTACAAATCACAACTCAAATATTATATAATGCTACCCCTTTTGTGCATGTTTTCAAAACCACCTTTCACCTTGTGCATCCCCACATAGTTATCACATTCCAAAAGATATACCAAATTTAGTATAATATACACCATCTAGTAGAGCGACACAACTAATTTTGTGTAGTATTATTGCATTGTCAATGCCAGGAATTTGGTGGGCTGCTTGTAGTATTCTCTGCTCCAGTTACCAAAATAAGGCCCCAGCTGTACTATGCATTTTAAAGCAGTATCATACCACTTTAAACAGTCATGGCTTCCCCCAAAGAATCTAGGAACTATAGTTAATTGAGGGTGCTGTGGGCTGTTGGGAGACCTTTATTCCTCTCAGAAAGCTACAAGTCCCAGAGCTCCCTGTAGAGAAGGATTTATTGTTAAGCCACTCTGCAAATTGCAGTTCTTTGGGAGGAATAGTGGTATCCTAATAACTCTCAGCACCCAGAACAAACTACATAATCCCAAAATTCTTTGGAGGTAAGCCATTCTTGTTTAAAGTTATACGATAGCACAGATGGGGCCATGATTTTGAGGGAGTAAGGGCTTGCTTCTGAGTAGGCATGCATAGTATTTCACTATAAATTTTGGAAAATACTTGGAACTTCAATACGGGTATATATGTCTACAGTTATAGATGACAAAGTAAAATAAATAGAGCTTAATTTCCATCAGGAACTAAAACTTAATAGGCAACACTTTTCTTCCATTCTTCACTCTAATAGCAGCAGCACTGAGGAAAACAGTAACACTCCATCCTCATTTAAAAATCAGCATCAGGTAGTTTTAATCCTTCACTGTCTGACACATCCATAGCACACAAAAACTTCTTGCCTTTTTAATATATACATTCCCATAGCAACCAGGCACAGTGTATTACAAGTCACTCTATTTCCCACTCTCCTCCTATTAATGTAGAACACAGCAGCTGAATCTTCTCTAGAACCATTCTTGTTTTGCTTTTGCAGTGAAAACCTGCATGTTTCTAAGGTTGCAATCCTATATCCAATGAACCCAATAGAACTTGCTTCTGAATAGGCAAGTACACAGTTGTTCTGTGAGTTGGATTACAGCAGCCTTCTCCAACCTGGTGCCCTCCATATGTTGTTGGACTACAACTCCCATCAGCTCCAGCTATTGTCAGTGTTGATGGTTGATGTTCCAAACATATGGAGGGCTCCAGGTTGAGGAAGCCTGGTTTAAAACGTGTTTTCCTCATCTCTTATAAACCTGAAAACACCCCCACTTCCATGAATGTAGAACTGTGGACAGAAAGCAATTGGACAGCTTATATCTATCTTTGGAAAGCTATAAAAATGTCATTTGGTTCACAGCCTGTGAGTTCTGGTCATAACTTTGTTCATTGGTATTATTTAAAAATCTCAGTTTGCCACCATTTACATGGGGGGGGGCAACTTGGCGCAATGGGGCTCCATGGTTGACAATAACTTGGCATCACAGCCCAGATCACAGCTTGATCTAGCGAGAATCAATTGGTTTTCTTCAAGAGCAGCCCCACAAATGTTTCATTGCAGTAGTCTAACTTGGCAGGTGACCAGAGTATAGATAACTGGCTAGGCTCTCTCTGTCCAGGAAGGGTCAAAGCTAGTGTGGACATTTTGTTTTACTGATACCCAGTTATGATGCATATCCTTTTATTCTTTCATTGGGAATATGACATGAGCCACTTGCAGATATTTGCTATGAGGTGAAATGCCCTCCATGCCTGTATCACTCTTTGTCTTGGGCTGTAGGTAACAGAAGACTAGAAAACATCTTTATTAAAGCTCACTATCAATATGCTTGGCCGTATCAACATTATGATAAAATTACAGTGGGTCTCTAACCTTGACTATTATGCAGTAGTAGCTTTGTATTAACCACTATCTATAAATTAACACTGCTTGGAAACATATTAGGCATATGAAGCGTGGAGCTGTCTTATGTTATTACCCAACCAATCTCCTGTAATAGTGCCTGATTCACCTCTGCTTTAGTCAGGTCATTTCAATTCTTCCCTAGTTAGAATACAAGGGTTTTGTTTTTTTTTTAAAAAATAACTTAATCAGATGTTGGGTGATACAGATGTTGGCAATAAACAGAACACTGAAATAGTTTAATGGTGTAGAAAAAAATGTATGTGAATATGTGATCTTGGCGCTGTGGTCTAAACCACTGAGCCTTTTGGGCTTGCTGATCAGAGGCCGGCAGTTCAAATTTGTGTAATAGGTTGAGCTCCTGTTGCTCTGTCCCAGATTCTGCCAACCTAGCAGTTCAGATAAATAGGTACCACAGCAGCGGGAGGATAAATGGCATTCCCATGTGCTCTGGCTTCCATCACGGTATTCAGTTGCACCAGAAGTGGTTTAGTCATGGCCATGGCCACTTGACATGGAAAGCTGTCTGTGGACAAACGCCGGCTCCCTTGGCCTGAAAGCGAGATGAGCACCACACCCCATAGTCACCTTTGACTGGAGTTAACCGTCCAGGGGTCCTTTACCTTTCTACCTTGTGACTTATTCCCATTTTCTTTAACGTGGTGAAAATGTCACTATATATCTGCACTGGTACTCCAACCACCCAGTGAACTTCATAGCTGAATAAGGATTCAAACCATGATTTTGTGTATCCAAACCCCAACCTTTAGCCACTGAACAAGCCTAGAAAGGTTCGTGCTCATAATGGATCCAGACTAAGTTAGCTGAACTTAGATGCCATTGAAATCAATGGGATAAGTTAGTCATTACCTAATTTAAGTCCCATTGATTTCAGTGGTAACTAAGTGAAACTAATTTAGTTTGGGTCCAAGCCCAGAGCTTTTAAATAATTGCTTCCTTTTTCTTTATTTGCTGGTGTTGTTATTGACTAAAGTATCTCATGATATGCATTAAAATAAATCATTTCTAAAAAATTATGTCCCTGTTTCTTACTGGACTTCTCCCTCTGCCACACCAGCACATGCACACATGGACAATTAATTTAGAGATAATTGTTAACTGAGGATACATTCTTAAGCATTCTGGATAACTTTTCATGTAAGCCTAGTATTTTGAAGTTCCACAAGCTCTCCTGCATCTTTGGTTCAGGTCAGGCATGGGGAACCCCAGGGCCCAAATGTGGCCCTCCAAGCCTCTTTATCTGGCCCTTTGGACTCTCTCCAGGCCACACTCTCTCTCTTCAGGCAATGGCCCTCAACAGCCCCACTTCACATTCTTCTTAAGTGTTGTTGCCAGGTTGGAATGTGCCATTGAACCCTTGTAATGCTTCTTGAATGGCTGGACAGAGGATAGAGAAGGGTGTGAGAGTGTGCCAACTGTGTAAACCTAACATTTACATTTGTTCCTCCACCCACTTTGGCCCACAGCTAGTATGTGCCCTGCAGGAGGGTGCCCAGAAGAGAGCGAAGCCCTCCTGATAGGACTGGTAACAAGGATTGGGTACCCCAGACAGGGGGTTCTTACCATCCAGTCTTTTGGAAGTTAGTTGTGAAAAGGTGCTTCACTGAAGGTATTATGATGCTTTTATGCTGCTTTTCACCCCTCTGGGAGGGTACAGATCCAATGCAAAAAGTAAGTCAACTCATGTGCAAGAACTCCAGTATGAAAGTGATCAAGGCAAACAGTTTTCCTGCAGGCTGGGAGGTTTGTATATGACTAAGCAAACATAATAGACATTTTCTGCACACAGGTTAAGAGGAGATGCCCAGAAAGTGTACCCTATTTTATATTATATCTGTATGTTGTGTTCTTTCAGTTAAATTATGATACATTTAATCCCAGCTGTTGGCATTCCTCTCCTTCTTCACCTCATCTAGAAAGAGATATTTATCAGTCAGGATGGGACATTCTAAAAATCCTGATGGTGAGCAAATTTGCATGGATTTCCCTCCCCCCCTAATTCCAGTCTTGCTCCTTGAACTTGGTTTAACACAACTTAACACAAGGTGCTCTCCCCACCCCAATTGGTTCCAATTAAATGCAAACTATTGGAACAATGTGCTCAATTATTGTACATATGCAGAAGTGGGGAGGGGTTAAAATGGTCAACCACTTTCCACTTTCTTTGTAAAGTAAGTGGAGTTAGCAAAAACTGCTATGTATCTCTAGTGGGCCAAGTAGGCGACTGGTTGCCATAGAAACTAATGGCTAGAAAGAGAGCAGGAGATGGCATGACTCCCCAATGCCTTCTCTGGATTCCTTGCAGATACATCCACTTCATTTCTACTTCTCACCCAGTCCCCCCTCAATCTCTCCCACTGCATTTAGGATGGAAGGGTTGGTTTTGGATGTTCATGCTCAGTAAGAGAGCAAAACTGAGTAGAAATTTATATACTTATTTATTCCAAAATTTATATACTTATTCATTGTTTGCATGAGAGAGAGAATGTTTTGAGTATGGAGATCCTCCTCTGTGATTAGCCCACCACTGCCTTCCCTTGTTTGTCCCCAGGCAAAATTATCTCTCAGGCAATGTGTGTAAAATATGTACAATTACAAAAGGTAGGAAAAATACAGTTGCCATTAATGTAATACAGCATTCCTGAAGGGCTTTATAGGTGAAAACTGGCAACACCAACACAGTAAACAATATTTGTTGTGGCCACCATTATCCCTAGTCTGTGCTGCAACAATACTAGTTTTGAGAATTTTCAGCTCGCACTAAAAAGTAATAGGAGGGAAAGGGATGAAGGTGCTGCTGAGAGTACTTATAAATTATTTGAATGAGGCCTTTGCCAAAGATGTTTTAAAACTCAACAATAGTGATCAGCACGTTTCTAGTTTAGTGAAATACCTTGTTAGTATACTAGGAATAATAGAAAGTGTCTGACCCTTGAGACTTCCATGTGCCATAGTATAGAAAGTAAATGCAATTCATTAGCAACTATATGTTTAAAATGTGACATTAAAGAGTGGTGCTGCATGTTAAGATAATGGGATTTGGAAAGCAATCAGGCAAGTAAGCCAGTGATGGAATGTGGGTTTATATGTAGGGAAGGCTTATTAAGTTCTACAAAATAAATAGGTGGCTTTCTATGAAAGTGAGTTCTGAAAAGCTATGAAGACCCATGACAGTTACCAGAACATGCTTGAACTCTGTTGATCAAGGTCACTTCCAATATTTATATGCAAGAAAGGGCTAGTGAAAAGGGTTGATATACTACTGGGCAGTCAGAGGCTTAATACAACTGGTCAACTATGAACTATAGTACATTTCAGATATAGTGTGCTGCTCAGAAATGAACATGTCTATCCAGCCTTTGATACACAAACTTTGAAAATATAATCAAACTTGACTTCAGGTTGATTCTTTTGTTAGAAGAGGTGGCCATCCCAAGCTTCAGTACCAGATTTAGGGGTATAATGTTCCTGTAGAGCTGGATCCCAGATAGCCAGCATATACAAATACCAGAACCACACTTGCTGCAGAAGCTTATTTTAGCAGTTTCTTATACTTTTAGAGCAGAATGGAATGGAGTCACAAGAAAGTAGGATCTGTGCTACTCCTTCAATAAAGGAATCAGTTCTTTCTTTGCTACATTTGTCTCAACCATTCCAAATGCTAAAAAGACAAGATTCTGTTCACATTAAATAGCAGTTTATTTCATTAGCAATGGAAGCTGCCACACCCAGAGTCACCAAAGTTCCAGATTCTTGAACTCTTGCCCAGGCTAAATCTTTTACTGAGTAACTCAAGTAATTCAAGTATGGGTTTTGAGCAGAACCCTTAGTTTATATATCCAGACTTTCTATATACAAGCTGTAGATTCCAGATTCCAGGAATGTGACCCTCAAAAGAACAAGAAAAAAGTTTTGATTGAGATAGAATGCTACAGCGCAAGGTCATTTTTGTTTTGTATCATGGACTATGGGGCTAATTTGTGGATTAGTTTTCAACTGTGTCTGCATCTTGTTCTAACCTTAACAACACAAAAGGGTTCAATAGTTGCCAGTATATCTCTGATAGAAAAGTATTTGTTAATGGCTTCCATCCAGTTTTGTTAACACAGACTGCTTTCCAGAGCAAGCCCTTGTTAGCTCTCAAACACAAAGTTACATACCTTCAGTGCAGATTTGTGCTAGGTTACAATTGAAAATAATGGTGTGAGTTTCAAGTGCTTGGCTGCACTTGTAGTTGGATAAGTTGTTTGAGGCACATATTTTATCATAGCACAGGAAATGTAAAACACAATGTTGTAAGCAGAGACAGTGTGTACCTAGGAAAACAACAGGAGATGTACTAGCTTTTAAAATTAGAGCTGTGTCAAAACATGACTTCTCAAAGTATTCTTCCATTTTTTCCACCTCTTTGCAGGGTGCTTTAGAATTTATTTTAAAATTCAGTGGATGTGGGATTGTGCTCTCTTTATCATTGTGAGGTAGCCATGGGTGGTGGGTGAGTATGATCTGAAAACCCCCTACAGAAAGAACTACCACATAATGTCTTTTCCAGGGTTTCATTTAAGGTATGGGAAGCTGAGGAGGATGTCTATTAATTTTCTGAGATTGACATGTGTGGCAATTTTGGTTTTAATAATTTTTAAATATATTATATACGGTAAATAACAATGGCCAACAGTCATGCAGATGTTAGGCGGAATCCCTGCCTTCTTCATTTACAGGAAAGCCCTGACAATATCCTGGATATTTTAGCTAGCATGGGCACCTGTGAAGGCTGCAGAGTGCAAACCACCAGAAATATGATTTTCAGAATGAAAGGAGGGACACGTTTGCCACCTTTAAAGTAAGCAAAGGCACCACAAAAAACCTGCACCCCACTTATGCGCATTTCTCCAAAATCTTCTGTCCCTTTTGATCTTTTTCAAATGAAAGTTGTTTTCTCATTCATTGGTGGAGAATGGTTGGGAAAAGATGCAGATTACATTTTTTTTTGGAATTTCACTGTTTAAAATGGAAGGAAAAGAGGCGGAATACACTTTATAAAGAAATCTTGGACTTCCTTCTGGCATCCTATGTAATGCTTGTTATTTGATTCTCTGTGACTTAGACCTTCATGAATTAATATCGCCAGTGCAGTACTATGCTCACGAAGAAAAATCACATAGCCTCCCTCTCTGTCACACACACGCTGCCACAATTCCAGTCTCAGCTTTGGACTAGAAAAGTGAAGTGAATGTAGCTGAAATAGAAAAATCCCTTACATCTCCATGTTGAAAGCTGCTAGGGATTCCCATGGCATTTTTAAAAAGCATTTTGGCTTCCTTGATGCTAGTATTCAGTGCTTGGAATACATTTTTCTCCAATGCACTGAATGTGCTTGTTAGGGCCTTTAATACTCTTACCAGGCTCAGTGTGTCTGAAAGTTTGGAAAGGTATGGAAAGAAAGCAGCCCACTGACAAATATGTAGACAACCACTTGCAAGTGTCTTGTGTTTTCAGTTGCTGCTTCTATGAAAACTCCAAGTAGATAATTTTATATTAGTCTTATTAACTGCATGCATTTTATTTTCAGGAAATAATTTGTTATCTTGGCAATTTTGACATTCCCAGTTATGTGTCTGCAGATGTTTCTGCAGGATTCACATCTTGGGGCTTCAAGCCACATTTTGCAGGGGATATAGATATATTTCCTCGAGGTCATACTTGCAGGGCAGCCTTCACTGACCTGATGCTCTCTGCATATCTTGCATAACAACTCACATCTGTCCAGGTCAGCATATTTGTCTTAGGGAGAGCAGCACCCAAACCAGGGCCAGATTTAGGTTTGATGAGGCCCTCAGCTACTGAAGGTAATGGGGCCCTTTATATGTCCAGCTGTCCTTTGTCAACAACAAATTGTCACTGGTTTTTGTGTTGAATATATGCTATATAGTAATTTATGGACCTAATATGTATCTAAAGCCATTTGCACATAACAAAATATGTATTTTATCAAAGTAATTGTTGAACTTATCTTATATTTTGGAAATGTACCGCCAGTTTTTTTTTCCTTTAATTTTTTTGGGGGGGCCCAAGAGAGTGGGGCCCTAAGCTATAGCCTGTTTAGCTTATACATAAATCCAGCACTGATCCAAACCACAATCTATTGTTCATCATATGCGTCCGGTGTCAATGTTTATATCATCTTTGCTGAAAGAAGATGTCTGAGTATGGATGTCAAATTACCCTTTTTGTAGGACTATCCACCCACAAAAGTAGGGAGGGAATTTTGACTTGTTTCATAGGGAAGAATCGGATTCCTAGGATGTTGGGGACAGATGTCGTACCTTACATTACAGATGAAGTGTTGAGGGTAGGGTTTTTATTTGAGTAACCTTTTTTCAAAATCTTGCAACCACTGTTTGCAGCTGGCAGGATGCTATGTCTCCACAGCCTTCTGAGTTCCTTCAGTCATGTTTCTCTTCCTGTGCCAGTCAGATTCCCATGGAAAACGTCCTCAATAGTACTGCTTCCTTAGTGATTGCCAAAGAAAAAGGAACACAGCCTCAGAAGTGTCTCAGAAGGCTGTAGAGATGGGGAGTCCCACTTCATGGTGGGCAAGACTCTTTTTACACAGCCTTCTAAATTCCTTCTGGCTGTGTTCCTCATTCTGTGCCAGATCACCATGGAAATAACACTATATACCATTGTTACCATGGGGATCTGATTGGCACAGAAAGAGGAACACAGCCAGAAGGATTTCAGAAAACTGCAGAGTCTCATTGTCCACAATCAGCAGCCAGTGAGGCCTTTGCTTTTAATGTGAAAAATGGGGGGGGGGGTAGCTTTCTGTTACCTTGTCTGTGAAGCTGAAATCCTCATTTCAATCCTCATAAATTACTTCTGCCCCATTCTAATTTTAGGGAAATTTTCTTTTCACCACTCCTTTTTCCTATGAATGCTCTGAACCAGTTCATCCAAAAATAGGGGTGGAAGTTCTAAGCAAGACACAATCTCTCTAACTTTTTATTTAAGTTCTGTAAAGGAGAATAACATCAGAATAAACACACCTTGTTTCCTCCATTGCAGTTGTATAGTGTTAGTGTATCAAGATTTGTGCTAGTGGAAATGTTACCAATATTGCTAGTTTTATTGCAGTATGCATTATCTTTCAATGGGTCTTAATCATAGGAATTTATGCCTAGGATTGAAACCTTAATGTGGGAGACAAAGATTTAAAGATTTTCCATAGAATCTAATAGAACATTGGGGTGAGAGTAGAACTCTGAAACAGTGAAATTACCACTATTAAAACTTGTTTGGGGGGCTACTTTCATAAACCTGGGATAGGAAACCTTTAACCCTCCATATATTGTTAGATTACATTCCCAACAATTCCTGACCTTTGGCCATGGTGGCTAGGGCTGATGGGAGTCCACTGACATCTGAAGGGCCACACCTTTCCAATACTTGTGTAACGGCTGCATTCTTGTACTTTCTGTTCTATCCTGTAGACCTCAGTCCTGCTCCAGCATGTAAAAATTTCAACCTCTTAATTTACCCTGTTTGTGCTATCTGAGGTGATAGGTTCTCCTACTTAGCAAGTTATCAGAGAAACCTAAAGCCTGGAAATACTTGAAAGTCAGAGATAATTCATGGTAATTTGAAGATTCGGGTGCTCTCTTTGTGTGATAACAGTCTGATCACATGGCATGTGAGTTTCCTTTACTGGCTAGCTTTATAGTCTATTATGGGGCAGAGAGCTAACTTCAAATGGAGAAAATCCTGTGTAATAAGTGCAATGTAGTCGGAAATTCTATCAGATTTTCAGTCTATCAGATAGTAAGTGGTGAGCAGGGGAAGAATATTTCGTAATAATTGTTGACAGTCTCCTTCCCCTTGCAGTTTCGCAATGGTCTGACCTGTCCTAAGCAAGAACCTTTGAGGCAGAGTCTCAGCACCTTGGACAGCTCCATGTGCACAGCTCCTTTTGACAACAGCTGAAGGATTGCCGATGGTCTTAAATTCCTCCAGCTAGATTACCAGTTCTTAGTTCAAGCCCATGCCTGAAGAGTGTGACCTTTTAAAAGGGCAAGCCAATTCACTTCTGTGGCTTTTTGCCTGTTACTTGGAGCTCAGGGGAAGTCTTCGGTGGTGGCCCACATCTGAAGCCCACAGGTTCATGACCATCCTTTCAGAATGGAGAACCTGGTCCAATTTCTCAGACAATTTCTCACGGGCTGATCCACCTCTGTCTCTGAGCATTGGCTGTTGTTTGAGGCTAGGGCCATGACAAGGCACAATTTCAAATTTGCTGAAAGTGTGTGTGTGGAGGCGAATAATAATTAAGTAAAAATGGCATTTAGATCATAAATTAAATTAAATTAAATTACAATCTATGTCAGTGAACAAATTTTTAGCAGGGTAGTGACCTAGGGAGTAGGTAGTGACTGCATTTCTTTCATAAGCAATTACAATAGAACATAAGGAGCCGCCTTATACTGTGTCGCACCAATGTTCCATCAACTTCAGCATTGCCTCCCAGCCCTACCTGCGACCTTCTGCATACATAACAGTTGCTCCACCACTGAGCTATGACCGTTCCCTATAAATTTGTATGCAGCTGTGTGTGTACACTCACAAACACACACACATTACTAGATTGGTAAAACATTCACAAGCCTTGATTGCATATAGATAGCTATCTGTAGTGGCTTTAATATTATTAAGTTTGTTAACAAATGTAGCTATCACAATTGAAACATTACTCAGCATGTCATCCACATTTATCTTTTTATTGCAAGGGATTACTAATACATTTCATTCAAAAATGTAACAAAGGAAGTCTATTTTTAATATAAAAATGTATATTTGCTTCATCTATCTTCTTTTAAGTATATGCAAGTCAATTTGAGTGTGCTTGCTGCTTTATATAGCTAAAAATATCTTTTCTTTTTAATATTGCTCATATTACTTTTTTCTGGAGTGTACGGGGTGTTAGGGGAGGGGTAGTACCTCTGGTGGGGTACATATAATGCTCCTTCTGGGGTTATACCCCAGGAAACAGCTAAACCAAGTGAGGGTCTCAAATCTTTGGTGAGTTAGCGACTTCCCCTGCGTACAAAGACAGGCTCTGGTGGATTGAGCAGACAATTCCAATAGTGGATCATGAAGGTGGTTTCTGCACGTACTGTAGAGGGAAGTGAGGGGAAGATGGGGCTCATCAACCTGGGAAGGTAGTCCATCTAAGAGAATGAAAACTTTGATCCTTAACCTCTGCTGCCTTGCGGGAGAATAAAAGGCTAAGGAGTAAACCTTACACAAATCCAGAGTAGAGTCCCTAAGAGGGTTGGATGGCATCTTGTACACCTCTTTCCTGCAACTCCTGAAGCCAAGCTGGTGACAAACGTATTACTCTGCTTTCCTTGGACAACATCAGCAAGGCCGTGTGTGTGTGTGTCTTGTCTTGTGGGCAGCCCATGACCCCCATACACACTACCCTGGTTTGCGCCCTGGGAGGTCACTTTGGTGCTGATAACACAGTAGTTTCACTTCACTCCTGGAGGCTCACTCCATTGTCTTTCAAGACAGGGGGATACCAACTATTTTTTACCCAATATATAGCAGTTAGACCTCTTGGCATGTCAGTTTCTTTCTGCCCAGTGAATATGTCTCCTCTAGAATGCCAGAAAGAGTGGTATAAATTCCTACAATGATTTCATCCTGAGGACTGGTATTCAGGGGAAGCCAGTGACAACTGTGACAGCCCAAACTCATACTACTATATTGAAGACCTAGGATACCTTAAGAGCTGGTGTGGGGTAGTAGAACTGCCTTCCTGATGCCAGCATTATTGCATATTACCTAGAAAAGGCAGGGCTGGGAGGTGATGAGGTCAGATCCATGCAGATAGTTGCACCTGTGGAGCCAGCCTCAGGCTCCTGCCAGTGCATCTACACAACCTTGGCCTTGTTGCAGGTAATTTGCAGCAACACCAATGTTGGGAAAGCAGGTTTGCTCCACCTGCCCGCCATTACTGGCTATGAGACAGGCTTGTAACATGTTTGTAACTTGCCCAAGGCACTTCTGGCAGGATGGCAAGTCAGTGATTGTCTAAGACTACCCATTTCTTTGTTTCAGAGGAAAGAAGTTTAAAAATGGGAAGTGGCAAGGCTCTAAACTGGCTGACACCCCCAGATCTCTGTTCGTTGGAATTAACTAACACTAGGTTCACTTTTATGCTTGGTGACTGACTGCTCAAAGACCCAGGGTACTAAAATCATTAAACCAGAAATCTGTAGCATGTTGAACCCATTAGATTAGGATCACATCATACAGATGGCTGCATCACTCCTGCACTTACTTCAACAGGCCTACTCATACTAAGGTTTGCAGCAACCTTAGTCATGCATCATGTAACTGATGCAAGGAAGGCTGTTGAATAATCTGTTTTGAAGGATTACAACAGATGCACCCCAGCCGCATCTCCCTAAATTAATATAATTGTATCAGACTATGTTAAGTATCCTAGCAGATTATTATGGGGTTATTGACACAAAAGTGATTGCTAATTGAGTTCTATACAGAACAGGGACGCGGGTGGCGCAGGGACGCAGGTGACACTTTGGGTTAAATCACAGAGCCTAGGACTTGCCGATTAGAAGGTTGGCGGTTTGAATCCTCGCAACGGGGTGAGCTCCTGTTGCTCGGTCCCTGCTCCTGCCAACCTAGCAGTTCAAAAGCACGTCAAAGTAAAAGTAGATAAATAGGTACCACTCTGGCGGGAAGGTAAATGCCGTTTCCGTGCGCTGCTCTGGTTCACCAGAAGCGGCTTAGTCATGCTGGCCACATGACCTGTATGCTGGCTCCCTCGGCCAATAAAGCGAGATGAGCGGCGCAACCCCAGAGTCGGCCATGACTGAACCTAATGGTCAGGGGTCCCTTTACCTTTACTTTTACAGAACATTTGCTACTTTCTTTCTCTAAGTTATTTATACACTGCTTTATTACCAAAGTTCCATACACCTTTGAGGTTTTTGTTTTTGTTTTAAAGTAAACTTTCCAGTAAAATATTGTGCTTGTGCTGATCTGAAATTCATTTCAGGCTTTGGACAAATGTGTTAGTTCTGATAACAGCACTGCTGGAAGACGACTCCACAGCTGATGTCCTCTGTGTCATATAAAACAATATAAAAATTGTCCCATCTGTGTCCTTTTCTATGGCTCACAAGCTTAGTTGGGGAAAGCTGTTGGAAGTAAACAAAGTGAGCTGTTTCAATAGGCTGACTAATGATCCCCACTCCACAATGACCCAGTATCTCAACATTTGGAGTATGCCTTTGCTCTGAACAGGAAAATGAATGCATACAGAAGTCCAGGAGTTCAAAGGCCAATGGATTAGCCTAATCTCAATACGCCTCAATTTGTCTAAACCCTTGATTTATTGCCTTTCATGAAAAGGTCAGAATCAGCTAGGCTTCTCATTGTGGTCCAGCTCTCTGTTCCTGAGCACTTTCAAGCTTTTTTGGTGTAAGCTCCAGCCACAGTGGGCTTATTTTATCAAATGACTGTGACTATTTAAAAACGAGTTATACTCTGTGGAGTGCTCTGACAATGTGGGTAATAAGTAGAGGAAGCTTTTGAAGGTTAAAGGGAAATGTTTGGGGAAAGTTAATCTGGTTAGCAGGGGACAAAGAGCCATCTGCAGCATGCTCTGTTCATAGGAAAGATAGCCAAATATTTCTTCCCCATCAGAGCCTTTCTAGAGGATCATTTTATAGCACAATTAATGCGCACTTTCTGCACACTGTTGGGGGAGATCAAGTTATCTTTTCAGAAGGTAGAAGTGCTTCTGTTTATTGTCTTTCTCAGCACTCACAGTACTTTATCTTTCCTGAGCTGGGAAACCGTCAAAAGCAATTGTTAGTGCTGTATAGAATAAGCTTGTGCAAACGTAATGAACAGTATGTCCAGTAAGTAGTCTTTGACACCACAAATGATGAGTGGCACAACCACCATTACTATGTTTCTTTTTTGCTTCCTTTTTTTACTACTTAGAGAGTGACATTTCCCCCTATTGTATCTTGACAGCTTTTTTAAAAACAAAGCTGTGAAACTGAGCAAGGCTGTCTCCCAATCTGTGGAAGTACCCTACCAGCTGGTGAACTGTTCCTGCATCCCATTTCTCCATTTTATACATTCTTCAAAGTCTACTTGCTCCTCTGCTTCAGTTCTGAAGCACACAGTAGCCACAGTCCAACACATGTGCTTGGCATCTGAAGCCTGTTGAAATCAGCTGTTTTAAACATGCCCAATGTTATTTTGGATCGTAACTCAAAAACGTCAGCTACAGCTATGGTTCACCTTCACAACACACAGCCATCCCTACTTTCTCTTTCTCCATATCACCATATCTATGCCTTGCCCAGCACAGTTATGCACATCCAATATGAGGGGTACACAGTAACACACCACTTATTTGAAATAGGGTTATTTTGAATGTAGCTCTAAAGAAAGAAGCCTCAATCCAAAACAGAGTTATATTTATGATTTAAGCATGCCTAACTGTTGCGGTGGATTTTGCTCAAAATGTGAGATTTTGAATTATTTGAATTCTTTGATAATCATATTTGTGGCTGGAGTTATTTTCAAGGTAACTCGCACAGTTAAACCAATAGCAATGGGAAGGTTGTTGGTTAGGAGGACGAATTTGTGAACTTTGGTTTTCCAAGTTTCTCATATTTACAGTCTTGTTCATTCTCCACTTCTACACATCAATTTGTGATTTCTTTTTTTAAAAAAAAATCATCGTGAAAATTCATTGTCGTTTTAGTATGAATTCCTCCTAATATATACCATTTTGATCAGTTTTCTGAATAAATAAACATACACACCACTGCCACGACTACCACAACCCACATTTTTGCACATATTCACTAATGCACTGTTGCCTAATAATAATAATAATAATAATAATAATAATAATAATGTGTGTCCTTTTCTTGAATATACACATTATGCATGGTTTCTGGTTATGGAAGGTTGGCTTTCAAACCACTTCTATTCTTTGGTCCATATATTCTTTCAGGTTGTATGGAATGGTTAAGTTCTCATTAAAATGATAGCAGACTGGATTTCTGCCTCATCCCTACTGGCAAAAACAAATGTATAGAGGGAGAGTCTAACAGCTCAGTATTTTTCTAATTCTGTCGCCCCAACTTCAGCTATTGCCTCAGTATTCTTCAATACTTCCATCCTTTGGGAAGCTGGACAAATTTGCTATCACTGAGCGGTGAGTCAGCCAAAGTTAAGTATTCCCTAACATTTTCTAAAACACTTCAGGTTCCAAAATTTGGAGCCCGAAACCCTTAAGGGGCTGGTACCAATGTTAGGCATATTTCAAATAGGATGAAACAGTAATTCTAAATGAATAACATAAATTAATAAAAAATTGTACTGCAGCAGAAGCTTTCTATACTATTTGGGGTAGCTTTCTTATTCTACAAAGCCATTTAAAAATTTCATTGCCTCCCTATGTGACTAATTATTTTTTATTTCCCTGGCTGAAGCCCAGTGTAGTGTACCCATTCAAAGTCTATGTGAAGTAACTAAAATATGCTATGCAAACTTCTTTGTAATGCTAAACTTCTGGCAAAGGGACTTTAAAATACCTTTTGGGTGCTCTGCAGGTGCCTGTTTAATATGCAAAAATGTTGACTTGCTTAGGTCTGTATATATTTATTTAGAGCATCATTCTGCCAATGTAAGCCCCTTTGCTTTGGCATGCGCTTTGTTATCTCTTATCAAAGTTAAGAGGATTTAATGGTGCTTTCTCTAGATCACACCTCCATTCATTCATGTGATTTCAAACCACATGGGCAAAATATCATTGTGACATACATCTGTTTCTTGACAGTGGGTCTAGGGCCATACATCCTGGTTTTCCTAGACATATATGGGATTCCACTCCTGAAAATGGCATCCAGAAGGAATTTTTGGAACTTGGCAAAATGTCAATGGAAACCTGGGCACATTGTAACGGGGGTGATTTCTTGCTGAAATCATTATTTCTTTCATAGCCGCCTCGCTCCCCAGTGCCCTCCATTGTTGCACGCTTTCTCTCTCTCTCTCTCTCTCTCTCTCTCTCTCTCTCTCTCTCTCTCTCTCTCCCCCTCCCTCCCTCCCTTCTATTCTCCCTCCCTCCCTTCTCCTCTCTCTTTCTCAGTGCAGGGCTTCTCACACAGCCCCTTCACCACCTTCCCAGGCGCCAGCAACCCTAAGGGAAGTGGTGAGCGACAGAGGTGAGCGATGGTAACGGTGGTGTGTCCGGGTTTTTGCTCTTTGGAATATTATGACCCTACAGTCAGTCACCCCATCCACCTTTCACATTTGACCCTCAGTGTGTGGGGAGATAGATTGATGTTTCCTCTCTTGGTATAAGCCATCCTGACTAGTAGCCATTGATATCCCTCCATCTAAATTGGGGGCAATCACCACATATTGTGGAAGTACCACCACATCCCATAGAAGCAAATATAATACTGCATAACTGTGCACTTTGTGAAGAAGTACTTCTTTTCTGTGGTGAACATCTCACCCTTCTGCTTTATAGGATGACTCTAAGGTTATTATTAGCCACATAGCAATTGGAAATAAGTACCTAAAGCAACCTGCCGTGTATACAGCTGAAACGAGATGTGAACTAAGGACTGTCTGTGTACATGCTCTTTCCCTCTTTAAGACAAAGCTCAAGTTAATATGTGATCTGAAAGATAGAAGGAGATCTGCCCACTTTCTCCATTCTCCTCAGCAAAAGAAAGTTTACAAGCATAAGGTGTGGGGGGTGTCAGCGTGGGTAGGAGCATCATAAGCATATGTCTGAGGGGAGGAATTACTCAATGGCAATTTATTTGTTTTGATTCGTGGGGGCGTGGTTGGGGAACATGCAGTAGAATTAGGAAATGGCTTTATATGAAGTCAGGCCATTGGTTCATTTAGTTCAGAGAGCCAGTGTGGTGTAGTGGTTATGAGTGGTAGTCACGT
This sequence comes from Podarcis muralis, assembly GCF_964188315.1. Taxonomy (NCBI): domain Eukaryota; kingdom Metazoa; phylum Chordata; class Lepidosauria; order Squamata; family Lacertidae; genus Podarcis; species Podarcis muralis. The sequence continues at coordinate 53,936,678 of NC_135655.1, forward strand.
AATCTGGGGAACCGGGTTTGCGTCTCCCCTCCTCCACATGCAGCTGCTGGGTGACCTTGGGCCAGTCACACTTCTTTGAAGTCTCTCAGCCCCACTCACCTCACAGGGTGTTTGTTGTGGGGGAGGAAGGGAAAGGAGAATGTTAGCCGCTTTGAGACTCCTGAAGGGGAGTGAAAGGCGGGATATCAAATCCAAACTCTTCTTCAGTATTGTTGACACTAGGGGTAGAGAGCATTAGGTCTAGGAGCCACATGCCGCCCCTCTGGCCTCTCTATGTACCCTCAGACCTCTCCCCAGGCCACATTCATCGTTGGCCCCGTACTGCACCCACTTCAAATGCTTTTACCAGGCTGGAATGTTTCATTGGACTCTGATAATACTTCTTGGTTGGATGGAGGATGGAGGGGTGTGTGTGTGTACAGAAACCTTTGGCTTTTGTGTGTCTAGAACATAGCCTACTGTACAATCATCCGTTGCTCCACCCACCTGTCTCTGGCACCACCCACCACTTGCATGTTATTCCAGGGAGGTTCCCCATCAAGAAATGCATCCCTTAGGCTGAAAATGGTTTCCTATCCTTGGTCTACACCATCAGTAACTCTTTTGGGGTTTCAGATGGTGGAGGAGCCTATCTCAGTGTTTCCAGGAGACACTGGTGATTGAACCTCAGCCTACAACAGTTTAAATTTGCATTAGGTTTCACTCATATCATTTCCAGGGATGAAAGTTCCTTCTCAATGGTCGTGCCAGGGCCGGATTTAGGTTTGATGAGGCCCTAAGCTACTGAAGGTAACGCGGCCCTTTATATGTCCAGCTGTCCTTTGTCAACAACAAATTGTCACTGTTTTTTGTGTTGAATATATGCTATATGGTAATTTATGGACCTAATAGGTATCTAAAGCCATTTGTACATAACAAATAGGAGCCTACACAACACAAAACACTGTTGCTGTATGTAGGTTTCATTTTATTTGCTTTTTATCTTAAATTTTGGAAATGTACATCTAGGTTTTTTCCCTTTACATTTTTGGGGGGCCCCCAAGAGAGTGGGGCCCTCAGCTATAGCTTGTTTAGCTTATACATAAATCCAGCACTGGTTCGTGCTGCAGTATGCATCCCTAAAGCTGTTGTGGTAGTATGTCAGACCTTGCTGTAAGAAAATTCTGAAGCAGAGAAGCTTGATCTTTGATACTATTTTCTGATCTGAAAGGAAGGAGGTGAAGGCACATGGCAGCATGTTGTAGAAAATTGGGATTTCCTAATGAAAAAAGCATCAAAGGAAAATATCCATCACTGTTGACTAGGGTAATATAGGTAAGTCATATAACATTTAAAGAAACCTGCTGAATTGTGAGCAGTGACATTTCAGTCATAATAACAGACTTCCTTAAATTAATATATATATTAAGCTTGTTCTGTCTTGAGACTTAATAAAACCAGGGTACTGAGTGATTGCCCAATTGTAAACAGATTGGTTCACGTTTTAAACAATGTCAGGTTTAATTTAGCTGCTATATTAATTTGTGTGTTTTTTTAAGGAAAGAAAACAAAATAGGAATTGTTATGTAAGACGTTTTTTCAGCAATCTTGCAACTGCTGTATTGATGTTCACAAGCACTGCACAGGTTCATAGACATATGAGATGTCAGGCAATTTGCACTGTGTTTGGTTTGCTTTCAGGTCTATAAAAAGGTAAAGGTACCCCTGCCCGTACGGGCCAGTCTTGACAGACTCTGGGGTTGTGCGCCCATCTCACTTAAGAGGCCAGGGGCCAGCGCTGTCTGGAGACACTTCCGGGTCACGTGGCCAGCGTGACAAAGCTGCATCTGGCGAGCCAGCGCAGCACACGGAAACGCCGTTTACCTTCCCGCCAGTAAGCGGTCCCTATTTATCTACTTGCACCTGGGGGTGCTAGGTTGGCAGGCGCTGGGACTGAGCAACAGGAGCGCACCCCGCCGCGGGGATTCGAACTGCCGACCTTTCGATCGGCAAGCCCTAGGCGCTGAGGCTTTTACCCACAGCGCCACCCACTATTGTGTATTGTTGTGGGAAGTCTTGCATTGCTAGGCCTCCTTTAATCAACAGGCCCTCTTGGTTGCCCACATGCTAGCTCCACCCCCCACCCTGTTATCCAGTTAATTTCAGCAAGTGACTTCACATGACATTGGCCATGGCAATAATCAGATGTGATATTTTACAGACAGCTGAGCATTCAGGTACATTTTGACTAGGCTGTTCAGTTTTGTGGTACCTTCCCCATCACAATATCTCTGCTGGTATCCTTTCATTTGATGGTCCCAGGTTTACTTTTCCCAACATCTGAAATGAAGGCACAAGGCAATAAGTATGGCTAAATGATGGCAACAATATTATCTATCTTCTTAGAGAACCTGCAGCATTTAAAGAGTAATTTAATCATAGCTACCAGCAGACATATTTAAGAAGACTTTCCCTGAGCCATTATCTAGTCATTTATCAAATATTAACTGGACATCCGTAAAAATGTTTTTTTTGTATTTTATATAAAATGTGTTCAATTGCTTTCGTTGCACACCACTATGATGGCTCAAGACTGTGAGGTGGTTTATAAATTTGTAAAATAAATAATAAAATCAGCCCTGAGGAGGAAAAATTTCCAAAATGAGCAACACCATCCTGACTCAAGCCTCCGACACCCATATTTTGCCTATCACCACCAATAAGACGGCTTACTCATTGCTAGGGGCCTACCCTACCGGACTGGCACAAGAGATATGTGTCACTGTTGTTGTTATTATTATTATCAATAATAATGTTTATACCAGCTGGTGAGATCTAGCCTGGCATATTCCATTGCTAGCCAAACTTCAAGTGATATGTTGCTTCTTGGTGCCAAATCTTTATTGAATTGTTCTGAATAGTAAGAATAATCAGAGAAGTGGGCAGATGAACCCCTCTCAACAAAGGTAGGTTGTAATCCAGTTCTGTATCTAAAAGAAAAGGAGTCTGAGGAAGGAAACTGCAGTTTGAGGTAGTTTGAAGCAGAGACTGAAAACTGAAGTTTTTGGACTCTAGATGCATCTTAGGAAGCTACCTGTCTTCCTAGAAATCTAATGGGGGATCAATGGATTTTGACCTATCTGTTGGAGTGCTTAAACTCCATCTATGCACAATCTGCACTCAGAGAATTGGGACGTGTGTAGCTATATCTATCTAACATCTATCTAGTTTAATTGGCCATTCCCCTGCAAGACCTCTCTTTTGGGGGCCTTTCCTGACACAGCCATGCACAAACCTTAACATCTAGCAGTTCTTCTCTTCACTTTTCAAATTTGCATCCACGCACATCATCCAGGTCACAGCCTTTGCTAGTGGTGGATAAGGAAGCTGTTGAGGTTCCTCTCAGTTGGGGCATATTCTGTGTTTCTCCTTTAATTTTTTTCTAATGCTAGATACTTGTGTTTCCCATCCCTCTCTTCATTAGTTTCCTCCCCTTCAGGGTCCATGCCAAATTGGCAAAGTGCAGACTTCCTCTGAATGTGATGCTATGGTTGTTCCCTGTCTACTGAACAGGGAGTTCTTATGCAAGGAAGTGCAGCTGGAATCCAACCCCCACTGTCCCCTCTAGGAGTGGAGAGTGGTCTCTCTCTGATACATTTGCATGCTGAAGAACCATGGAGTGCAATGAGAACACTGGCTCTTGCCAACAGAAAAGTCCTCTGTGTTCCAATAGTGTACCACAGCCAACCTCAATAGCCTGTATATAGCATTAGTGCTTGATTAACTGAAATTCCTCCCCGCTGCACATTTTCTGTAAAGCAGTTACTCACCTCCTTTAGCTGAAAGGCTGTGTGACATACCACAGTGGCATGGTTTCACTGTTCCCGTTTGATTTACTTCAGCACTTAATTGAAATGAAACCTAGTGAAAACCCTGGGTTTTTTTTAAATAGTAAGTTTATTATTTCCCCTCCCTTTCCTTTAAAGAAACAAAAGCACAACTTTTACTGTTGCTTCTGAGGCAATTAAGATAATTAAGCCATTTGAGAACTAACAACCAAGTGACCATAGAACCTCTAATTTTTTTTAGGGGGAAATGCAATAAAATGGCACACTTGGTAATTGGAATTTTAACGTCCCTTCCCTGCATTTGGAGAATGAAAGAATGTGTTGCTATTAAATCTGCGCCTTTTAAAAGATGTTTTTCTAAGCAAAAGAGAAAATTAAGCAAATGGATTATAATTTGCCCCCAGATGGATTAGTCTTTTTAACATTTTCAAAGAGTTAGTGCCTTTCACTTGGAAATACCCAAGCATATGCACTGCACTCTTATATTTATCATTTGGAAACAAATCCCGTTGATTTCAGTGGGATTTGCGTAGGCCTTGCATTTGGGGTGCTAGCTGTATAAACTGATGAGACCCTTGCTGTTGATGAACAGATTCATCGACATTGTTTCCATGTTTTTAGTGAAAGCTGTTTATTCCTCTCACATGTGAAAGATTCCATATTTCAAAAAGCCTACAGAAATGTGGGCATGACAATTTTGCCATAAACACACACTAGAATTGGAGGGGGGGGATACCTGCACTTGAAGTGTAGCAGAAGTGTGCTGAGTTCTGAGGAGTTCTGGGGAAGGGAGGGGCTTTGAAATAAACAAATCCTGCCCTTTTCTCACCTTGCCCATCCTAGTGAGTAAATGAATGAAAATTGGTCATCCTTTTTGCTTCTCACTCTGTGTGTGTTTCGCTTAACGAAAGAGTGAAATAACTGTGATAATGAGGCATTAACTGAACCTGGCCATCTCTTTATCTGCCTCCTGTACCACCATTAGCTTGAAGGCTTCCATTCAGGAATTTGAACAGCAACTTTATTTGCATGTGTTGAACTTTACATGATGTGAAGTATTTCCTGAGATGAGGCCAGTATGAGGTTTGCGCCAGGGTCAGGCAAGATTCAAGATGGAGAATCTCATGTCATATTTAAGTTATGTCAATCTTATACTCGTGCCAAGATCTACAGAGATAAACCATATCATAAGTTCAGATTCAAACAGGCAATTAGGAATACACCTATCCACAATTGTTTAACTTTTATTATGACAGCCCTTTAAATTCCCTGGTCAAAGAACAGTCATAAAATTACATACCGCAAAGAAAAACACCTTAGTATTTGTACTAGAAACTTGTATCATTTTCAGAACTTACCGTTAATGATTCTGGATAGCAATGGGTCCATGGTGAGGATCCATACTCTTCACATAGTCTGCTAATAATAGTTGATGCGGGTAGAATCCCAATTGGATCATTGAGAGGAATCTAGTATGTTTTTAATATACATACAAATGTCCAACATCAAGAGGATATTGTAGCAGACATTGCATTTAACTTCAAAAAAATTATTTCATATTGAGAACATGGAAATTGCATTAAGAGTTGAGACATTTATCTATACCATGAAACATCATTTTCCCACTCTTGTTGCTAACAGTTTCAAAAAGAGATCCTTGCTCCTCTTATTCAACAGATGTGGAATAATATAGCAATGGATATCCTCTTTTTCATTAGCAAGTGAAGAAAGGCTTTGCTCTTGAAAGTTTGTTATAATGACATTTCCTGAAACAGAAATGCTATTTCATCTCCACTAAATACATTGAAAACTTTTGTGATGCCAAATACTTATAAGATTCAACTAACATAACCTTCAATGGACACCACATATCTGAAGTGTTAATTGTTGCATCTTGTTGGAAGTCAGAAATAGACACTGCTGGGAACAGAGGTCAAATGTGATCATGTTTTATTTCATTCCCATTGTAAGTTTCTTTACTAATTGTGAGTTGTCCTAAAATAGGCTATTTTTGTTATTCTGTCTCTTAAAGATGCTTGATTGTCCCCTTATGCTGCCAGTACAAACTCCTTCCATTTATTTGAATGGAAGTGTCATTTATGAAACTACTAAGGCTTGTCAGAAGATGTACAGGTCCTAAGGGAGCAGAATATATGTCAGTTATTACTTACACCGGTATAAAATTTTGAACTGAGTGAGATTAAATCTCCTTGAGGAACAACTGTCATTCACTTCTGAGGTATATATTGGATGAAGCTTTGGATATTAGTTCAAGTGTTGATATATCATTTTCAGTTGAGATGCTGGTTCTTTCAGTAATTGCTACCAGTTACATTTACTAGGGGTCTGCATTGACTCCTAGTCAATCACTGGGGTCAAATCACTGGGGTGATTTGGGTTGTAATATTATGTTCTAGAGTTGGATTGTGCTATTAATAAGCTATCGCAGGATGGATCAGGGACTTCCTAAGCTTTGGAGTTGTTTTGCGGGCTTCAATTTTGCAAAAGGTCAAATGAATAAGAATGAGTGAATATTTCAATTCTGGTTTCTCCTTTTTTTATTTTATTCGTCCCAGGCAAAGAGAATAAACACTGAGCTGATGGGAGAACCACTCCAACTATCTTTCTGAAATGTTGCAGGTTTTGGCCCATCAGAAGGAGTGACCATGCTTAAAATTTGCATCCAGTTCTGGCCAACTCCCCTCCCAGACTTTTCTGCTTAATTCATTTTGCAGAGTTTCTTTGCCTGCAAATTTAATCCACATATGTGAAAAGGAAGTGTGGAGATATAGCCATTCTATCATGAATGGGGACAAAACAGAGTTTTTATTTAACAGGTAAGATGTGAACCAAAATAAGGAATTAAACTGGAGCAACACAGAGCAGTTCTGAAACAGACTGGGATGCTTCCAAATGCTGCAGATGCAAGGGGACTTTTGTGGCCACTGCACAATATTTCATGTATTTTCTGTCACTTGAATGCAGCTACTTCTATTTGTTAACCTGAGTTTTCTGAAGACTGATTGTGAATGGGGAACAAAAAGTTTATTTTATACCAAGTGACTCAGAACTCAAATTACAGATTAATGCAAAGGGAGTGCAGTGTGACTCAGAAACAGATTATTAGGTTTTTAAAAAATGCACAGATACAAGATGAATGTTGGTGTCCACACACATCCCAAGTAATAGTGATGGCCTTTGACCTAAACTATCTTACTTCCAACTTTCCCCCCTCATGTGGCAGAAATCCCCATTGTCTTATTTGCAAAACTAGCATTTTTCACCCCCTGTTTGACTTATTTACTTTATATTTTCACAGGGTTGAGTCTATTGCATTGCCTTTTTAATACAGCTTTCTTTGGCATCTCTGTAATCCTGCCCTCCTTATCAAACAACTTTTATCATTACCATATAGTACTTTTAAAAACAGGATCTTATATATTTTGGAAACTTTTTTAGTTTCATTTTCTCTCAGTAAGTCCATCTTCTCATTCCTTCATTCTTGTCTTTAAGTCCCACTCAAGTAACTCCTTATTTGAAGATCACATAGGATAGTAGGAAGTATACAGATTAAACCTCCTGTCTGCTCAAAAGCTTTTAGCTACCCCCACTATTGGTATATTCCTAACTCCATTTCCCCCTAAATGTCTGCTTAAATTGAAACTTTCTTCATCAAACACAGATGTGATACATGATGGTTCACTGGCTAATATTTGCATATGCTCACCCCATATTGCTGGATAGATATTTGTTAGATAGCTCTGTCCACAATGGGTAATTTCACCAAAGGTGCACTCCTCCATTGTCTCCCAAGACAGACAGATACCAATCCAGCAACAATGGACATCCATAGGACGTTTTGAAAATTTGGTTTAACTGAAGATTCCTCCATAAGTCTTAAAAGTTTTTCTTTCTCCTAAATCCAATGTACCACCAACAATAAAACATCCACTCTGTAGTAACTTTCTATATCCAGAATACCGAATTTTCCCTACTTCCTTAGCCACCCTTGCTGTTTTACCTCAGTCTATTAGCCTTTGCCAGTCCTGTAGAAAATAAATACCCTACCTAGAATTACATTTGAATGCAACAATATCATCAGGTGGTCCTAAGACTGCTAGCTTAAGGTCACAATAGTTCCTCTTTCTGAGGATGTAATTCCACAGGTGAAATTGCAAAATCTTAAGGGGAAATATATCATGCTTACTGATAAAAGTGAACACTATCAACCTATAAAAGTGCTGGGATGAGCAAGCCATGTGTGAATGCTCAGTGGAGCAGAGTCTAAGTTGGTGAACTAAAATCCCTCCTTGTACTCTTCTTGTCTTTCCACCTGGCTTGGCTGACCATTGCTAGATACAAATCTCACCAAGAGCTTCTGATGAGATCACTGCCCACCCTGAAAACTGATATTTTCACTGTGTTAGTTTTGTTACCATAGAAACATATTTTTCTGACATAACTGACTAACTAAACATGGTTAGTTAATTCTGAAGGGATTGGAATTGGAACGACTGGTCCAGTTTTTAAAGATATTTTTTTTTCCAAGCCCTGAAATCAAGGTAAAACAGAACTCAGATCAAGATACAGATAATATATTTGAATAATCAAAGAAGGTTGTTTGTTACTTGCCAATTTTACCTGGCATTTATTTCAAGGATGGAAAAAAATGGATGTATTGCAAGAATGAATGGAGACAGCTGATTATGATGGGCACTGTATATTGGTAATACATTATATAGAATGTTGTTGTATGGAACATCGAGACATATAACTAAATATGTTTCTCTTCACTGATTTGCAATGGCTTTCCTGAAACATCATTTCCTAATTCACATGCTTTTTGTTGTCTTTTGTATGTACTGAAAAAGCTCTGCAAATAAGCATTCACAAAGAAATGAGGTTATAGCAGAGTTAATGAAAAATACAACATATCTGATCAATCTAACTCTTCTTAGCAAGATTTTGATTAGAGCATATTTTAACAAGTATGACAGAGAAAAGATTGTGGAAGGATTAAATTAATTTAATAAATGAAATATGAGACTTGTAAGGAGGGGAGAGTGCTTACTATTTAATCTCATATCATAGCTATTAAATGCCACAGTAAGATTCCCCATCCTTACAGCCCAAGACTATGTACATAGACTTGGAAATACATTCCACTGATCTTTATTGGGAGCATGGGAATCTCTTTAATTACTCTTGCATTCCTCTAGTATGCTGATGTTGTAACAACTCTATTTCTCCATAATATCTGAATCAGGAGAGGCTGTGAAAGCTCCAAATTGGTGTCTGATTGCAGTGGTGGACTGGATGAGAGTCAATAAACCCTCTGAATCCTAGGAAGATGGAGGCTCTTGGGGTGGGTGGTTCTGAGAGAATGACAAGTTACCAATTTGGATGAGGTTACACTCCCTCTGAAGACGCAAGTCTATTTAGCCCAAAAATGGAAACAAGAAGAAATACCAACGAAAGAAGAGTGGCAGATGAAGATGATGGACTTTGCAGAATTGGCGAAGCTGACCAGAAAAATCCGAAACCAATGTGATCAAGCTTTCCAAAAAGACTGGAGTAAATTTATATAATATTTGAAGGACTATTGTAAGCAATTAACAACACTAGCAGGGTTGTAATAAGACTTGTAATGATAATTGTCACTACCCTTTTATTTTTATTTTAAAATTGTGATATTCTGAATGAGTGAAACGTAGAATGGAAAATGTATAAATGCTATGATATACAAATGAATTTTGAAAACCATGAGGTGGGAGGGAGGGAAGTCGACAGGCTCATATGAACAAAAGAAGTAAAGTGGTTAACAAAGATGTGTTTAAATATTATAAAATGTGGAATTATTTTTAAAAAATATAAAAAAGTAGAAGACACACGTTTATAGCTTGAGGGTATTACTATGTGTACTAGATTAAGTTCTGTCACTTTGCTAGCTGTAGCCATTCCTAGACAGGGATAGCCTGACCACTGTCATCCATGCATTGATAACCTTGAGGCTGCCAAATTTCAGAAGAATATCCTCAGTAACTTTTCTGCATGGACAACCTTTACAGTTCTGGGGTGCTTGATAAAGATTCACTTAATCACCCCTATTGCTTTATATAGAGACTTTTTATGAAAACAGGCATGTGTGAGAGAGAGATACATGAGTAAGACACCTGCCAAATTAAGTCTGGTGTCACCTTTAGTGTTGTAAGTGAAAGAAATTTTCCCCCATCCCTGTGCATTTCTGGGCAACAACTTTATCATTAAAATGGCGTACATTGCCCCTAGAAAAATAACCTGCGACTTGCTAGAAGAATGGGGAGGGGAGGTAGAGAATTATGAGGAGAGGAGGTGGAGAGTTATGGTTTATGGCTTGTGCTCTGCTCAGTTGGCACAAAAACTCACAGAAATAAGTGCAGTGTGGCACAGAGGCAGAAGGAACTGGATGTTCAGCATGATCCAAGCAAACACCACTAGCAGAACTAGCAAAGACCACAGAACACTCAAGAACAATGTGACACATCATCTCAACATCCCTTCCCAAAGCACTGTGGTTACAGAACTCTGATAAAATCATTGCCTCTGATTAGAAGCTCAACCTATCACCAAAAGCCCCTCTCCCTACACAGCATCATACACCAAGCTTGAGAACAATTCCTCTTCCTCCTCTTTTTGCTCCTCCTCCTCCACCATTTTACAAACATTGCAAGCGCAAAGTTTTTGGAAAAAGCAGGAGGCCCACCTGATTCTGATGTAGAAGGTCTGTAGCACAGTAGTAGTGGAACATGTGCTTTTTTATGCAGAAGGTCCCAGATGTGGTGTAGTGGTTAAGAGCGGTAGACTCGTAATCTGGTGAACCAGGTTCGCTTCTCCGTTCCTCCACATGCAGCTGCTGGGTGACCTTGGGCTAGTCACACTTCTCTGAAGTCTCTCAGCCTCACTCACCTCACAGAGTGTTTGTTATGGGGGAGGAAGGGAAAGGAGAATGTTAGAAGAAGAAGAAGAAGAAGAAGAAGAAGAAGAAGAAGAAGAAGAAGAAGAAGAAGAAGAAGAGTTTGGATTTGATATCCCGCCTTTCACTCCCTTTAAGGAGTCTCAAAGCGGCTAACATTCTCCTTTCCCTTCCTCCCCCACAGCAAACATTCTGTGAGGTGAGTGGGGCTGAGAGACTTCAAAGAAGTGTGACTGGCCCAAGGTCACCCAGCAGCTGCATGTGGAGGAGCGGAGATGCGAACCCGGTTCCCCAGATTACGAGACTACCGCTCTTAACCACTACACCACACTGGCTCTCTGTTAGCCGCTTTGAGACTCCTTCGGGTAGTGATAAAGCGGGATATCAAATCCAAACTCTTCTTCTAACTTCTCCAGGTAGAACTTAGAATGTCTCCTGCCTGAAACCCTGAAGAGCCAGTGCCGGTTAGTGTAGTAGACAATGCTGAGCTCAATGGACCAATGGCCTAAGCTGTATATGCAGCTTCCTATGTTCTTATGTTTTATATTCTTATGATTGCTAAGGGTGCTGAGCCAAAACCGAGACAAAAATAATTTCCAAGTTAAAGGTAACTGACCTTTGAAGACCACATTGATAAGAGGGCTGCCCATATTTTATAGACCGGAACTTGAACAGAAAAGTGCAAGTGGCTTTTGCCTCCATCAGTTCAACTGCCCTTCCCTGGTGAAAAGCGTCACGAATCTTTTGGCATGCAAAAATGATTTGTACTCTTATGGAGGGTTAACTTGGTAACTGCCACTAGGTGTCACACTGACATCATTTATTGAGGGTCAGGCCAAGGAATTTCAGAAATACTGAGTGGGGGATGCGATCTGTGTTGGAAGGTTCATTTCTCACTATTTTTCTTTGTTTCCATTGCAATTCATCCAAACAGGCTGACTTTGCAGGCTGTCATCACAGCGGGATAGGTGCCGCAGGTCCAGATTTCTGTTTGTTTTGCTTCTTGTGATCAGCTGTATTTAATACTGTATGGCAACTTGTGAAAGTTCAGAATATTTGGGTTCATATGCAGGGCTCAGTGGTTGTCCTCTAGAAATTGCCTTTTTTCCATTTAGAAAAAGAGACAGATTCCAAAGGAAAATGTTGCTACTCCCTAAGGTGAAGCTGTGCTCGAAATATATGGGGGGATAAAAATGAATGATGTCTTTATTTGCTTAAGAGGCATATATCTGAAAATATTTAAAGCACAGCAGACTCTGGAGCTTGTCAAGCTGGAAAACAATGTAAACAGGTTAGAAAAACACACCTGTTTTGTATAGTATTTCAGAAGCTGAACATTAGGGTGTGTGTGTGTGTGCGCGCGCACGCTCGTGTCTGTGTCTGTGTGTGTATTCCTTCCTCTATCTTAGGTATAGCAATTGCATTTTCTCTGTCTATTGGGTCAAGATGCTTAGTTTTCCTCAGTTAAATTATAGCCCATTAAAATAACCTAAAACTACTGGCTGCATCTAAATTTTTCTATGGTCTTTTTTTCATTTTCATTTTTTTTGCCAAATGGGCTGCTTCTGAAGAAACAAAAGAGTTTTCTCAACCATCCACTATTTTTATTTTATTCTTACTCTGATTGCATTTTGCTTTCTCAGCACCATTATTTCCTTGAATGGTTGGGATTTTCATGTGCTTAATCAGGGGTTGTGGGGTGAATGGGATCATCTTAATCTGCTGTGCAGCCAATCAAGTCTTGCTGTTGGCCAATATCAAGCAAAACAAGCAATGCCATTTTAATCAAATTCCCCTTCAGCTTCCTGCACTACCTCCTATGTTGTTCTAGAAGGTTCTCCAGCCCCCTGGAGCAGCTTTTTGGGGAGAGTATAGAGTATTTTATAGTGCAGTTGATGTGCAAAGAGGCTGAGCCATATTGCTTGAGAGCATTTCAACTAGAAATACCAATATGTGAAAGAAGAAGAAGAAGAGTTTGGATTTGATATCCCGCCTTTCACTCCCTTTAAGGAGTCTCAAAACGGCTAACATTCTCCTTTCCTTTCCTCCCCCACAACAAACACTCTGTGAGGTGAGTGAGGCTGAGAGACTTCAGAGAAGTGTGACTAGCCCAAGGTCACCCAGCAGCTGCAGGTGGAGGAGCGGAGACGCGAACCTGGTTCCCCAGATTACGAGACTACCGCTCTTAACCACTACACCATGAAAGGGCTTAGCTCAGGGATAGAACAGTTGCTTTGCATGCAAAATAAATAAATAAATAAATAAATAAATAAATAATACCCAAGGTCCTCAATCAATCTCTGGCATCTTCGGGTCAGACATCTGCTTGTCATTGTAGATGACATTGCAGTACTGGGCAAGATGGACCCAATGATAAGATTGTTTCGTTGTAACTTTGGCATGCCAAGCATGTGCTCTGTTGCAAAACCATGATCTTCCCTTCCTTATACCTTCACTGTGAAGTACTGAACTCACAGCACTTGCCAAAATTAATAGGTAGATTAATTTATTGTGAAAGGAACTCCATGTGACTAAAGTGGATCAGCCCTGTGTGCCTCTTCCTTGTTCCACCCTCAAGACCACTATGCACCAGACAAAGATCTGAAGGAAGCCTCAGCGTATTTATGGGTTCTGATTGTGTGGACAAGTTTCCAGGAGTGAAGTTGACTTTCCAATCAGCCCTTCACTCAACATATGGAGGTTGGGAAGAAGAACACACACAAGCCATTCCAATTCCTCAACCATCTCTACTTCTGCTAACTGTAGGTAGCCATGAATTTGCCCTACCTAAATCATTTATATTATATTATTTTACAGTCATACCTTGGATCCTGAATGCCTTGGTACTCGGATGTTTCGGCTCCCGAATGCCGCAAACCTAGAAGTGAGTGTTCTGGTTTGTGAACGTTCTTTGTAACCCGGACGTCTGACGGGGCTTCTGATTGGCTGCAGGAGCTTCCTGCGGCCAATCAGAAGCCGCACTTTGGTTTCCAAACGTTTTGGAAGTCAAACGGACTTCTGGAACAGATTCCGTTCGACTTCCAAAGTATGACTGTATTTGTAAACTCCGAACTGTATTGAGCTAAAATTAAAACTTAAAAAAACCCCTAAATAACATACTCTAGCTCCATTTTGTAATTCTCTGCAGCTGGATTTTAAAAAATTATTTATTTATTAGTCAGTATCCAAATAGATTAAATCCGTCAAAAAAAAGTATGAGAAAAAAGGGGAGGCTGGAGGAAAACCATACTGTCCTTTCATTCTCCTTGTGCCACTGTAAGGTATAGGAGCAGTTTGTCCATCCTAATAACATTTGATATTAGAAGCATGCTGAAGAGACTTATTTGAAATGTTTAAAAGTCAGGTCTCTCTGCCAGGATTCAAATGGTCAGCAACAACAATTGCAACTCTGAACCTAAGTGTGGGAATGCGGGAGAAGGGATTTCAGAGAGACGGCTGTCAAATGAGATTATATTATTAAAAATGCAACTCTCTGCCTGTCAATTACAGCACATTTTATGGTCTGTAGGAAATGCAGCTGATTATTAACGAGAATGCTAGGTTAATAGTGTTTGCTGAGACTTATTAATCAGGAAACCTGGGAATGCGCAGATAAGGAAACTGAGCATGGGCGGGGGGGGGGGGGGACACACTGATTTAATAGACAAGGGGAAACACTGCTGTTATAATACATCAAGGCTAGAAAGGGTTTAGTCTTATAGAGCAATCCTATGCATGTCTGCTTAAAAGTAAGCTCCGCTGAATTTCATGGGACTTGGTGTGTATAAGATTGCAGCCTAAAGAACCTGAGGAAATGTTGGCTACAAAAATTTAGCAAAATATGGGTATCCAGTGGCTTAAAAATATCCAAAGCAATGAAGTGAATCATTATAAGATATGATACAAGTATCCCTTGACATATGGCAGAGGTCAGTGCTGAATATTGTTATTCTGAACACTGTCATTAATTTATTCTCAAGAATAGCAAACCTTCTTTTTAAAGGTATATATCAGTTTCATTCTCAGTTCTCTTTTTCCACGTAATGATGAGAAGATAACTAACCTTTGAGAGCTCTACTGTTTCAAAAACGTTTGCTTCCTTCTCCAATTCCTTTGGAGAATAATGGTTCATTGGTCTTTGGTTTGACATTAATAATACCTTGCTTACATTTTTTTCTTTACTTGTCCAGCCCAGAGACTGAAAGTTATAGATCATAATGACTTAGCAGCTAAAAGAAAGAAGCAAGTGATCTATAAATTTGAGATACCACCTAGCAACGTGTGCAACTCTCTGAATAAATGTTGTTAGCATTGTACCAGCAATATTTTGCCTTTCCTTGATGTTCTTTCATTGTCACTCTTCTGAAGGCCCCTGGCAAGCACTACCAAATATTTTTAGCAACCTTCAGTTGCCCACCCCTATTGTAATAGGACATCATCAGTGCCCCTGTGGTTTTCTGTGTCTTTACTTTCACTGCCTCCATAAGACACTTCCAAGAAAAGGTTTAACTAAAGAATATACCCAGGTAGCTAAATGAGCAAGTTTGTTCCATGGCCTGCTGATCCAGGCACCATCTATATCTACTGTAGGACTGTGCTTGCAAAAAATCACAATCTTGGTCTTAGACTAATTTATAAATAGTTCAGTCCCCCCACCAAGTAAAGTAAAAATTAGTATCATGAACCAGCCAAACTTTCCATGCAAAAAAACCCCCTATATGCATGGCTATAGATGCTCATGTTATAATGTTTATTTTAAATATGTGTTTTCCTAAGCAATTTAAAAGGGTTGTCATTGTTGATTCTGCCAACTGAAGTGAAGTGCAACTCATTGCAATCTAAAGGGAGCAGGAAAAGCTTCCAAGACCTTTAACTTCAGCATCCAAAATTGCTTAATGGCACCTGTCAGAGACGGCCCCCCGGTCTCAGCTCACAGAAGACCAACGCTAGCCAGCGGAACTGTACAAAGTCTTTATTGAAGTTTAGTTCCCATTTTCAAACCCTAGCGTGCGTCTCTACGTCTAGACCCTAGACCAGCGAAGCCTCGTCTGAGTCTCCGCCCCCTGTACACCAGTTTAAGACTCTAGCCTTGCTCCACCTTCTACGTTTCTCCTTCCTCCTCTGGGTCCTACTACCCCCCTGGGTGCCTTCCTTCCTGGACGCCTCGGAAGCGGACCCTTCGGACTCCTCCCCCTCTCTTCGCCGGGCTTTAGGACCCGGCTCCCTCTCCGGGCTGCTCACTGCGCCCCCCTCTTGTACATTTGAACTTGGCGCGCGCGCGCTGCCCCTGACCTTCCTTTTGACCGTTTCCTCGCTCTCTGATGCAGGCGTGGCTAACCCTGACTCATGTCCTTCCGCTGACGGAAAGCTGCCTGCTGCCGATGCTTGGGACTCCTCCCCCTTACTGCTCCCCGGTGGGGAAGCTGGTCCCGATTTCCAGCTGCTGCTCTCTGAGTCCCCTCTGGCCCCTCCTTCCTGGGGTGTTCCCTCTGGCAACCCCCTAGCTCTGACCACGGGAGCCCCTTTCTGTGAATCCTCTGATTCGCTGGAGAGACTTAGAGACCTCGGATGGCTATCATCGCTGACCTCTCCCTCGGATTCCTCTCCCTCGGTCTCCAATCCCTCCCTTTCCTGTCCCTCTGCTCCTGAACCCCTGACAGCACCATTGTGTTAGAATTCCTGCTCCATGATTGCAGTCATGGGATTGTTGTCTATCACATGGTGGTGTATGTTTTGACTCCACAAAGTAGGAAGTGATGGAGACAGGATATTTGTGTTACTGTGTTCCGTGATGTGGGACTATTGTCCTTTGTTCTTTCTCTTTGCTGTCTGATGCTAGAGAGAGGGGGAGCCATGTTGCAGTGCTCCGTGTGTGTTTATATGTAAATAAAGTAGATTAGCCAAAATGCCGAGTTGCTGAGTTCTGTTACGCAAGCTGCGAAGACTCTGCGGATTCCTAAGTGTGACGATGTCTGTTGGCATCAGTCGCTGTGATGTTTGGGCTGAAGAAAGCTTTTGAAGCTCCCGAACTATCGACCAGGAGGGAGAGAACATGCCAGTCCTGACACATTAGACCTGTTCCACCTGTACACTTATAAGTGATAATAGCATGAGTTTCTAAAGGAGAATTAGCTTGAAAGGCAGACCTGAAAAACCATGTTACTGGGGAAGAATAAAAACCATGTTACTGGGGAAGAATGCAAAAAGTGAGTGCAGTCACCAACCCAACATT
The DNA here is from genome assembly GCF_964188315.1 of Podarcis muralis. Classification (NCBI taxonomy): domain Eukaryota; kingdom Metazoa; phylum Chordata; class Lepidosauria; order Squamata; family Lacertidae; genus Podarcis; species Podarcis muralis. The sequence continues at coordinate 53,953,689 of NC_135655.1, forward strand.
CCTTCCACAGTCCCCCACGTCCATTGTATGCTGCCGCCGCCACCCCCAACCCTTGCTGCAATGCAGGGGCTGAAGCCAGCCATTCGAGTTTCAGACTTGGGACTCAGCTACACAGGTCAATTCATAACATTAAAATGTGTAATTAAAAATGTGACACCAGATGGCGCTGTAGAGCAGAATCCAAAGTCCATGGCAGATCCCCCCCCCCCGTAGCATTTTTTCCATAGCATTTTTTATATCTGTATAGATCCAGCCTTGGATTCATTGTGCAAAGTAACTGTATAAAGGTAAATGGGTAAAGGGACCCCTGACCATTAGGTCCAGTCGTGACCGACTCTGGGGTTGCGGCGCTCATCTCACTTTATTGGCCGAGGGAGCTGGCGTACAGCATGACTAAGCCGCTTCTGGCAAACCAGAGCAGTGCACGCAAACACCATTTACCTTCCCACTGGAGTGGTACCTATTTATCTACTTGCACTTTGACGTGCTTTCGAACTGCTAGGTTGGCAGGAGCAGGGACTGAGCAACGGGAGCTCACCCCGTTGCGGGGATTCGAACCGCTGACCTTCTGATTGGCAAGTCCTAGGCTCTGTGGTTTAACCCACAGCACCACCCGCCCTGGGGACATTGACACACAAATATTGTCGCCCATTCACAAAATGTAGCACACAGGAGAAGAGAAATGAAACCTCCTGCCATTTTAACATGATTGTGCTTCATTCTTTTTTTAAATGCAGTTTTTCCATCTCCTGCACTGATCTCACAAAGTGGGAGGGTTGCTTACATTGACAGCGTGCAGCAAGGTCATAAAAGGAGTGGGCGGGGGTTACTTACTCCTCAACACTTCATTTCTGTGCTAAATAGACCACCCCCCCAACCCTCTGAATGAGGCAGCCATGTGTTTAACAAACATGAGAGGGACCTGAATATCTGGTTTGGCTGAAGATCCTTGCTTTTAGTTTTTATAGGCCATTTCCAAACACAGCCTTCACCTGATAGTCAGATCTAATATCAGACAAATGCTTTCAGTATTAAAAGTTTGTTTGATTGTTCAGCTGTAAAATGGGGAAGACGCTAGAAGCTTTATATTATCACTGAGCTGTAAAATGAAAATATTGCACCAATTTACAGATCAGCTAACAAAGGTCATGTGTATGAAGTTGCTTTATTCCCCCCTCCCCCTAAAATCCATTATTCCATTTGTTGTTTTCTTCTTACATAGATCCTGAACTTGAAAAGAGCAGGGAGAGAAATGTTGGCAGCCAAATTGAGCACCAGTTCGTTGACTCTCTTTAAAATCTTACTTTAATACGCTTGACCGAAGTGTAACCTCTATTCCCTTCCATTTTAATGTGAGTTCCTGCTATTGTAAGCAACCCAGAATTAAATGTTTAATCTAAAAACACTGTTTCTTTTACATAATAAATGTCGCTGTATAATGTTAGACTACTCATTAGCAAATGTGCTGCATGCCTGACATCACAGAATCAGTTGAGAAGCAGGGATGAAACCATTTTAAATTATTTAAAGCTTCCCATTTATGGATAGAAGGACAACTTCAATTACAAAAATAATGCTTCTTAAAATAGAATTTATTTCTCTTTACAACAATCTGAGATTGCACAGTGATGTGCTGTGATACAAACGCTTTTATCAAAACAAAACAAAAATCATTGAAGCCAATGAAGCGTTTACAAAACTCCATTGAGATGGATTCCAACTTAGAATTAGAATTTGGAGCCTGATTACAAGGTTACATTAGAAGCCTTCAGAAAACAGTATATTAATGATGACATTAAAGTCATTACTTGAATGTTCTCAAGCTCTTTTAGGATAAAACTGAACATTGAGTTTTCATCCATAGGTTAAAGATGGGGGGATCTATAGCATAGATTTAAGGGAGGCTCCAATCCCATGGTCCCTGAGAATGTATTTCATTAGATAATTTACAAAACAGGACACCTTCATTTGCCCCAACCGCAGCAAAACATGTCTCTCCTGTACTGATCTCTAAAGCACAGCAGGCACTGTAACTCTCCAACAGTTTGTCTTTACTCCCAGTGGCGCACTCTTCCACTGTCTCTCAAGACATACAGATGCCAACAACAAGCAGATGTTTATATGGTTCCCACCTAGTGGCCTAAAGGCAAAATTGTTTATTTAGAAAAGCTAAAATTGTATTTTCACTAGATTTGTGCTTTTGGGAGAGTTTCCAAGATGGATGCCAGACTGAGAACAATATAAAGAGAAACCAAGAACTGAAACCAGTTATTGTTTCGTGTCACTGGGGTAGCATACATATATTATGGTGCATTTCCTTCTCCATGGGTGGGTGGGAGAAACCTCTGCCCTTAGAGAGGGAGGTCTAGTCAAAGAGGTCTCCCTGGAGCAATAGCAGCAGAAAGGTTTGCTGTTACAGCTTCTTTGCTGTTGCTGCTCTGGTAACAGAGAGGGCAAAAAGAGGGATATTCTGTGGGCATGCCAAGGACAAATCAGAGGAAGTATTGGCTCCACTGGTGACAAAACCTTCCTATCATACCCACCAACATGCCTCAGAGGAAAAGTGGGACATGTGTCTTTTCGGGCTGTGTGCCCACAGGAGACAGGTGACTCATATGAGAGCACAGCCTCCCCCCCCCCCCCATTCTCATTAAAGCCAAAATGGGACAACCCGGGATTCAGACAGAAGCCAGGATGGACTCTGGAATTTGTGGTGTCCTGCTTAGTTTGGGCAGTTGACAGCCACGTCGTATTCCCTTATCAAACTCTGGAAGCTAGGATAAAAATATTGCAAAAGGAGGCTTAAAATAGGGTTGCCATATGTCCAGAATTTCCCGAACATAGCTGGGATTCGGCTGTCAGAAACAGTGTCCGGGCGGAAATAACTGAAACGTTCAGGCAACCCATGTCAGAAGTGTAGATTTTGGTGAATTTCATTAAAAATAGCTCAAAAACTTCTTTGGGGAAAAAAAAACTCAACAACTTGTGTCCAGATTTTCACTAATTAAAATTGATGTTTCTCCCTCCCTCCCACATTCTAACCTGCTGGTTTTGGATTTGGCAGCTCATTTGACATTATTGTTTTATTTGTTCATTTATCTGTTGCTTACTGCATAAAATCTCAAAGCAATTACCAATGGGGGGAAAGACACAGTACAAAATTTAAAACAACAAAAAGATAATAGAATGTTATTTGCGAAATGTGCTCATCCTGCAACATCATAAAAAGAATGAATCCTCTCCCACTCTGCTAAAATGTGAATGCCAATGCAGAGTTGGCTATCATCATACCAGGTGACCCCAGTTAAGAATCAAATGCTAAGGTACATATGGACATTTTTAGCTGGTGCCTAAAAGTTGCTATTGGTGGTGCCAGTCACCTCACTCTGGGAAGAGCATTCCATAGTTGGGAGCCAACAACAAAAGGCCTCTGCATCTTCCTTGGTGCGTGGGTGAGGGCAAAGCAGAGCCTCAGTTGGCACTGGATACTGAGGTTCTGAGCCACATAAAGCACAGGTGGCGCTGTGGTCTAAACCAATGAGCCTCTTGGGCTTGTCAATCGGAAGGTTGGCAGTTCGAATCCATGTGGCGGGGTGAGCTCCTGTTGCTCTGTCCTAACTTCTGCCAACCTAGCAGTTCAAAAGCATGCCATTACAAATAGATATATACATTCCGCTGTGGCGGGAAGGTAAACAGCCTTTCTCTGAGCTCTGGTTTCCATCACGGTGTCCCGTTGTGCCAGAAGTGGTTTAGTCATGCTGGCCACATGACCCAGAAAGCTGTCTGTGGACAAATGCTGGCTCCCTCGGGCTGAAAGCGAGATGAGTACCACACCCCATAGTGACCTTTGACTGAACTTCACCGTCCAGGGGGCCTTTGCCTTTATAGGTAAAAAAAGAGAATACTATAGCCAATGGCATCAAAAACTGTGAAGAGGTCGAGGAGAATCTGCTTTCTGATGAAGGGGAGATATGGTTTCCATGTCAAAACCAGGCTTAAACTTCAATTGAAATGGATCTGGAAAATTGGTCTGGGCCAGGAGAGCTTGGATCTGGTTAGCAACCACTTGTGTCCAAGAAGGGAACATTAGTAACTGATCAGTAGATGTTTTAGTTTTCTGGATCTATGGTGGGCTTCTAAAGTAGTTTTACCACCTCCTCTGGCAGGGATCATTCCCTCTTTTATAGAGGCGCTGATCACCTCTCTGACCCAACCAGCTGTCTCCTCTGTACTAGTTTTTATCAGGCATCCTGGAGCCATGCCACTACACCCTCTTCCCCCACCAGGCAGGATTGGTCCATCCAATGAATAGATGGAAAGGGTGATTTTTCTCTGCAGTATGGACAAGTCCATAAGAATTAACAATTTAATAGGGTTTTCTGATTTTCAGCATATAATGGAACTTGGCACCTGAGAAAAGTAATTGAAGTTCAAGTGCAGAAGAAAATCATTGGGGTCTTTTTCTTTTTTAAAAGCCATTTGTGAGAATTGAAGTAAAGTGTTTCGCAGCAGTGCAAAAAAGTCCTGTCATTTGCCCCTCTTCTGTGTTGCTTAATTTTTTTTACTAAAACTGTCAGTGTTAAACTCTGATGGAGCAGTAGAACAAAGGTGAAAGAAGCATACTTTTATAAGGATATATCTTTTTCTTTAAAAAATGCATATGCACAAACAGGTAAAACAAATAAAAATTTAAAAAAATTGTCCATTAGCACCTTAGAGACCAACTAAGTTTGTTCTTGGTACAGTGGTACCTCGGGTTACATACACTTCAGGTTACAGACTCCGCTAACCCAGAAATAGTGCTTCAGGTTAAGAATTTTGCTTCAGTTTGAGAACAGAAATCGTGCTCTGGCAGCGTGGCGGCAGTGGGAGGCCCCATTAGCTAAAGTGGTGCTTCAGGTTAAGAACAGTTTCAGGTTAAGAACGGACCTCCAGAGCGAATTAAGTTCTTAACCCGAGGTACCACTGTATACGAAAGCTTATACCAAGAACAAACTTAGTTGGTCTCTAAGGTGCTACTGGACAATTTTTTATTTTTATTTTTTATATATATTTCGACTGCGTCAGACCAGCACGGCTACCTACCTGAAGGTAAAACAAAGAATAGTTCTGAACAAAGAAATCACTTTCCCTGGTTAATAGTCTGTGTAGTTAAGGTCATAAACCAAGCATGTAGCTAGTAACTATCTTGTTTGTGCATGGCAACTGACACTCAGGTTGCTCTGCATATTTCATATAATCTCAGAGTTGGAAGGGACCCAAGGGTCATCTAGTCCAAGTTCCATCTTTAGTACAGTGTGGTGTAGTGGTTAAGAGCGGTAGACTCCTAATCTGGGGAACCGGGTTCGCGTCTCCGCTCCTCCACATGCAGCTGCTGGGTGACCTTGGGCCAGTCACACTTCTCTGAAGTCTCTCAGCCCCACTCACCTCACAGAGTGTTTGTTGTGGGGGAGGAAGGGAAAGGAGAATGTTAGCCGCTTTGAGACTCCTTAAAGGGAGTGAAAGGCGGGATATCAAATCCAAACTCTTCTTCTTCTTCTTCTTCTTAGTTGTCATGGCTAATATACAATGATAGCAGGAGGATCCATGAACTACATTGGTGTATCTAAGAACTGTCCATCACCACATATTTAGCTAGGGCATTCCAAAGTTAATTATGCATTGTGCAAAACTAAATACTTATATAAATAATTTTGTATTCATCAGTCAAAATAAAAGTATTATTTTCAGGACCTATTTTTAGGCTCATTTAAGCTTTGGATGACAGTTTACGAATTTCTTTGTTATATTTATATTCAGCCCTTACACCAAACGTTAATGGGGCTCACAATAAAAGAGAAAATAAAATAGAATTGCCGTAAAGTTTAATGCAAAACCAACCAAACAAGTAGGCAGGTAAAACATCAACAGAATCAACTGGTTAAAACAACTTGTGATTTAAGTATTTATTTTAGTGGCGTATCTCATGGTGTTTGCTCCTGGCTCCATAGGGTGCAAAGAGTGTTGCACTGAGACCAATATAAGGGGCATTTCTTCTAAAAGCGGGAATGTCCTTATATGATTCTTATCAGACTACTTCAAGAACAAAAGACCTGCCTAAATAATATGCCTTTGCCTGCCAGTGGAAGTTCAATTGTGTCATGGCAAGGAATTTCAGAGCTTCAGAGCAATCAATGAGAAGTCTTCCCCTTGAATACCCATTAAAGATGTTTCAGGTGTTGGCAGGACAGAAAGAAGAAAGAGATCTCTTGAGGGTCTTTAGAATCTGGCCGAGCTCATATAGTATAGTCGTATCTGGATTTGTCCAGGCTACCTTGAAAGAAAATATCAAGATCTGATGTCAGTAATATTTAAGTATCATATTTCAGAAAGTGTGGTCAGATTCCAGCCGTATTTAGACTGCTGTCTCAAAGCTGCAGCTGTCTTTCTTTATGAGGGAAAAAAATCCTAAGAAAGTACAAGAGGAAAAGGAAACAGCTAGAACCTTCCACCATGCATTGTTCTCCACTATCAACAACAAGGATCAGTTGAAGTCATATTTCCTAAAGAGGTGCAGCGGCTCAGGAAGCATAGCTCAAGTCCACTTTCTGGTCGGCTTGTCCATCAGTGGGTGTTGACCTTGACATGTATAACAAGAGGGCCAGAGTATCACAACTAATATCTACTACCAGGTATCATTACAGAAACGTTCCATTTCTTAAACATCCCGGAGGCCAATGGAAGTATTCATTGCATTTTCCATATTCTTGTCTTCTCCTGTTCCTTCCTTACAGGAATATTCGGATTCATTATTCATTACTGACTTTGCAGCTAAGCTATAGTGCTGGAGAATTCTCTCTTCTTCCCCTTAGAAACTCACTGGCTCTGCCACCTTTGTAGATATCCTGCTGAATATTGATATGGCATACTAAATGGTGCATTATGAGCTGCATTCTGATACTGTATTCATAATCCATTGAATTAACTATCTAAAGGTCCCCTCACCAGCATTTCATTCTAATCTACCTGTACTAGCCAATGCACCCATTGGTGACCTTCAGAAATGTGAATTCCTACATAAAGGAGTTTTTTCTCACTCCATGCCAATATGTTACTTTATGGGGGTTTTTAAAGTACAATGGTTTCACAAATGTGGGCATTCTTATCTATGAGGTATTTCTGAGTGAATGACTGTTGACTTGGGGGGGAAAGGCATTTGTTTTGTGTAAGAAGTAAATGGATATATAATGCATTTCCCAACTTGCAGGCAGGAAAGCAGGACAGAAAGAATTGTGTTAAGTTCTCATTCCGCCTGATGAGTGACAAGTGTGACCCATATTCTTGTGCGTGTATGGAAATGCCCACTTCCTACCACTAAACAATTGTTGTGTGCCTGCTTAGTTAGCGGACCTTTATATCACTGAGAACTCCAAAGCTAAGTTCAGTTCCCAGTAGCTGCCCATTTGTGTCCCTTTGATAAATTGGTATAATACAATATATGAAGGCTAATTCTCCTCCCACCCCAGTCCTAAATGTTCTGAATAAGAAAAGCATCATCACATCAGTGAATGCGCTTGATTTGGCTGCTCATTTATTATTTAAAATAAATGAGAAGCTATATTGCCAATGAAGATGCACTGAAATAATCAAGTTCTGCTTTGTGCAGCCCTTCATAATACTGCAGACCGGGAAAGAGTGATTTGAACGGTTGATTGAAGAAATAGATTCATTGTTTGGCTAGTTTGCATTTCATAACTGAATGTGAAAATGCTAAGTGTGTTCCTCTTGAGCTCCCCAAAGGAGAAAGTTGCATAGCTCAGTCAAGAGGAATAGCACTTCTTTGATCATTACAGACTCATGGATATTTGAACTGAGGTCTGACTATCATTATTTCTTTCAGCCAATCTGGTTATTAAGCTGGAAACAGATCATTGCTTCATTTTGCAACACTTTTGCCATTTATAGCAATAAATGTTTTCTAATGGCAGCCAAAAATGTAGGGCCATCATAATAAAGTGGCGATATAATGAATTTGGGTAGCCTTCCTTGCAGAGAGCCTGACTTTGCACACGTCATGTGATAAAAGGAAAGAGGAAAATTTATAAGTATTTCATGTTCTTTCCTTTTGCGAGCTCCAGAGAAGAATATATTGGGTGTCTTAGGTATTTCTCAAAACTTCTTGTTTCCTTCATTTATTGTCAACACATTCAGACTAAAGTGATTGGCCAGTCATGGTACGGTACGGTGCAACAGCACAGGAACTAGGAAGATTTTTGTGTTGATGGAACTTAAGATTTTATCGAAACACATTTCCCATAATGAATGATTACCTTATTTGTTGGTCACCAAAAAAGGTATATTCACTTTGCATTGATGCCAGATTAGTCCCCACCACTCATTCCTGGTCATGAGGAAAGTCCATGTTTTCATCCTTGTACTATCTTTCAGAACCCGGTGGTGTTGGATAAAAGCTTTAACTGTTAACAATGCTGAAAAGTTGCACCACTTGTTCAAGACGTCCAAACTGTATCTAATAAAGATAAATGGTAGTGGTGTTTTTTTAATATAAAAAATATCTAAATTGTATTTGTTTATTTAAAACATGTTTACTCTTCTCCTCAAGCGAGAAGTCTCCCACAGCAGCTTACAGAATAAGGTAAAGGTAAAAAGGTAAAGGACCCCTAGACAGTAAAGTCCAGTTGAATTTGACTATGGGGTGTGGCACGCACCACCACTTTCAGGCCAAGGGAGCCAACGTTTGTCCGCAGATAGCTTTCCGGGTCATGACTAAACAGCTTCTGGCACATGGAGGACTGTGACAAGCGCCAGAGTGCACAGAAATGCTGTTTACCTTCTCGCTGAAGTGGTACTTATTTATCTACTTGCACTGGTGTGCTTTCCAACTGCTAGGTTGGCAGGAGCAAGGATAGAGCAATGGGAGCTCTGTCACACAGATCTGAACTGTCGACCTTACGATCAGCAAGCCCAAGAGCCTCGGTGGTTTAGACCACAGCACCTGCTTCCCACACAATAAGACTAATAGCAGACAAGATGCTCCCTTGGTACTCTGGCCAATTCTTCTCTGCAGATGTGGCAGGGGAAAGTGAGAAAGTGTGTGTGTGTGTGTGTGTGTGTGTGTGTGTGTGTGTGTGTGTTGAGCTTAACTTATTAATAATATAAATTGGCTAAGGGTCTTCACTGCTCTTTAAACTTTTCTCAGATGCACTTGAGAAGGCAGGACTTTCTGAAATGCCCATGGGCCAATGCAGTATCATCTTCCAGGATAGTCTTCTGGGCTGGCTTTATTTCTTTTATTTCTTTTTCTTTTTAAAGAGCAACAGAGACTCACTGACCAGTTTATACCATTTATAAGGTAAACACAACCACCTGGCTCTAACATCTTGAATGTTCTATCCATGTTCTTATACTCTTTCAATGAGTTTGGCTTCTCCTCCCCTTGATAATGGTTGAAAAAAGCTTTGATGAAAAGCTTGGTTCAGCATTTTGTCTGCTCACTTGCTTGCTTAGAGGGAAATGAGCAGGTGGCAATGAGCAGGGAACAAAACCTTATGAAAATGTATACCAAATCATGCCAAAGGACTGTTATTTTGGTGGTGAAAAGAAGGTGGGAGAGTATGGTTTTGGAGTGAGTGATCTTATTAGACACATACATAATTTTGTTGTTGTTTAGTCGTTTAGTCGTGTCCAACTCTTTGTAACCCCATGGACCAGAGCATGCCAGGCACTCCTGTCTTCTACTGCCTCCCGCACTGTGGTCAAACTCATGTTAGTAGCTTCGAGAACACTATCCAACCATCTCATCCTCTGCCGTCCCCTTCTCCTTGTGCCCTCAATCTTTCCCAACATCAGGGCGTCTTCTTCTCATACATAATAGACATTAATATATCAACAACATTCTCTTTCAGGAACTGAAGCAACACATGCAGGGTATTTATTTGAGATTTCTGGGATTATTATTTTTAAAAAATACTGTTCATGTTCTCTGGATATGTCTATCAAAACAATCAACTTTTGTCCTAGGTGATCTTCAGGGACAAGTGAGGTAAGCTACCTTGCTGAGGCACTGCAACCCACTTAACCTTTTCTCATTAAGATCACCATCTACCAGAATGATGGCCTTTCAAGCATGCTGCCAGCTTGTTATGCTGTGCTAGTTGCCATGGTAACTGATCACCTCCAAGGTATGACAACGTGGGAGCTCAAGGTATAGACAACACTTGTTTTCAGAACAATTAATGTGGGCGATTATCAATGTTTGAATCTGCAGAGTCAAATGACCTGATCTGGATCATCTGAGCAGACCTATTTTATTCTCATACAGCACTCATCCAGGCAGAAAACTACTTTTTCTAATTTGTGCAGCAAGTAAATAAATAAATAAATAAAATAAAATAAAGAAGTTAGCTTTTATTTTCTCCGCCATATATTTTAGATGCTGTTTTCTTGGAAATAACTTGGTCTTTCTTGTAAGTATCACATGAGGACATCAGCATCAAGCACCTACCACATCATATTACTCATATGAATGTATAAGTAAATTGATCATACTGAAAAATATGCTACATAAACAAATGAGCCTGAATGAATATGGTGGCACTGTTTTCCCAAGTGATGGAAAGAGCATATTTTTATCCTTAGTGTGGGCTTTGAATATGATGGATATGCTATGTTAGGTGAGGAAAACAACTAGTTCTCCATTCACATAATTGTCTCTGGAAATTCAGGTAATTAAAATTATGGTGGGTGATCATTCTCTTGAGTACCTACATACCACTACTTTATCATACATTATGATAAAATGAAACAGATATGTGGAGAAGTGCTACTTTCCACTTGACAGGCTGGCATAATAGCTGTTCACAAGTATGTCCACCACATGTATACTCTACTCATGGGAGGAGGTAGAGGACCATGTGCACTGGCCACACCCAGTGTCCACCAGCCTTCCACCTTCACACACACTAAGGCCCATCCATTCAACAGAACCTTCAAGTGTAGGTAGACATGCTCTCCACTTCCTTGGAAATCCTGTGCTCTTGGGGATCCCGATCAAACGGAAAGTCAATGTGAATATATACACTTGATGGTGTTCCTCTAATGACGCTGATTTGGGAGGCAGGTAAGTGTGGATGTCAGGGACAAAGCTGTCATGTGGTCTACTACATGTACTGTATACACCATACACATTTAATACTATACACATTGAGGCTTACTAGTCCTGCAGAAAACATAGTTATGATAGGGTTAGAGAGCTTTGGGTCTTAAAGATATGCATGAACAGTCACCTGTTGCCATACGTGAAACAAGGAAATGCAATATCTTGAGAAAATGAGTTCTCCCAAAACAGAAAATTTTAGAGTAGCATAAGAACACAAATAAAAAATTCTTGCATTTGATGGTGAACATCAGAAATGCCAGATGGAGCAATATCATCACAGAGATGTGTCAGTTTCTTTCTTTTTTTAATGTATATGTGACTTGGGAAATCACAAAGGTCTTCCTTCACATGACTGTTTTCTTATTATTCTTCCATGTTGTTTTCTGTGCTTCGGCTTTTGATTCACATTCTGGTGAGTCAATAAATGGATAGTTGCCACCGAAACTAAAGCTAAAATTTGTTAACCCTATGCACAATTTAAGAAGCACAGAGGGAAGTAGGCAGATGATAAGCAACAACACAGAGATGCCGTTGTAACACGTGAAGAGTCAGGCGTCATGTTCAGCAGGCCACTTGCCAGGTCTGCTCCTGTCAAACCGAGTGGGGCAAGCCTTAACAATGCATACTAGGAGGTAAGAATCCATGGTGACTTTTGAAAGCACTTATTTATACATTTTTGAAGGAGTTGTTGTAAACAATTACAAGATGTGTCCTTGACAAATGGAATTCTAATACTTTCCAGGGATTGATAGATCAACCTAGTTTAAATTTGTTGTGGTTTTTTTAAGCCTGAAAATTATGATCAAATTATGCATCCTGTTATGAGGTGATCTGAGGACATTTAAATGCCCCCAACTCCACTTCTTGTTTAACAGGTAATGGTTGCTTGAAGTGGCATAACCTGTAATGCAAGAATTTCTTTAAAAGGCAATCCTTGAATCACCTCATAATAGTATAAGTTAGTCCTTGCCCTGATTTGCAGAAATGTAAAAACCAACTGATAAGTATGTTCCAGTACACGCAGTTCAGAGTTGCAGGTTGGGTTAGATGGTGTTAGAATATAAACTGATCCAATTTATTGAACATGCCTAATGTTTTCACAATCTCTCTCTCTCTCTCTTTCTCTCTCTCTCTCTCTCTCTCTCTCTCTCACACACACACACACACACGAACATTTAAATAGTTTCAGAATGGGTCTTGAAAGTAATTATATTTCACCACATTTTAACCCCTCATGGATGAAAGTCAAGAAGGGTTGAGATCATAAAACTGTTAATTAGGCTTAGTTGCTTGTGTATGCTTTGAAGTTGCACACGGATGAACAGATGGCAAGCCATCCTAAACCCTCTGTGTTAGTGAAGTGCTGTCATTTCAGATCAAGGCGACAGTTCATTAGTACAAAGAGACAAAATCCATTTTCTCTATAGTAGGACATTTCAGCAACAGACTTGATCATAATGATTAATGGCAAAGGGAAAAGTTGTAAAAGCTGCTTTGGTTAATCTATGTGCAAATGTGTGTATAATTTAGAAGGCTGGTCTTTGAACTTAGTTGGGCCTAATTATGGACATGACCCAGCCAAAGTTAAGCAGTTTCCAGTTCCATTGATCTAAAAGGAAGAGGGTTAAGCGTATGCGTAACTGCCTCACTGAAATAAAGGTAGCTTAGGCATGCTTTACTTTGGCTGGTTTCCCATGTTTGTTCTATCCTGGTTTTACAAGGAATTAAGGCCCATTTAATTCTGTTATGTGGAATTGATTCAAAATAACTGAGATTTTATGAATTCTTAAAAGGTGTTTGGAGATCCTCAGGGCGGCTGTTGCAAAACTGAATAATAGAACGAGTATTTCTGTGGTTATGCATCCATAAGCTGATTCCGTGACTAACCTATTATAGGCCATCTATCAGGCATTTTGTAAAGTATTTGGCAATCAATGACAACTCTCTGACCAAGCAGAATATTGAACTCATTCCTTATGGCTAATGACAATGAAGATGCTGCTCTTCATGTGTACTCCTCATGTGAGAAATCATGTTCCCTCCAACTATTTGTTGACTGTTGTCTTAAGTAAATTGTGAAACTCTTTGATTGGGTCCTGACCAGTCCCATGAGGAGAAGTCCTGCACAAGAACTTTCACTTGTACAATGCAACTTCCCCATCTGCCACCTCTGCAGGCCCAAAATTTCTGGGGTTGAGAAAATCCCCAGGGCAATGGATTGAGGAGGAGGGGGGGATTGTTCCATCTGGCAAGCTGCAATGCTTGTGCAAACATAATGTGTGGAAGAGCACAACAATGAATTCTAGCCTTTAATTTCTTAATAAACCAGTTCAGGAAACCTTTAGCATTGTCAGAGATTTCAAAGTGCAATCCTATGCATACTTACTCAGAAGTAAGTCCACCATTTTCAAATCGGCTTACTTTCTAGTATGTGCGTGTAGAAACCCAACCTTAAATTCATATTTATTAAAACATTCTAAATATGGTGTGTTTTTTGTGGTCGCCTCCTCTTTATGTTTAATTGATGTATAGCCAGTGAATGCATAATGTAAGCTTGAGGGTTTGTTCTTCCTCCACTACACATAGAGAGTATAACCTATGGTAATCTACAGGCCAAAGTGTGCACACCTGTAATCACAACCCATGAGAACTGTTCGCCCCCTTTTTGTGGGAATGAGTCCTATGAGTGGGTATATGTGCATGTGACGAGGAACATGGCCTCTTGTATTGTGCAGTCTACAAATGATGTGTTGGTAGTCTATAAATGATGAAGGAGAAGAATAGGCATCTTAGTTTCACAAATACCATAAAAGAAAGGCAAGGCTTTGGTCCCCACTTTCACCCTCAAGTCTTATAATCTATATTAATAGTGACTTCATTTTTGCAAGTTTGGGGGAACCCAAACAACAACAACAACAACAACAACAACAACAACAACAACAACAACAACAACAACAACAACAACATACTTTACAAAGAACCCTAAAGGGGGTAGAGGCACAAAACAGCCCAACAAGGACTGAGCATGCTCAGTGGCTACAAAATGTGGGCTGACAACTGGAAGAGCAAACAGGAAATTGGGGAGTGGGGAATAGAATTGAACATCCTAGGAGAGGGCATGGCTAGTTGTCTCTCTGTCTGAAACCCTAAACACTTTGCAATCTTTTGTTGCTGGGTCTACTTCCACTGAGACATTATTATTCTTTGGATGCATCAGTTATACTTCTGTTCACTATGAAATATTTCAAAAAGACAAAATAAATAGATCTCATCATTGCCGTCATCACCATCCTGTGGACATATACCCAATTAGCTTTCTGCAACATGTCCTCACCAAGCACACACTGACACACGTACTTTACATTCACTGAAGTCGTTGGCCAGTTATCCTGATTAAAATAGGATACTAAGCTTTTGGTGTCTTAACAAGGATAAAATGGTGACAATTTCCAATCCTTCTGTTCAGAGAATGATCAGATCACCATCTGCGGTCTGGAGTGGGGAAGTGGCATGAGTCATTGTTGTGGTTTACAGATTCCTTTGAGCATCTGGTGTTGGCCTCAGACTTGTAGAATATATTTGACTAGAGGAATCTAGGATACTTGGTATAGCAAGGGACAAAGGTCTGCAAACTGAATCCTTTTTATGATTCTCCGGCAATTGTAAAAATAAGAAAAATCAACATTAATTTTTAAAATAATATCTTACAATTCTTAATGCTCTTGGTAATTGGTGCTTCCATCTCCATCACAGAATGGTTCCGGCTCTAGATAATTTATGTAATGGTTGCTATTGGGCATATATTTTATCTACAACTGTTTGTATAATCCTATCCACAGAGTCTCATGCAGAGTGATTCCCCCCCCCCCCCCAGTGACTATCTAGATTTGTTCCCTCATCTCTCCTCTTGCACATTAGTTTCTAAGCCCTGGTCACTTTATTAGCTTCTGGAAAGGTTTTTTTAAAAAATAAATAAATAAATAAATAAATAAATAAATAAATAAATAAATAAATCCCAATGCCCACTGGAAAGTTGTTAGATCAGTTTAAAAGTTGCATTGATTTTGAGCAAATAATTAAACTTCGTTTTGTAACAAATTGATTCGAGCTGAAGAGCCCCTAAACTGCTAAGAATTCAATAAGCAAAAGTGAAGACGCAAATGAGTTTGGAGTTATCAAGTCTTTGTCATTCATCAGCATGCTAATCTGACTCATAATCACTCACAGGATCACAGAGTAATAAATAATTATTCTGTTTCATCATTTGTACTAGTGTACTGTTGTTTTTCTGTTTGCTTTTCTGTAAATCAATTTCATCGAGAAAGATGGGTGGGTGCTTTTGTGCCTTTAAAATGTGCCTTAGAGCAGCTTACAAATAATGCTGTGAGATGTCAAATGATGAAGGCATTGCTGCTGTGGAGTGCTGTGTGTAATAATGTTCAGGAAAATGAGACATTAAGCATACATTGTTTCTAGACGATTTAGACTTTTCTTCATTTGGGCTTGGGGGCAATATTCGATATCATTCACTTCAACCCTCCTTTTCATTATGATATTCTTCTTAAGGCTCAATACAAGAAAAGAAATATTACAATGTTGCTAATTTAGGCTACCAGCATACTTTCACATATCTCCATGGAGATGCACAGGAAAGCATACAATATTTACAGAAAATTCCTCTTGGATCCATTTGCCATACTTGTTCCTCAGTACAGATCAAGTTTATCAACTTTGGAAAATGTGGCAGTAGAAAATTGCTTACGAGAATGTACAGCCTGATTCTCAAACTAATTGTTCTAATTTGAGCTTTTTTATTTTTAATATTACTATAACTTCTGCAAAGGTGATGGTAAAACCACTTCAGTTTGGAGCTTGTGCATATTGAATCATAGTATGAACATCTCAGGCATGTGTCAAATTTTTAGATATCGCTGACCTTTTAAATTAATTACACAAGTTGCTTTCATTGTTTTCAAATACTTAATCTTTCCCACTTTGTGATCCAAATCAGACAGGTGTTACTAAGAACAACATGGACTCCCTAGCTAACTTGGGTTACATATTGTAAAAGTCTGGTGTTTTATAGCCTCTGAAGGCTGCAGCAACCTGATAGGATCCCGTCAGAGCAGTGGTGGAGCTTCATGCTGTCACCGGGGGGCGGAGAGCAGGTGGGGTGGGGCTGGCACGCATCCTGGGGGCGGGGTGTGCAGTCCAAAGTGACGGGGCGCGTGTTCTGGGGGCAGGTGGGGGGGCAGCTACGATGGAACCCCACCGGGATCGTGCTGCCAGGGGCGGTGCGCTGCCCCCACATTCATCTTCCTCCGCCAGTGCGTCAGAGTAGGGGTGTTGGAGAAGTCCATCAGAAATGGAAACTGGAATGGAAATTGCTGGTGTTTGCTTTTTTGTCCCATATCACAAATGGAAATTCATCCAGTGAATATGCGGGAATTTGCTGTTGTTGCGTTCACTCCACAAACAATATGTAACTGATTACTCTCTGCCCCAGTCCCCCAAATTTACATTGCTTTTCATTTCCACTGAAATGAATGGGGTGGAATAACATAATGTCATTTATGGAATTTTACCACATCAGATAGCAAGAATATACCGTGTTTTTTGAGGGAAGTCGTGTACTTTTATTTTTTGTTGTATGCAGCAAGCATTTAGCATTTTTTTAGAGGGTGGGTTAAAAAGCAGAGACATCACCTTACCAACAAAGGTCCGTATAGTTAAAGCCATGGTCTTCCCAGTAGTGATGTATGGAAGTGAGAGCTGGACCATAAAGAAGGCTGATCGCCGAAGAATTAATGCTTTTGAGTTATGGTGCTGGAGGAGATTCTTGAGAGTCCCATGGGATTGCAAGAAGATCAAACGCATCCATTCTTAAGGAAATCAGCCCTGAGTGCTCACTGGAAGGACAGATCGTGAAGCTGAGGCTCCAGTACTTTGGCCACCTCATGAGAAGAGAAGACTCCCTGGAAAAGACCCTGATGTTGGGAAAGATGGAGGGCACAAGGAGAAGGGGACGACAGAGGACAAGATGGTTGGACAGTGTTCTCGAAGCTACCAGCATGAGTTTGACCAAACTGCGGGAGGCAGTGGAAGACAGAAGTGCCTGGCATGCTCGGGTCCATGGAGTCACGAAGAGTCGGAGACGACTAAACGACTAAACAACAGAGGGTGGGTTGGGTTGCACATATTTAAGGTTGTATATTTTCTGACTGAAATTTAGTTCAAAGTTAGCTCTTCAGCTTCCTGATCTCATTGTATTTGCTATGCTTTCCATGCCTGTTTGGAGAGAAAAAAGTGTTCTCAGAGCCTTAGAAGTCTCTCATGAAAAGTCCTTCCTTTGTTTCAATTTCAAAGGAAGTTTAATTACAAAGTATAACTTGAATTCTCTCAGGAAAGGATTGAGGATAGCATTTCCTAGCCATAATACTCCCCCACCTCATGTAGCAATCCTCTTAAAAATTAAAAAAATTCTTCTCTTTATGAATTAAAAAAAATATGGACAGTTTAAAAGGAGCTGCAAGACACATGACAGGGATTTCAAGTTCCCTAGACAGTAATGTTCATGAATACAAGGGGAAATGTTTGCCATGTGCACCTTCTCACATCATTGTCACACAGTGACAGAAGCTCAGCTGGCCAGTTTTCACTCTTTATTTTTAAAAGAGTATGATTTTATACTTAACCCAGCACTAACCTTTGCTGAACCATGTCAGAATCTTCCCTTATCAATGTTCTTTGAGGAACAAGATATATTCAGACAAGGCATGTGAATTAGGTTTGGAACCTGCGTGTTTCCTCCTTCTTTCCAACATATGCTACAACTAGCTCATTACCTTCCTTGTTAGCGGCAAACCATACTGCCTTGTGTCCTCTGAACTGGTATATACTATGGTTTGTGCTTGCCTGTGTGAAGAATTAAACTGCTTTATTCCTCCTCCAAGTCACTGTAATCTCCTTTAGAAAAGGAGAGGGGTATCACAGAAGCAGGGCCTCAGGTGTTCTCAGGTAGCATCTGGCTCATAAGTAGGGGAGAAGATTGGCAACTATGCCACTAGGTCGTGACCCTGTTATTGTCCTTGTATGTATGACTACCCATTGCCTGTTAAACTTGCTAGGTTAGAAATAGTTGCCTATTGCTCTGGTCAGATCTTAGAACTCTTAATTTTATGATCAATATAGACATAAAGTTAGGATTTCCTGATAGTGTTTACATGAATATTTCCTCAATGGTTTCCAGTATATGTTCATTTTATGATCATACACAACCCTGGTTATAAACCCATACTGATTAGACTGTTTAAGACTGCCTGTAATTTAAGAATCATGAACAGAATGATGTTAGGAAAAATAGCCAGCTAGAGTGTTGACAGACATGGTTTCTGTAAGATGCAGGGAGAAGCAATTTAGGATAGTAATCAATTATCTTTGCATTCATTTAACAGCTACAATCTACCGTAGTCATTGCAGGGGGAAATGTATTGGCTTGATTTGAGCTTCTTCCATATAGTATCAGTAAAGGTAAAGGTAAAGGACCAAATGACAGTTAAGTCCAGTCAAAGGCATCTATGGGGTGTGGCGCTCATCTCGCTTCAGGCCGAGGGAACCGTTGTTTGTCCACAGATAGCTTTCTGGGTCATGTGGCCAGCATGACTAAACCGCTTCTGGCATAACGGAACACTGTGACAGAAGCCAGAGTGCAAGGAAATGCCATTTATGGTACCTGATGCTGTTACATATAGGAGTTGAAGGAGAGCTAGAAGTAATATGCTTTGGGCACAAGGGTGATGAAGCATATACTTTACACATACAGTGTTACCTCGGGTTAAGTACTTAATTCGTTCCAGAGGTCCGTTCTTAACCTGAAACTGTTCTTAACCTGAAGCACCACTTTAGCTAATGGGGCCTCCTGCTGCCGCCACGCTGCTGGAGCACGATTTCTGTTCTCATCCTGAAGCAAAGTTCTTAACCCGAGGTACTATTTCTGGGTTAGAGGAGTCTGTAACCTGAAGCGTATGTAACCTGAAGCGTATGTAACCCTAGGTACCACTGCATAAGGTGTATGTGCTAGCAGTGTGCATTGGCTTTGTACATTGACCATATGATGAGGTGACTTGAGGTGATCTGCAGGTCTTCACTTCCTTCCTGAGTTGAAGCATGATGCCTGTCAATCCCCCAAGCCAGATCAGCCTAAAGCCTTGTGTTGTTCTATCACTCTGATGTTTCTGTACTTTTCTGTTCCTTATAACTCCCTGTTTTGCTAGGCCAATGGGCTAGCCAATTAGGCTGTCCAAAATGTTGCTTGTGGAGCACTGACAATTTCTGGCAGATTTGATCCACTCTGGAAGGACTCCTTTGTAACTTTCATTGAAAAGGAGTAAATGAAGTTTTTCATTTTTAAATTCCCCATTATAGTGAATGGGAAGAAAAAGAGGGCTTTGGATTTAACAGATCAGATTCATACTTGATTAATGAATTAAATCAAAACAACACAGATCATATCTGAAACAAATTGGACTGCAGATCGTATTGAGAATAGTTTCTCTCTATTTTTTGTAGTAGAGGATGTGGTAATAACTAGATTTCATTAGTCGTTGGCTTGATACATTCTTTCCAGTTTTCTCATACCTCTGATTTTATTTCCTTTCTATTTGTCTTGCATATAACTCCTTGATAATTTGATGAACCTAAGAGAATCAGAGAAGGGTGTACATACATAAACAAGCACCACAGAAGTTATGAGAAACAATTATTTCCACAATTTAAGGTTCTCAGATACGTCTAACAATAAGGGAATAGCAGATAGTGCCCAACCAAAATGCATTCATTTATTCATTCCTACAAAGCAGTATGCCCTCAGTTTGTCATTTCCACTCTAGCAATATATATTAGGAATTAGCTATTAGGAACAAAATAGAAGGTTTGTATGGAGATGCTTTAACCTGCTCCCATTAAAGACATCCTAATTTAAAGGAAGTGGAGATTTGTGGCTACAGAAAGTGGAAGCAGAAGCTTGTCAGGCACCTTACAAGTTCAAGGTGTTTGCTTCTGTGACTCCAGCTCTTTGAATTATCTCCTTTTAGCAGCTTCTTGATGCTACCAATTTAGGCCATGTCACACTCCCCATGTGCTTTTGGGAGGCCCTGCTAGACTCTAAATTATAGCAATGTATTTCAGAAAAGGAAGCTATTTTTGCCATTCCTGTAATTCTATAATGGGGAAAGAAGGAATCTGTTTCAGGAATTCATAACATTTTGTGTGAGGGTTGGGGGTTGAGACAAAAGTTGGTTTCTTCAAAGAACATAGTATATCTCATCAGAAGTGAACATGACAATGAATGGCAGCATTAAAATAAAGGCACCCTTTGAATTGTTGTTCAAAGGCAGAAATGTTTCACACTGGACAGTGTTGAATGTAGACCAGGAAGGATGGTTTTGTTTAAAATTATGGCTTTCTGTAGAAAATGCAAAAGATCCCAATTATTTCATTGGGGTTGGGCAGCTGGAATTTTGAATGATTTAGGTGGCATAGAATTACAATATATGTAATTAAAGAACCTTCACACTGGCGAACTTAATTGCTTTATATAATGGTATTGTGTAAGCAAAAAAGGAATTTATTGATCAGAATATTCAATGCAAGAGCAATAAAAGGGAATGTACAAAGTCAATGCCAGCCTTAGACAACTTGCTACCTAAATTGGAGAGATACCTCTTTCTCCTATACACACACACATACTGCCAAGGCCAATCCTTTTAATAGTTGCACAATTCAGACATCATTTCCTGCTCTTAGTTATCTTCCTTCTATATAGTTACTCTAGGGGAGGGTCACATCACCCTATTGTATGAGGAGCCAGCCCTGTACATGGTGGTAGAGTGTCTTTAAGTTAGAAGAAAACTAGAAGCGGATACTGATTTTCACCTTTCAAGTGAATGTCAAAAACCCCTGCTTAGGTCAAATGCTTGTTCACATTACCACTTATTCTGAATCCAGTGCACTTCCTCTGCTGATTTTTGAAGACAAATTGACATGACATTAGCCACAATCTGCATAGATCCTGTTATTTCAAATGTTTATTTTTGCGTGGCGAGTTTCTGCCCCCCCCCCAGTGGAAATAATGACACACGACACAATTATTAAGGTTAATGGGCTAAATAAGGCCACAACTTTTATTGGTTACAGGTGATGAGTGGTATTGGCTTAGGCATTGGTCCTAACTGTTTATATCCAACTTCAGCCCTTCTGCTAGAAGTCCGGGAAGGGTTAACCACCAGTAGGAGGAGTCCCGCTGATGCACATCAACTAGGAACTCCCCCGGGGTCACGGGTAGGGGGCGTGCCTTAGGCCCTCACCTCATTAGGCTTCAGACAGGGCCACACACCCCAGAATCCTTTACCAGACTACCCTTCAATATGCAGGGCAGGTGATGGCGTAACCTCCCCTCTTCCATCTACAGGGCAATACCAATGCCTAACCGCCAAGAAAGTTGTGACAATTTGCTACGAGGTAGGCGAAAACCAAGTGGCTGGTGCCAATTTGCCAAGTGGAAAAATTCCTACCAGGCCCTTCAATTGTGACCAACCAAGGTCCATAGGAAGGTCAAAGAATGAAAACCTTATAGGGCGGGAGGGTGGGAAAAGCAGGAACAGCTAGTAAGTGGCAAAGAGGGAGATCTACAGCCATGTCCTGCTTTAAATAAAGCAGGCCACAACCCCAGAGCCAGCCGATTGGCTGGCCAGGAGGTGACATGGCCAGGAATCCCCCCCAGTCGTACGGGGGCTGGGGCGATGAAACCCGCAACTCCACCTCCTCTGAAGGGCAGAAGTAGCTTTCTCAAACTGGTTGGCTTCAAACTGACTAGAAAACTTAAACCACATTCACTCTATACTTATGAATGGTGTGGTTATTTGAGGCAGCTTTTGGGCGTGCACTAATGAGTGCACACACGCAGATGACATGCGTAGGTGCTCTGGAGTGGTAGAGGGGTGGATAAAAGGGTTGTGTGCTTTTTGTGAAGACATCACATCTCCTCTCTGGTGTAAACAGTATCATGTTAACTGTCTTGAAATGCAGCAGGGGGAAATGGCCTTCCTGCATTTTAAACTGCTAATTCAAAAATACCCTATATTGTGGTCATAGTGATGAATTTATAAAGAAAATGGGTGTTATGAAACAAAGGAAACAAGCAAACAGAAAGCAACATAGCATTAAGGAGGGAGAATGATTCCCCCCTCAGCACACTTTCTGACTTACTCATGCTCTCCTAACTGTCCTGAGGCATATAAACCTGTTACTCAGATACAGCCATTCATCATTACACTGCTGATGTTGTTGTAGCTTCAGTTCTGGGAAATTCCGTCCTTTACTGCAGGGCTTGGAATGATTCTGAACTCACATGCCAAGATACCCAGAGCATTTCTGCCTTTCCTACATGATAGCTATTAGTGGTTGATATTGCTTTGATTAAAAGTTGCATATTTCCCTCTCCAACATCAAATGCATATGCTTGATGCCTCTTCTTCAGCTTACATTCAGGAGAAGCAAACACAAAGCTCTGCCTTACAGAGTGTAACAATGGCCTTCCTCCTGCCCCACCTCATCATTAACTTCATTTCAATCAGCAGCAATCGGTACCCTTTAACCCGCATAAACCAAGCATAGCAGGTTGTTATCAATTAAGTGACACATGCTGAGACATGCTGGCTAAGGTTTGATGATAATGTTACTTTCACAAAGGACAAAGTGGAAGATACATTTCCCTTGTAGTTACCTGAGCTAATTTTAATTTGTCTCAGTGAATGCAGTCAACACAGAATTAAATATTCTTAAACCTCTTGATTTCAGTGGCAGGTCTAATTCTGATTTGTATCGAAAAGATAAGCATTTGAAAATATAATATTTGACCTGTTATCTGGAAAATATGCAATCTTCTTTCAGAATTAGGTACATTTTTATCCACTTAATTAATTTTCATGTTATGGGTAACTTTCCCTCTGGGAGAAAAATCACTGATCTGGTCCCACACACAAAAAGAAAGTTGGCCCTTTCCTTGTCCCACTGGTTTTTCTTTCATATCTAGACTTCTGCAAAGACTACCCCCCCACACACACAAAAAAGCAATCATGGGACTCAGGGGTGCCAACTCAATAAAGTATTTGGGAAGCAGGTAAGCCCGCCCCACATAATTGATCACACATAGCATTTGAATGACAATTGCCCATCAACTTGGGGGAGCCTCCTCAAATATTTTATGGGGGGGGGGTGAAGGGACCTTTGCCCCCTAGGAGTTGACTTCTAAAATGGGACTATATCACAGAGCTATATCAATATTCTACCTACCAAGCCACTGTTATAAGAATTTTAAGGTATATATAAATGTCCATAACTGTATATATAAACCACATGTCTGAAACCCCACAGATTAGGTCCTGAACAAATTGATCTCCAATATTTCTCTGCAAGGTCAAAGTGGGAAACCTCCCCCTTGTCTGTTTCCTCACAAATCCTGTCCTCACAAATCCTGTCTTAAGGGCACATTCAAGATATGAATAGGGTGTGATCCTGTGACCTGTGACCTAGATTCAGGAATTAAGTAGTTGTAATAACAAAAGATAATGCCAAAA
Source organism: Podarcis muralis (assembly GCF_964188315.1). NCBI lineage: Eukaryota > Metazoa > Chordata > Lepidosauria > Squamata > Lacertidae > Podarcis > Podarcis muralis. Next base: position 53,977,482 of record NC_135655.1, read on the forward strand.
CCCAGATAATGCAATCAGGTAACTTACCAGACAGGAGATAAACAACGCACTCAGATTTCTGTTGTAGACTGGCTTTTCTGTGATGTAGGTATGATATATCTGGGGGGTGGTCTTGGGCTACACCTCTTCTGTGATGTATGTATGATGTTTCTGGGGGTGGTCTTGGACTCCAGGGCGGGCAATTTAAAATGTCTATATAAGGGCTTGCACACATGGCTCTGGGTCCTCCTCCTCTCTCCTGCATGTGGGGGAGCACCTTATTAACAGTTAATAAATATCAGACTTACTAGCTGCTTTGCTTCTCAATATTCTCTGGTTGGTCTCTGTTATTTTCTCCTACCGACAGAGAACCTACAAAAGGACTCTATGTGAGCTCTTAGGTACCCAATAAGGGAAAAGGAGCAGGGGTTTTTTATTTATATCACCACACTGACAATACAGTGTTCCTGCGGTGCACATACTTTAACAAGAAATTATTAAACCCATTTTACAGAAACCAATCTTACAGGGATGATCCTATAACCCACTAATCCCAAGGGATCTGGATTCCTCAGGTCAATTCATTGTAATTTCATCACAATGAAAGTACTTTTTTTAAAAAAGCTAACAGATTTTTAACTGTTGCCAAGAAGGTTTGAAAAACAGGTTTAAGATCAAAATTATGGGATGTCATCTTCTATGTACCATTAGCAATGCCCCCTTCAAATAGCAAAAAAGGAAAGTGAGAGCTTATTTTTTAAAAAAACCAGGCATTTGTGGGAGTGATCCATGGCAGAGGGGTTGTTGTTTTTTCTTTGTGAAGGTCACATTGTTTTTTAGATTACATATGGATTAGATTGAACTGGATTGCCACTAAGTGAGCCAAGGAATGGAATACAAAAAAATGTCAATTGCACGAGGAAGCTTTGAACAATGCAAAGTCATCTGATAAATATGAATGAGCCTATTTTCTTTACTTATTTTTTATTTCCTCGCCAAGGCCATAACTGATGCCTTTGCTTCTGCTGGAAAAGATGACAGACTAATTGTGTCTGCCTAGCACTGGGTTGTAAGTTTACATTATGATGCATGTGTTCTGTCATTATTGTACTGTATGGGAGGATAATGGCTTTGACTGCACTATGCCCCAGGCAAAGCTGCTTCTAAAAGTCACTTAGGAATCAACATAGCAGAAGATTAATCTGCATTTTTTTATTTACTGTGCATCTAACTCAAGCTGATTATTATTCACGGGAGGTGCTGCATCTTGCATATTTCCCAGCAGACTCTCATAGCACTGCTCCAGTCCAGGAGTATTTTGGTAATGGATCAGTGGAACAAGCCTCCCGCTTCAAGAATATAGCACATCAGTGCTTTCAGAAGGCATTAAAGTTAAGGGAAATTCACAAATACAGTCACAGCCAATGCCTGCTATTAACAGCTGTGATAGAGATTACTCCTCAGGCACTGTGGCAAAACCTATCCAGAGTGAAGATTGGAGGCTTGTGCAAAATTAGTTCTGACATGGTGACCAGATCAATCTGCATGAAGCTAGGCTTCATTTGAAGTAGCACAGGCACTAGATCCTGACTTGCCTTCAGTGAGGAATTGTGCCGGGACCTTGGCCACTGGCCTTTTTTGTTTTCTCAATCGCTTTACAGTGATAGTGAACAGAATAGAACAGCTATGCCGCAGGACAGTAAAGTTCAAGCATAGGTGTGAATGCTCCTGGAGTCAGTGAGGCATGGGTATCATTAACATTAAAAGAAAGTGACTTTGTGGCACTGTGAAGCCTTTGAGGCAGAGAGAGGGATAGCTGTACTGGGGTTGCTAGCACTCTGAGCAGCCGTTCAGTCTGGTTTTCTAGTTTCAGATATTTATGCATTTGGGCAATCAGTTGGGCAGAATGTCATCAAAAACAGCAATAGGTCTCTCTCCCCCCACCCTCCTTTCTCTATGGTTGCCTGCTACAGCAAACATTTATGAAGATATGGATGGTGGGCTTGAGGGGGGGGGGAAAGCCCAATTCCAATTAAAACCCACAATCAAGCCTTTTGATTCCTTGCAAAGTGGATTCCTCTGTTGCCCAAATGGTGTGCTTCCTGTGCATAAAGATGGACGGCATAAAGATGGGATCAGGATTGCACCTGCAGACTCTGTCTCATTATTGTAGCCAGCCTCCAGATATCCATGGCCCCACCTGCACAGGTTCGTATTTGTATATATGCCAATATGAATGTAGGCACTGTACACACAAATCTGTAGCCTCCATTTTCCAGAAAAGGTATTTGGTATCCGCGGCCTATGTGCATTGAATTCTACACATGCAGTTCCTGTGCAGATGTGCATGGAAATTTGGTGTCAGGCCATTAAGTACGATCCTACCCTCTGTATGTATATTTATTCACATGTAGAATATCTGCACAGGGCATCATGCACTTCTCTAGTAATGCATGAAATGCTAAAACAACATAGAAATGACATATGACTTGTTTGTGGTGACAGGCACCCCAGAAAGTCATTGGTATCATGGGGTGAAGCATATGTACTGCCTCTCATATGTTTTCCCCTAATATTGGAGTACTGTGGAAAGTATGAGTACACAGGAATTATAATCACACTGCTTCATTAACATACATATTTACTGGACATTATTTAGTCCAAACATTCAAAATTCCAGCTCTCCAAACCTGTAAAGAAGATTTTGGATATGTATTATATCTACATTGCCTTTCCCTTTGATGAATTCAGTAAAGTACATTAAGTTCTTGAGAGATTCTCTCACTTGGGCATTGCTTGACCAGAGCTAGACTTCCTTAGCATATAGAACATGTAGAACATAGACCTGTTCAGAGCTGGCTTTCAGAATGAGCGCATTAGTGGTGCCGAAATGCTGCTTTTGTGCAATGTTTCTCTTAAATAGCAGTCTTCCAGGATACGTTTTCTATGACTGTTTACCACAAGGTGCCACTGTTGGCTTTACTACTAAGTGTCACATTTAGATAACGCATTGAGTCTCCTGCTTTTTGAATTAATGCCATGACCCTGCCACAGAACAATTGTGGGCAGCAGCATGGCAATAAGTGCCTGAAAAACTACTGCTCTTGAATGAACTTGGCGAACTTGATCTCTTGGAAACCCGGCTCCAAATTTTTGCATTTAATGTTGGAGCAAACAGCCCTTTGGTAGGGCTAGTAGGAACCTTCTGCACTCCTTTGCCTTACATACACAAGGGGTGAAATTTATTTGTCTTACAGTTAAGATCAGTGGTAGAGCATTTGGTTTGTATGTAGAAAGTCACAGGTTTGATTCTCAGCATCTCCAGGTAGGAACCCTCTGCCTGAAACCCTAGAATGCCTCCGCTAGCCTGTGTTACTATTTGTGTATTAGTTACAACATTTATAGGCTGCTCTCCCTTGAATATTTCCTATCCCAGAACAGGGAAGAAAGTAATAAAAATAAACAGAAGGAAACAATTACAAAAAAAATACAAAATCATATAGAGGTCCAGTAAACAGCAAATTACCTTATGACAGCATTGTTAAACAAGCAAAACTACAGTGAGATTTATCCAAATATCTAGGTAGAGGACAAGACAGTCAAAGAAAAAGAGCCCTGTTCTGTGCCAACAGACTCTCACTCAGCAGTTTCTGAGCAACTTAACACCTTTCTCTCCATACTCTTAAACCCTGAGCGGTATGAATTGTTGCCCACAAGCATCCATAACAAGAAAGTTGCCTCTTGTCCATAGAAGGCACAGAGCGAAAAACAAGCACAAAAGAAATGGATAAGCCACAGCCAGAGTTTCTCTCCTCTTCCTACTTCTAAGAAAATGCAGGGCCTGAACATCAGTATGGCTGCTTGTGAGGCACATTAACCCTCTGATTTGGTGGTGCAATTATTGGATGTCTGGTCACTCCATAATAAGACCATGCTCATCCACAACTTGATCATGGATCAAGTTTTACAGAAACTTGGATGTTTGGGGGCAATTCTATTTCTTCTTAACAGAAACTCAGAAAGGCTTAGGGGGAGAGGAGGATGCATGTCCCTACCTCCTATCCTAATTTATCTTACCTATTCAGAATAGTCCAGTGTAGCAATTGCTAACCATTATTTCTCAGTAAATTACATCACTTCAATGTCCCAGGCTCAGGTGCTTCTGCTGGATGGGGCTGATGGGAGATGGAGTCTTACAACATATGGGGGGGCATGGGTTCCCAGCTCTCCCTTGAAATAAAAGCTACAGTGACAGTACTATTCACTTTTACTTTGAGATGCCTCTGGGCAAATCACAATGGTGGGAACTTTTCAGTGTGGTCAGTCACTCAAAGCAATGCTTATGTATATTCTGTTATTCCAACAAAACTGATAACAAACCCATAGCAATATCATAGTTGTTCTTTGGAAGCCGGGAATAGCCCACCTGTGAGCTAGCAATTGTGTGTGTATATATATATATATGCATGTAAATTTAATAGGTTTTGCAAAGTAACAAGGTGCCAAAGTACGGAATGCTTTGTAGCAGCTTCATGCAAGACCTGCTAGGCAACATTGTCTTAACTTTGTTTCTTTTACTTTGCAGTTTTATTGTAGCAAGGAAGAAATTCTCTCTCTCTCTCTCTTTCTCACTCTCTGGTCTAACAGGGAAAGCTAAAGATAAACAAGGTTGAGGAATGGCTCAATTGTCCTGTAATGAAACAAATGCTCTCTGCGGACGCTTTCATTTTAAAGCTATTACCCCTAGAATCCTCCTTATTCTCTGAACTGGCTTTTTGTGATGATTAAAGTCTTGACTGATGATTATTCCCTGTGTTGCTTTCATAGAATTTATGTCTTTCTCGCCACCATTATATACGTTCCTTGGTCCTCTCTTCAAAACCCCTCCTGTCACCAAAAGGGGTGGGCTGGACCAGAATGTTATTGGCATTTGAATCATCATAGCTGCTTTACTAGTCGAAATGTCTAGAGACTCAATTTAAAACAGAAGCAAGTAGCAGAAACCCAGGATTGCAAGGTTTTAGATTATCATTCCTGGGCCAGGTTTAATAGTCCCATTTGTGAAAGTCATTTTCCATGTTTTACATTATTGTTCAAGTGACTGGGAGCTTAGAACAAATTTACAATGGTGGTTATATTTCTGTTTTATAGGAGCACAAGAAAGTAAAGATTTTTCACTAGGCAATTGGCTCCCCCCCCCCCCCAAGGATAAAAAATGAACTGCATATCAAACACCTTGCAATTATTATTTTTTAACATTTTCTGATTTGGGGGAAATGAATCTCCTCCAGCAGGTATAGACAGCTCCTGACCTACAGACCCAGAATGCAATGCACTTTTATATCTGGCTCACCAGTGGTCTTGCAAATTTTCACAAGGTGTAGTAAAAAAATAAAAAAATAAAATAAAAATCACTCCATTTCCCTCTGTATACATTTCATATAAATTTTCACTGTATTGCTCTATCATGTGCACTCAGAAAAACCAAGCTCTGCCAATCTGCCAGAGCAAACACCTGCAAAATCAAAAATACAAAAGTTGGCCAGCCTTGCATTGAGGCTTGTATTCAATGGTGCCCTTCTGATTCAGCTCAAAATTGTAACCTAGCTAAGGAGTCATACATTAAGATCAACAAAGGAGGGCAGTACTCAAGGATGCTAGATGGCAGCATCAAATAAAGATGGCAGTCACAAGGTCAAGATTCTGGTTTCACCCAGAACCTGCTAGAACTTTTGCTGTACAACCCTTTATGTGTCTGTTCATATATATGTCCTCTCAAGTTCAATAGGACTCACTTCAATGGGACTCCAACCTTTTAAGACTATTTGCATATTAGTGTTTTCAGGCAATGGAAGCAGCAGCATTTTTTTCCCTTTGATGATAGCTAACACTGAATTTGTTCTTGAGTACCGGTTGTGGTATTGTTCTCCAGATATGTCTAAAGCTGACACCAGATTTGTCTAACATTTCAAGGCAAAACAAATTTGAGGGAGATAAAATGCTTCAAAAAGAAGCATCTTCGGGGTGTACCATGCATCCCTAGATTGCAATTGGTTTTGCCAAAAGGTGACATTTACCAGCAGATTTGACGGTATCTGTCCCAAGCATAATACTACCAGCATGCAGACTTTTTGTGGAAAGGAAGAGAGCATGCTTTCACATCCTTCCTAAGGCTGTAAATAGTGAGACATTCTGTCTCCTAACTTGTGTATCATTTTGATCCCAGCTGCAAAACATCTTTCTCACTAGAGGACGCTTGCAGGTCAGCGTGCTCCCTTTGATGCAGGAGCAGCAGAATCTTGAGTGGCCCTGTGGTTTGCTTTTTTGTCAAGTTGTTAAATGTGTAACACATTTCACAAGACCCAATTGACTGAAATCAGAGAGGGGAAAGTCTTAGAGAACCGCCATGCTTGACCTCAAAACTGATTGCTTCTGTGACTCAGATGGCTTGACTAAAGCACCAGCTCAGCATCTTGCCCTGGCATGAAAGGCTTGCAAATGCTTTGGATTGACCCTGCGATGTGTTTTCCTCCTGATCCAGTATCTGTGGTTAATATTTTGATAGTTAAAGTGGCAGGGTTCAAGGACAGCGGAGCTGCAGTGAGTGCGAGCTATGAATTTCAATCCAGTGTGTTTACCCTGTGCCCTTGGAGAGATTAGTTTTCTGCTATTGTTTGACAAACACTGAGTACAGAGACACTAAAAAAAAGAAAAAAAGAAATAATTGGCATGATCTCTCTCTTTCTCTCTCTGTCTCTTACTTTCTCTTTCTCTCTCCCAAACAACCAATGTTAACATTCTTATTTATTTTATTTAAATAATTTCATGGCTAGCATTTTCTCTTGTCACAGCTCTTTCAAGCCTCTCTGAAAGCTTTCCTGGCAGAGATGCTGTTGCCGTTTCGACATGCCGCATTACTGGAAAGAATAAAACAAGCTGCAGCATATGTAGGGAAAGTGAATGACACAGAACCCAGAATGGCAAACTGCCTGTCCATTCACAGGCGGGGAGGAAATGAGTCTGCATTTGGATGTACTCTATAATCCATCTCCCCAGCACATACAACTTGTTGTTTTGTAATGAAATAAAAAAATATACATGTTGCTCTTGACCAAACAACAGAAACTGCTGCAGAACTAAGGCCTGCAGAAAATGTGGCCCTTATCTTACCTCCATTTTAAGATCTGGATTTTGCTTTAATACTTCAGTACAAAGCAGAACACATTTATGTTCAAACTCAGCAGCCATTCTTTATGGCAATGGTTGATTCTGGGATAAATAATCTCAGATAGCAGCAGTCTTCGTCATGTGTGTGTGTTTTGTTGGAAGTGAAATAGCGCCACACAGACAAGCCACATTTGGGTGTTTGAAACATGAAACCAATTCATTTGCTGTGATGAATGGAAAACAGGCCCACTGTCCAAGTTGGGCACTGCCCCATCAACCTCCATTTGCCCTCTGCCAGCTCTCTTCAACCTGCCGTCTTACTTGCAACCAATCTAGAGTTGGTTATCTCTAGACTGGTTATCCATTTCCTTCTCCTTTATCATAGTATTGCAACTTGTAGGAAGGAGGGGACAAAACCACAGCAAGTTGATTCTATTCATTGTTGGCTCTGCCTCCACCTACCATTGGACTCCTGCCCTACCAGCCCTAAGGCACACTAGTCACCACTGCCCACTGTGCTGTGACTTAGCCATACTAGGTAGCCTAGTTCACAGGAAGCCTCAAAAGTTCTTACATATGGTCAGAAATTTCTGGGTAGCTGCAGCAGCTATTGGTGGTGGTATGGTCAGACAGAAAGGGACATTCTGGCCATGTCTCCATGCATTCTTTTGCTCACATCATCCAGCACTTCTTTTTGTGTCTCTGGAAAGGAACTAGATTATCAAAGCATTCTGGGAACTCACTTCTTCTGGTACTGACAGAAGAAACTTCACACTATTAGAAGTTGTGCAGGAGGACCAGCAGTGGTACCAAGTGAATGCTGAGAAGGTGCTTTTCAACTGAGTGTGGTACTTGCCAGGAAATATTTGCTACTGCCAGATGGAAGCTCTAGATAAATAGTCCCCGTGTGAACCAGGAACACATTGCTTTTGGGGGGCGATCAGATGGCGGACATGAAGCTGTCAAGTTCTGTAGCCTAAACTCTGAAGCCAAGATCTGTTCTGGGGGAAATTAGGCAGCTGCTTGTGGGCTTTCTGTGGGCACATGGCTTGGGTGCCCACTTACACTTTGCCAAAAAGGAGGAAATGCATTGCACACACACCCTGCCAAGAGGACAAAAAAGGGCATGTAATATGCACATCCTAGTTGATGTGTGTAGGTCATCTAGAAACTATTCCTTTAGTTTAAATAACAATACAATGCATCTTGCTGTAGTGGGAAAAACTGATCAGTTGACTCGTGTGCCAGCTCAGTTGGCTGTCCAGTGTTTTTGATGGCCAACTTCAAGGCTCTTAATCTCCCTTTTTATAATGTTCTTTATATTTAAAATGCACTTGGATTCAATAATCCCCCAAACAGAGGACACCTTCAAACTGAAGATTCTCTAATTAGAGGGCTGCCATTTGTATTGCAGGATACATGACCACCATACATAGAATAACAGAATAGTAGAATTGGAAGGGATGCCGAGGGTCATCTAGTCTAATCCCCTACAATGCAGGAATTTCAAGTAAAGTATTCATGGGAGATGACCATCCAACCCCTGCTTCCAAACCTCCAAGAAATGAGAGTTCACCACCTTCCTAGAGAGTCCTCTCCATCCCCCAACCATTCCTCATAAGGCTTGGTCTCCAGACTCTTGATCATATTGGTTGCCCTCCTCTGCACACATTCCAGCTTGTCAATGTCCTTCTTAAATTGTACTGCACAGAATTTGACACATTGTTCTAGGTGTGGTCTGACCAAGGAAGAACAGAACAAGTACTATGACTTCCCTTGATCTGGACACTATACTTCTGTTGATGCAGCCTAAAATAGCATTATTTTTGTTGCTGCTGCATCACACTATTTTCTCATGTTAAGCTTGTGGCCTACTAAGACCCCTAGATCCTTTTCACCTGTACTACTGGCAAGCCAGGTGTCCTCCATCTTATATTTGTGCAGCTGGTTCTTCCTGACAAAGTGTAGAACCTTACATTTGTTCCTGTTGAAATTCAATTTGTTTGATTCCATATAATTGGCTACTGTGGGAATAGAATGCTGGTCTATACTTGGGTCTGATCTAACTAGGTTCTTACATTTTTAAAAAAATGAAATAATAGAGTTTAGAGGCACTCTGGACATCTGGTCTGTTCCAGACCCCTATTTAAAGAGGACCAGACATTTCCTCCCTGTGAAAGAAGGAACTCATTATAGAATAATAACCAAACATTGTTAAATCCAATCAGACCTTTGCAGAATAGTCAAAGATGACCATAAGCAGAATAAAAATAGAGAAGGTCCATCCAATTCAGCATTTTGCCTATTGATTGTGCTCAAGAAGAAAAAAGCTGTTTCACCAGGAAGAATTGATGGTGATATATCAACATTCTGTAAATTCCGGAAATAGTCACATTTTGAGAAATGGCATATACTATGCCATAGATTGGTTGTTGTTGTTTTTAACTCTCCTGTCTCTTTATAGTATTTCCCCCCAATGCTAAGCATCCCCAATTGTTCAAGTCCTTTTATGTGGAAAGAAATCTCCTCCTAGATCATTCTAGCTGCATTCCCTGCTCACTGGGTGAGAGACAAAATGAGCTGAATTGCATACAGTACTCTAAATGTGCATGCATTGTCCACTTAGGTGATGCTAGGATTTGAAAATCATCTTGCAGTTTTGTACCCTATAGTAAATGAAAGTGTCCAGGGATCACATAAACTGGATACCTGCTTTGATTTCCTAAAGACTCTTTCCTTCTTTCCCCTGCCTCCTGGTCACGGTAATTTGTATAACATATTTTATATTCTGACACCTTTCTATTTGGATTCCTCCTTAAAATGCTTTGCACTAAAGCATCTATGCCAGTCAGATTTGAAGGATTAATGCTACATCTGCTCTGATGCAAATCTTGAGCCATTCAACTCAAATCTGCAATGCTGTAGTGGCTTTTCATTGGGACATTTAATTACAGACTCTTGAGCCAAGTGTTGCACTTGATTTAGATAAGGAAATGGGTAAACTGAAGCTGCAGACAATTAAATATGCTTGCCCCAACACAGGGACAAAAGTCCCTAATGAGCCAAGGAGAAATGATGGTTTCTTGCATATTGCATAGTTGAACTGAGAGTCGGCATAAGACAGCGTGTGCTGCTCCAAAATATGGCCAATCAATGACATGCTTGTGTAGGATAAACTCTTTTGATGTCACAAGTTTGGCAGCACTTGAACTTAACCCTGCAGGAAACAATGTCCCCAGGAAGCGTGTCGAGTATGATCTGCTTCCAGGATTTCAAAGGAGCTCGCTTGCATTGCTTCTGAACAATATGACAGGATGAATAATAACTGAGATGGGATAGCTCCCTCCACTCATTTTAGTATCTCAATTTGCCCAAGTCTCCAATTATTCAAAAGTGTCGACGCTTGGCACAAAGATATGGAAACAGAGCTATAAAGCAGAATTTGTCGCTGCTGCCTCAATGAGGGTGAGAGGTGGCAGCCTTGGTGAAAGAATTTCACAGTGGCTTGTCAGCAGAGGCTGTTCTCTAGCAATTTTATTCGAGAATTAAAGTGAAACTTCCTTTGAAATAAGCTTGGGAAAAAATAAAACCTGTCCACATTCCTGGAAAGGCTTAGAAACATGGACCTAAAAATAGAAAGCACCCAGAGATGCTGAAATGGGTATATATTTCCTCTTCAGTGATCCTCTCAGCACATTTTTGTGTGCCTTGGCTGGACTAGGTCTATTCTCTCACAATAATTTCAGGGTGCATAGCTATACCCTTATAGAGCAATCTGACATGTGTTGTATTTCTGATATGGTCATTGATGCAAACTCATTTCATATTATGACATTTTACTCAGGGCATTGTATCAGACCAGTCAGGATATTAGATCAACCACTACTAATGAAAACCTCCACCTAGGATGAACTATATACTGTAAATATACATTAAAATACAAGGAACTCACCCCCCCCCCCCCAAAAAGACCTTAATCCAATCTTAAATTGAGGTATTCTGGTCCTGAGTCATTTAAGGTTTTAGAGGTCAAAACTAGCACTTTGAATTGGATCTGGAAACTAATTGGCAGGCAGTGCAGTTGGGCCAGGATTGGTGTAATATGCTCAAACCGTCTTGCCCCAGTGAGCAACTTAATTGCATTAGTTTCTCCCAGGTGCTGCAGGCTGCACCTAGATTTCTGTGATAAAGAAGCACTTGCTGATCTCTGTTTTTGATAACCATAAAGGCTAGCAGTTGTGGACGCAAATGCAGTGGTCCTGAGGCCACCAGGGGGAAGGGGGATGGAAGTATAAAGGCAGTAAAGAAAGAAAGACAAGATCTGTTATCATGGGCCAGGAGTCAGCTTCACCTGCTGAACAGCAGCCTGAAGGGGGATTGACTCCACCTGTAACTGATCAGCCTTCAAGGACATGGAGGAGAAGGCGCTGATGAGAATCAGCTGGCTTCAGCCTTCTTAAGAAGAGTTTCCAGCCATAATCAGATTCCACCTTGCTGCTTCCTGTTTGTCTTGACACCTGGCCTCATGATCATCGCATTCCCTGACTTTTGGGTTTGTTTGGCTTGGAAGAGCTGCTGTTGTGAGTAAGACCATTTCCTACTTCTCAGTGTCCAGGTATGAGTCCACCTCAGAGAAATCATAGTGAGCCATGAAAAGATTTGTGGTGTGAGGCAGAAAGTAAGTTGGGCAGTGGGAATAACCTTTTGCTTGGGAAGAGAAGACATGGATTGGAGGTGCACAGAAGGCAGAAACACCACCCTCTCACAACTTTTTGTTGTGGGCCTCACTTCCTGTACAACTGATGCTGTGGGTCAGGATGGAGATAGAATCTCCTCCAGTAGAAGATGAAAGTCTGTGGTATCAGGCCAACAATAGTCCTGCATCCTGTTCTCACACCTGGCCAACTAGATGCCTGTGAGCAACTGGTAAACGGGACCCAAGCACAAGAGCATCCCCTCCTGTTGCTTCCAGAAGCATTGCTACCTCCATGTCCATCACAACAAGGAGCCATTGACAGCTTTTCCCTCCAGGAATTTGTCCAACCTTTTCTTAAAGCCATCCAAGTTGGTGGACATCACTGCCTCTTGTCTATCCTGAATCTTCTAACGTTGGGCTCCGTTGGATGTCCTCACATTCTGGCATTATGAGAGGGGGAGACAAACTTTTCTCTATCTACTTTCTCCAGGCCATACATAATTTTATACAAAAAGATGACATCCTTGTGGTACATACTTTCTCTAACAACGTGTAGCAACACCTCACTTACCCGATGCTGTGACATGATTGCCTTTTGTTTTTCACTCTTCCTGCCAAAGGCAAGACAAGTGTGAAAGAATTCAGATGGTATGAATAACATAAGCAGCACTGCATGTTACAAATAGCATGACTTGGTGGGACAATCTTGGGAGTTAGCACTAGGCCTTTTGAAACATTTAGTTTCCTCCCTGTGTGTTTGGTGAAGTCTTCTAACTTGCAATTTTTTAAAAAAGCATTTCTGCCGCTTTTCTATTTCTACACATTATCCATACGTTTGATCTTTGTAACAATATGTTCTACATCGGTAGCAGCTTCAGGTCTCCTTTGTGTCCTTGAACAGGACCAGTTTCACACAGCTCACTATCATGCTTTCAAAAGCATGTTTTTGAGAGAATAAAGTGGGGTGGTAAAGTAGCCCTCTTACAAGAAGTCTAGAAATACAGTATGTATAAATAAATATTGCACCAAACAGTCATAAATAAACTTCTTCGTCTTTAATGCATAATTGATGCTGAGTAATAGCTGCTAACACATCTGAATAATAATGCTACATTTTAAAGCTATTTTCACCCCCTTTTTTTCCTGCCTGCCTCAGCCACATAGTCAGACAGTTAAAATATGGTCAAATCTTCCGAGTCTGGCACAGTAATTTTTAGTTAGAATTCCCAGTGGGCTCTTTAAAAAACTAATTAGTAACAACCATTAGTGTTGGCTTATTCCTCAGCATTAGACAGTAAATAAGCAGCATGGATTGCAAAGTAAACACCCCTCAGCACACTCAGAATACTAACCAGGTTGGTTCTTTGCTTTTATATTTCTGGTTGCCTACTAGAAAGAACAGTGTAATATGCTGTTCCGCAGAGACATGCTTCTTAAAGATCTGCACTGGCTGCCTATATGTTTCTGGGCCAAATTCAAGGTTTACAGATGATTTCTAGAGCCCAGAGTGACTTGGGACCTAAATTCCAGAGGTTGCACTTCTCCCTATTTGTTGCTGCCTAGGAGTGAAGATTGTCCAGGAGAGTAGTCCTTAGGAACCACCAGGAATGGTATGTCTGTCTAGGGGTGACACAAAGGCGGCCTTTTTGTGTTCTGAAATCTTTGGAACTTCTTCCTTCTTAAAATCCAGCTGGCTCACTGATAGCTTTCAGATGCCTGGTTAAAACCTGGCTGTTTACTCAGGCCCTTTGAGCAATAGTGCTGCTGTTATTGGAGATTGTTTTCACTGTTGTTTCTATTGTACTTTTTATTGTGTTGCTGTGTTTTAGTAGTTTTAGTTTCATTGACTTGGATTAGACAAATCCATGGAAAGCAAGGCTATCAGCGCCTACTAGCCCTCAGAGCTATATTCTACCTCTACTTTCTAAGGCAGTTTGCTTTTGAGTATCAATTGCTGGGAACTGCAAGTGGGATGAAGACTCGGGTAGTAATGCACAAAGACGTTGCCTTGCATATTCCTCCAAAAAACATGTTAGTTGTCTCACTGTCCACTGCAGCAAACTGCGGTTTGTTAAGGGTGCTGAGAGTTATTAGGAGACTCCTATTCCTCTCACAGAGCTATAATTTCCAGAGTAGCTTAATAGTCAATCCCTCTTCCCAGGAAACTCTTGAGAATTGTAGCTCTGTGAGGTGAATAGGAGTTATTAAAGACAACTCCTGTCTCAACTGCCTCCCTCCCACCTATATAAATAGTAACTGTTGACATTTTTTTTTGTTGCAGCCATTTTACAACCTGTACAACCAGATCTACCATGAGATTAAATATTCTGTGTAGCATGCTTAAGATTTTTAAAACAGTAAACTGTTAAGAGTTGGATTGTGGCTGCGCTAGCGTGAAAAGCTATGTGTAAGAGCTGTTGCAGAGTGAAGGAAAACAATTTACAGTATTGTATAAAAGCCTTCCAGTTATTTAATGTTAATATTTATACCTGACAATATTCTAGGCATTGTATCAAGTAAAATAAAAAGCATCATCCCTGTCTAGCATTCTCAGGAAGGTCAAGAAAGACAAATGCTCACTCTCAAACTTATTTGTCTGAATTAAAGGTTACTAGTGACAACACACCTGAAGGAAGAATAGAGTGAGTAAGGTTTAGAGGTGTTTCGCTTGTATTGCTTAAGAATTAGACTAGATTCTTTTTTGTATGTGGAAGTACTTGGGAAATCTTGCTTTTTTTCTACATTTCTCTGATTTACAATGAACTAAACCCATGCCACTGTAGACAGGCTACTTCTTCTCCATTCTATTGAATGCACTCTATTGAATCTTTCAGAGACACCTTGCAGAACTAGTACTTGGCTATTTTTAGTATCCCTAATTAAAAGGGGGGAGCAACAAACAGCTCACTTTTCATGCTAATGCATCACACACATTTTAAAACAACAACAAAAGTGTGTAATGGTAATCAGCTACTCTGTTGTCATTCAAGTTCAACTTGCTTGCTTGACAAAGTTTCTTTCTAGACAGTACAGTCTGAAATGTGCTGAATACTACAGGGATAGGAAGCATTTTAGAGCCACCTATCTGAATCAGAAAAGAAAAGGGGGGTCAGATAGAAAAAGATGAGACCTTTTGAGACAGAGAGCTCCTTTCCAAGGCTTACTTTTCCTCTGAGAACTCAAATTATTTCATTGATACTAATTTATCTTCTCCACTACCTCCCACCATATCTGTAATGTGCTTGTAAACCATGCTGGCTGGAATCCTTGCCCTTTTTGCCAAGTGAGACCTTGCCAGCTTGGCTTGCACCACGAAAAGGGCTCAGCACTGGGTGACTCCCATGGAATGGGACTGGTGTGTTCCAATGCCAGCAGATCCCATTCCACCAGTAGGGGGTGAGTGGAATAACCCTACTGGCATAGAAACCCATACCCTGCTTACTGCAGTCTTTTGGTATAATTTCATCCCAGCACCTGGTGCCCTGATGGTTCATTTGCTGCACTTCTGGGATTCAGAATGTGCTTGCCAGGGCAAAATTGTCCAAACTCAAACACACAAATAAGACTCATTCGCAAACCCCATGTGATGGGGTATAGCTAGCCCTCCAGAATATCTAATTAAGGGCATGCTTGAAGGGCAAGCCTGGCATGTGTTGTGAAACTGGAGATAGTTCTGTGAACTCTTAACTGTAATTGTAAAGTGACTCCATCTGTATGGTAGAAACAACAAAATAGCCTATTTCCACAGCTTATAGCAATTCACCTTGGGGGTTGGTTATATTTCATGCTGTCTCAACTTAAATTGGGGTTCACATCAGGGGTTTTATCTATACATAAGAGGGGAGAAGCAAAAGCCATGAAAGGTTTTGAAACTAAGGATTTGGATTCAAGATTCAAGTAGTAGATTCAAGAGCACATGGGAAATCACCTTAGTAATTTTTGAGGGCTATCCAAAAAAGCAAAAAGAGAGGAGCTCTTCCAACTAGTTAAAAGCATCAGTTGATTTCATTCTTTGAACCCTCTAGCACTGATCAGTGGATTCATTCAGCCACGGACTTAACATTCCAGAGTTTTAGTAAAAAGTAATCTAAGAACCAGGGCCTAATCCAGGATTCCAATATCCAGAGAAGTTGCAGATAAGCTTCTAGATGCAAGGTGCTCTTCAGCTAAAAGTGGCTTGTCCCTTATGGCTCTTGGAGCTGCTATAGCCATAAATAAATAACTCAGACAGCCCCAGCCTCTTGTATGGTTCACTTCTCACTCATAGGCATATGATAGATTCTTTGGATCACAGCCCAGGTCTTGATCATCACAAAAAATGGGCAATGTTTCAACTCTTCAAAACATCCAGTTCTGAGCTGAAGTTGCAATCTGGCTAACTTTTTAAACAGCTTTCCTCTTTAGGATTAATAGAACACTCCACAATTTAGCATTAATCTCCTTAATTTGAATGGCATTCCATAAACATAACATGTATCAGAAGAATGCCAAATTGACAGGTCAATGCATTAGTGCCTTATCATTAATGTTCCAATCATTTAATTCTTTCTTCTACACATACTTTGTGACATACACAACTCTTAGGAGCCTGTGCAAAGGGTACTTGACGACCTGCAAATGCCTTCAGGATTCCAGGAAAGAGTGAAGCTCATTGGTAGAGTACATGCTTTGCATCCAAAAGGTTCCAGGTTCAATAACTTGCATTCCAGTCTGAAACCATAGATAACCATGGCCAGTCAGAATAGGTCAGAGGTAGCCAATGTAGTGTACTCTGGATGTGCCCTCCACATAGTCTTCTCTTTACATCCCTGAACACTGGGAAGCAGACTGGGGCTGATGGAGTCAAACAGCATCTGGAGGGTTTTTGGTTGTCTACCTTTGAACAAGGTGGACCAATGAACAGACTTGGTAATTGTTTAGAAATTCCTGGATATGAGCATTTAAGGGAAGGAATCCACCTTTATATTTAGGCATCTGCTGGTAAACTTCCTTCTTATTAAGAAGTAGTTAGCTCAGTGCATTGAATAGGGATTCTGGGTGTATTTTACTTTTTGCGTGTTTGAAGCTGGGTTGTAATTTTTTCTTGGTTTTACAGTTTTATATTTTGTAAATTGCTTTGAGGTTATGTTATGTTATGTTATGGGTGTTTTTACAATCAAGCGGTGAATGAATTTTATGAACTAAATACATAATAACAAAAGCAACCAAACTCGAGTGCTAGTTGGCAAACTGCAACTAAATTTTGAATCCATCTCAGAATTGGCCTCTGGTGAAAGAGCTACTGTTGGGGAGCAGGGGAACAAAAAACCAAACTTAATTTATGGTTGGGTATTAAGGCTACGTTCCCATTGGCACTTACTCTGGAGGAAGTCCCATTGAACTTAGCTAGCTTTGCTTCCAGGTAAACATGGATTCCCATCCCTGGTTTGCTGGAGGTTATCAAGCACTTGGCATTACGAAGAAATAATGATTTCAGCTGGAATAATATCCATTCTTACCTGAGTGAACTCGATGAAACTTACTTCTGAGTTTCCATAGGATCTGTCACTTATCTCTTCAACAGAATTAAGTCCTTAAGCAATGGCATTTCTCATCATAGCTTGCATGCAACACAGTCAAAGGGGGGAGGTTAGCTTGACTCCCATGGTGACTATCCAAATGCACCAACATGGGGAGTGGGATTGTTCAAACAGTCTTCACATTATTACTGACCAGCCTAAATGGTGAGTGGAAGTGAGCATACCTTGGGCGTTGGCAGGAGCATCTGCTAGACAGTGGGGGTTGGGGAGTCTTTTGGCATGCTTCCATGCTTTGTTTAAGCAAGCAGGCTATGGAGGGGAATGAACAGCTCACAACCTGATCTGTGCCTCTGAGCCCAGGTTGTGCCACACAGGTGAAGGGATTTGAGATTTTTTTTCATCCTTCATTATCCCCCCCCGCCCCCTGCTTTGCAAGTTCCTGATTTTAATAATGTTTTGGCTCTTAATTCAAAATATGTTTTGTGTCCTCATTTCTGTTGCAATCTAAATTTTCTGTATTAGTTAATCTAAAATTTCTGTATTAGTTATGTAAAGAACTCACTCTCTCTCTCTCTCTCTCTCTCTGTGTGTGTGTGTGTGTGTGTGTGTGTGTGTTTGTTTGTGTGTGTGTGTGTGTGTGTGTGTGTGTGTGTACACACATAAAATCTTACCAACTGCAATACTGGTCTTAAAAACAAGCAAAGAGCTATATGTGATTTGGAGCGTCTTTGTAAATGAAGTAGATGCATGTTTCAACTATACAAAGTGGCTCAGTGTTATTAGCTGGTTCTACACTAAGAATTGCACATTGTCTGAGCCTGTAATATAGGGTGATATATAGTAAGTAGTACCTTTCAGTTTGGGAAAGTGGGAGCCATTCCAAAATGTGTTTTATTGTCAAATAAATATTCTGGATGGAGCATTTATATGTATAAAGGTATATAGTTTAAATTGAACATAAGAACTGTTGAGCATTTAATGAAATATTTGAAGGTCTCATTTCCTCACAATGGTTATGCAGAGTATGCCTTCAAAGTCTTCTGTTTTGTGAAGTGGGCTTTTATAACTAGAGAATTTGGCATCTTGAAATTCCTGTCCCTCCTTTCCTCTCTCTCTCTCTTTTGAAAGGCATGCTGATTCAAACAGTGTTGATTACCTTACTGTCCTTATTGATTAGATGCCTGCACATAGTGAGTAAGGGGTTCTTTTCAACAGAATAAAGTGGTATTTTGTTGAACTGTTATCATCATATTAACATTAAATATGTATTTACTAACAGTGTGGGTTTCCGTCTTGGCTTTTCTGTATGCTATCCATGCACATCCTCCAAAGATGCCAGGCATGCACTATGTGTTACAGAACAAATGCAGGAATACCCAACTAATTGTAATATTGCAATTAACCAGGCGTAGGGCCTTCTTGGTAGTGGCGCCCACCCTGTGGAATGCCCTCCCATCACATGTTAAGGAAATAAACAACTATCTGATTTTTAGAAGACATCTGATGGCAGCCCTGTTTAGAGAAGTTTTAAATGTCTGATGTTTTGTCGCATGCTGCTGCTGCTGCTGGGAGCCGCCCAGAGTGGCTGGGGAAACCCAGCCAAATGGGCAGGGTATAAATAATACATTATTATTAGTCATTATTCTAATATGGCTTGAAGGGGGTATATGCATGGGGGAAAGTGTTTAAACCATGAATGGGGAACCTCTGTATCTAGCCACACAACTTTCCCTGTCCATAGATTCTCCGCAGCAATTGTACTCTACCTAGTTTTTCCTATCTCCTTCCATTTCTCTGACACAAGGAATAAGTCCACTGTGAGGAAAAGAATATAGGGAGTGTCATGAAGTAGTGATCCTGTGAGCAAGTACCACTGGGTGGGGTCCCTCAGGCCAGGTGGTAACAATTAGTCCTCCAAGTGGGAGCATGTGATGGCATTGGCTGGTGGCAAGCTTTCCCCAGTCACTATAAATCTTCAAGTTCACCTGCATGGGGAGAGGGAGGACACACCGTGTTTTAGACTTGCTGCTGATGTTCTGTAGTTGATGCCAGAGAAGAAGCCAATAAAGCCTGGTAACCCATTCGGTGCCTGCGTGTGATTGATTAGTAGCTTGGAGGGAGGACTCAGGAAAGCGACCCCCTCCTTGAGTACATGCAGGAGCACCTACTGATTCTCAGCTTTGCCCTCCACATGCATCAGGAAATATTTTTGGAGCATGTGTTTGCTAAAGAAACATGTGCTTCCACCTAGAATGTCTAATGAAATTATGATTAATGCTATTTTCCACACACAAAAATGTTTTTCATTAATTGATGGGTTGTCATCAAACTGTGCTAAATGTTGTATTATTATTTACCCTTCACTCCACGGCCCCAGGGTGGGTTTTAACAATTAAAACACAATACAAAAAAACTGCTTAAACAACTTAAAATCTTAGAGATAAGTAGCTCTTTGTGTGTGTTTAACTACTTAGGCTTGGAGCAACAGGGCTTCCCCTCATCTCCTCTTCTACCCCCATGCACCCCTTAAATCTGTTCTGGGTTCCCCTCCACACCTGCAGAGCAGATGTGGGGACTGTATGGGGCAGATTCAGGGACAAGGGAAGGGAAGTCAAACTGCACAAACTGCACTATTTAGTTGAATACCGCCCATGCTATTTAATATTGTATACCACTCTTTATACAACTATATTACAGGGTGGTTCATGATAACAAGTTACAATGAAACCAGGGGCATAATTAAACACTACTAAAGAACTCCCAGGGGACGGGGGTGGCGCTGTGGGTAAAAGCCTCAGCGCCTAGGGCTTGCCGATCGAAAGGTCGGCGGTTCGAATCCCCGCGGCGGGGTGCGCTCCCGTTGCTCGGTCCCAGCGCCTGCCAACCTAGCAGTTCGAAAGCATCCCCGGGTGCAAGTAGATAAATAGGGACCGCTTACTAGCGGGAAGGTAAACGGCATTTCCGTGTGTGGCTCTGGCTCGCCAGAGCAGCGATGTCACGCTGGCCACGTGACCCGGAAGTGTCTCCGGACAGCGCTGGCCCCCGGCCTCTTGAGTGAGATGGGCGCACAACCCTAGAGTCTGTCAAGACTGGCCCGTACGGGCAGGGGTACCTTTACCTTTACCTTTAAAGAACTCCCACATAATTAAAACAAATACACTGTCCAAATTCACGTTAACATCAAAACCAATTTAAGCAGCAAAATAAATGACTCAGCTACAGTCTTTAAAACGTAGCTTCCTGTTTTAGTGATATTTTTTATTTTTAAAAAAATAACTAAAAATTCCTGAAGATAATAAAAATGTCTCAAACCTCCTAGTATCTGAAAGACAACAGAGAAATCAGATGAGCTTCCTTATGGAAGGAATTCCATACATAGGAGACTGTCAATGACAGCCTTTTGCTGCTACTTTATTTTTGATAGTGGTATTCTGATAAGGGATTTCATGGAATATTTTAACTCCTGTGTAGGTTGGTATGAGAGAAATTGGTCCTTAAGGGATGTGAGTCTTCCAAAACACGTTGAATTCCACTTTCCGTATTGAGGAATTATCCATCTAATATTGCTTCTGTCTTGTCATGATTGAGATTCAGTTTTCCAACCCTCCTCCTCTTGACCATTGCCAAACTCAGGAAACATTTCAATTATTCCACCACCTCACCTTCATCAGATGAAGCCAACTCCTAGGGGCTAAGTTCCCTTTGCCACCCCCTAAAATATTTGAGGGGGCTGGGCCCCCACAAAGTTGATGGGCATTGCAGTTCAAATGGTGTGCATGTGCCGTGTCTTGTGATTGATTATGTGGGGTGAGGCTTACCTGGGCTCCCCCAATATTTTATTCAGGTTGACACCCCATATGACATGGAGAGAAATGGAGCTGGTTGTCACCTGCCTATTGATGGCACTTCACTTCAAATTCCCAGATGGCCTTTCTTAGCGGTTCCATATGGATGTTAAATAGTATGACGAACAAGATGTAATACTGTGGAACCCCATACTACCAGAAACAGGAATTTGAGTAATCTACCCCAAGCCACTAAATAGGATTAGAACTGCATGACTGCCCTGACTGACTTTATGGTTACCCTCACAGTTCACGGTGTTACCATGGTGAATGGTATCAACAGCCATTCAGAAGCCCAGGAGAATCAACAGGGTCATGGTTCCCCAGTTTTTCTCCTGATACAAGTTATGCATTAGGGTGAACAAGGCAGAAACCAAGCCTGAAAGCTGACTGAATGGGATCTAGTAAAACAGTTTCACTCAAGACCACATGGTAAACCAGCCATCACATTCGCTCTATTACTTTCCCCCCCCCCCAAGGGGGATGCTTGCTGATAATTATTATAACTTTCTGGGTCCACATCTCTCAAAAAAGTTAAGGTACATGAAACTCAGGATGCAATGGCTGCAGTGATGTACTGTTTGTTCACTGTCATTACTGCCAGCAAGAAGGCTTCATGGTGGGCTTTCACATTACTCTAAGTTCTCGGCCTCTATCCCTGCTTCATTGCACTGTGCTCCTTGGTGCTCCATGGAGCTTAAAGAGCTCTGGGAATTCAGAAGAAGTTGCTTCAGAGCGATTGTGCTCAATTCAGAGTGACCAGAGCTTTGACAGCATCACCAGCCCTGAGGGTCCTGAGATATAACACATTTATAAAATCTATACAAAGAAATAGAATTTAGTGTGGGGATTTAACTTCTAACTTACCAGTATTAATAAGACGAATTGCATGACCATATCTAAGTGTGTGCTGGAACACTTACATTAAAAGCAAAGCAGTATGTGTGTTCACACAAAGCTAGAGACATGTATGAAGTTGACTGCTATAGGCTAGGTTAAATTTTACTATAATGGCTGGATTCATGGAGGAACAAAGATGCACAGGGGTTTAACCAGTGCTGTTTTTCTAGAAAAAGAGGTGCAGGAACTCACCATGAACCCCTCCCTTGTTTCCTTAGAATGGCAATGGCACCCACAGGACCAGAGAGGTGCCAGAACTGAGTTCCGGCAGCTTCTGGTTGGTGGGGGGGGGGAAGCACCCTGGGTCTAACACTATTGAAAATGGTAGAGGTATCAAAGCAATCTATGGCTCGTTTGTATTTATAGGAGGGGGTGCAACATGCTAAAGGTTTTTTGTATCAGATGTTGGCTTTCCATGATGCCATAGTGCATCCTCTTTCATTGTGATACAAAGTCCAAGACTCATGTGCAAAACTGTGATAAGTTAGCGATGTGTGGCCATTAAACAAGATGGTTGCCATTATGCCCTATTATGTCACTTACTTTATGTAGGAAAGTTGCATTTACCTCTCATAACTGAAGTACGCTTGTAGAACAATGTGTTATCTCCACAGCAACTAGCTTTCCCCAAGAAGTCCAGTAAACTGTTTCTGTGCAGTTAACATCGACCATTTCCCCCTGACAAGCCCATTAAACTGTTTCATTTTGCTAGCTACATAATTCAAATTAAATGTATAATTTTGATCAATTTTTAAGAGATGTTACAAATGAAAGCTTAATGTTGTGCTCAGTTAATTTCCCCCTCCCCCACACCCCGACACAATCACCATTCAAATAACAATTAGTAAATTGTAAAAATGGATGGAGTGTTTCCATGGGAAACGAGAATTACAGGAAAAAAATATAAACATGAGTGAATTTCCATTCTTCTCCATAATTTTTGTTTGTGTGGGCTGACACATCCTTAATTGTAGTCAGAAGATAAGTACTTTATGCACTGCAAATTCATTCTGGCAAATTCAAAGTATTATTCCTTTATCATTATAGTTACTTGTCTTCGTCTCACCTGGCAATCTGGTGGCTCGACAAAAGAAGCTGCATGAGATCTGTAAGAGGATCTTCCATAGGTTTTTTGTGGGTTTTCTTAATTCAAAGCACCCCTTGGGGGCTGTTCATTTTATCAGGAAAGTATAGAGGGGCAGGGGTATGTTTAACCTTTTCTTGCCAAGATTCAACTATATAAATCACCTTCTTTAAGTCACTCTTTACCTTGCAAGGGAGTACGTGTTGTGTGTGAAGCATAAGCATACAGCTATAGTAACTGTCTATTTTTTGCACTCTTTTTAGATGGCATCTATGATTTTGTGTAAAACTCAAGGCTATGCTCCCACCTGGGAGTATGCTACCCACTTCTTGTTAGGACTCATTACATGGCCATTTGTCAGTCTCTCACTTCCTCCACTGTTTATCTTCTTAACAAGTATGGTTGTCACTGCACATCCAGCCAGCTGAGGGGCAAAAGCCATCTGTCAGTCTGAATTATTGCCCAAGCAACTTGTTTCCCAATCGTCCACATGACTATTTTGACCCCCGCCCCCAATCTCTTAATCCCATCTCTTTGTGTCTTTACTGTGCATTTTGACCATTTTCTGAATCTTTTTGTTCAGGCAGGTGATGGGAATCCCTCTAGAAGAGCTGCCTCGTAACTGCTGCATTGTTTTTGCTGTGTTTTCAGCACTGGAGTGATGTTGCTGGGGAAAAGGCCTAGGAAGTGTGTATGGAGGTCCTGGGCTTCCCAGACAACAAGACCTCCCCCTTGGCTGCACTGACATGGTCCAAAAGAAAGGAAAGCAATACATTTGGCACCAGCTTGGCTGCAGGAGTTGTCGGAAGGTGGTGTACAAGGCACCAGCCAACCGCTCAGTGGCAGAGGAAGAGTGTGGGGGGAGCGTCCTGCCCCTGTCAGCGTGATCCCGGTGGGGGGCCATCGTGGCTGCCCTCCCTGACCGTACTGGGCACCATGCCCCCAGGATGCACGCCAGCCCCACCCCTGCCAGGTCTCCCCTCGGTGCTGGAGCATGAAGCTCCACCACTGACTCCACTCTGGATTTGTGTAGGCTTTACTCCTTTGTCTTGTCTTCTCTCAAAGATGTCCCACAAGGCAGTGGGTAAGAAGAGGTACTACAGCTGTATGTGGAATTCATGACAGAGACAAGCTGTGCCTTTGAAAAGCTTTTACTCTACTTCTGTTCCATATAGGCTATTTTTGTAGATACCTTTGCTCTCCATCCATGGTGCGTCCTATTACTCTTTTGTTTCTTTTTCTGTTCAAGCAAATCGTGAACAAATTAATTATAAAGGGGCATACTCCACACACACACACACACACACACACACACACACTGTTCAGCACACAATTGCTAGGATTATTTTCTTGTCCATTAGCAACAGGGTGCTTCATTTATACACTGCACCTTTTAAAGAACACTCCAAGACAGATTATGTGGGTGATTTGCACAGAAATATTAGAGTGAAGTGATGGAAGGGAGTGTCTGGGAGGTGCAATGAGGAGATATGCATTAGGCAATAAATGATGTCTCAGTTTTAATCTTTCTACCTACACTCCTTATGGTGCTGCCATGTGGCTCTTTTTATCATTTCTTACTTGTCTGTCTTCAGAGATTGAACCATGATTACAGCTTCAAAGTTTCATAATAATCTACAGAAGAGGGACTTTGGATAAACTGGGATTGCTCCTAGGGATTGATTTCATTTTTAAAAAATGGCTTTTATTTTTAAAAATTCTTATGTTACAAAGCAAATAAACAAGGAAAAATACATATAGCCTCTCCCCTTTAAATTCGTAGAGTCTTTTTCACAGTTCATTTACATTTGTTTGGTTTTCTTCTGGAGAATGTAGTTACAGGGAAACAGCAGTTTATGATCCTAAATTTGCTTAGTTGGAAATAATTATTATTATTATTATTATTATTATTATTATTATTATTATTATTATTTTATTAAATTTGTATACCACTCTTCGTCCAAAGAATCTATTCCAATTGGTCTTAGCTCTTTAATACAGTTTCGTCACAGGTGATTCTGTTTTACTTAAGGCAAAGCCACTTTCACCTAGACAATGCAATCTGAGTGTCTGATAGGAGAGGCAACTATTTCAAGCTGGAATTATAGGGAGTTGGGGAGGAGAAATGAAGTAAGAGTGAGCCGAAATGGTACACAAGGAAATACTTTTCCTGGAATGGCCAGAACCTGTAGGAAAAATTAGCATGCAGAATGCAAATGAATCTAGCGGAAGGAAGCTAGATTAGCAGGCTTAAGGGGTTTTAGAAAGAAATAAAAGTGAAGACGCTGACATCTCAGAAGAGGAATTTAAAACACTAATTACAGCAGTGATTCTTTTAACATTTCTGCTGATACTTATTCATTTAAATATTTCCCCCCAAAAATATTGCACAGAATATAGGACATGATCCACTGGGAAGCTCTGCATGGGCCCTGTCCTCTTTTAATGGGGTTTGAGAAGGAGAACATGCCACCAGTTTTTAATATTGTTCACTCGAGTCCCTCCTATGGTTGCAGGTGATAGCCAGATGAAATCAATTGCAATGTTTGTTTGCAATATTAATTTATTTTGGTTGGGTCATTTGCAATGATTTTGCTTGGAATGTCTAGTCCTGAAATGGTGATTAAAGTTTGGCAGTTTTCAACTCAAAACAGCTTGACTGCTTGTGTGTGTAGTGGTAGAGAGCTTGTCTCTTGCTACAGGCATATAAGTTGTGGTTCTCCAGTTAATTTTGAATGGAAAAAGAGGTGCATGAGTGTGTGTGTGTGTGTGGGGGGGGGGGTGTTAGAAAAGAGGAGAAAAAATTAATTGTGGAGGGGGGAGGGGGGAGGGCAGCTAGTTAAGCATAGTGATACAGTAACAAAATGAAATAGAATGACCTCCAATAAATTATAAAAAATAAAATAAATTATGGAGGCACAGCTGCTCTCCTTAACACCTTCCTACTCCATCTGCATTCTGACCTCCTTATCGGTTCCAATTGTGGCAAATGTATAAGAGCTTATTATTTCGTAACCTTCTGAGCACAGGGTTTTGGATTGTTTTTTTAATTAGCATTTTAATTGCTCATCAAAGTAATTGAAGACAGTGTAGGAAAAATGGAGCGGTTGCTAATCCCTTTGGTGCCACCAGTCAACACTAAGCTTTTTCCCAAGGTCAAGCGGTGTGAAGTTGTGATAGGAGGGGTTTTCTTTGCTGGCTCCTTGGTGACTCACTACAGCCTGACCTAATACCCATTGAAAAAGGTGAGATGAGAGAGAAGTGATACTTGTATGTACCAAATATATGGAGATGATATATCCCCCCTGCCAATTCCTCACGGACAATTTTGCCATAGAACAGAGGAAATCTACAGAGCTATGTGCTAAGGCAATGTTTCTCTTGATAACACACATGAGTCCCAGACTATTAGAAAAATACAGCATGCACATTTTTGATGATGAAAGGTGAGTGTGGAGCTGTTGTCCTTGCTTCTGGTTTAGTATTAGTAAGCCAGTTCAAAATACATAGGAAGGAATCCTTCATATACACCCTATGTATGACTGACAGCTCTATAAATGACAACCATGATGAGTGTGATCTGTGGCAAATAGTGGAGCATTTCTGTTCAGAATGCCAGACGGCCACAATTTCTTTCAGAAGACTCCATTACATTTGGTGCTTCCAAGTTTTCTGTCCCTCCTCTCCTTAACAGAGCAGCATTCTGTGCCCACTGATCCTACTCTGTGCTTATTGGACTCTTGTGGGGCTCTCCCCTTTTAATTGCACTTCTGCAAAGCATACAGTTCCCCCAGACCTGTTGTTACTTCCCTGGGTGTTTTTCTCAATCCAGAATTGTTCATTCTTGTCCTCAATGTGCCACCTTCAATCTAGATTGATGCTGGATCCTGCCATCTATAAGGGTTGGGTTGGTTACTTGATCCACATTTGAAAAACCTCCCTTGATTAGATTATCCCTGCCTTTTCTTCTCTGCACATGCTCTGGCTGAATGAAGAAGGAAGGGGTGATTGCAATCTTGTTATATGTTCACCCGCAAA
Source organism: Podarcis muralis (assembly GCF_964188315.1). NCBI lineage: Eukaryota > Metazoa > Chordata > Lepidosauria > Squamata > Lacertidae > Podarcis > Podarcis muralis. The sequence continues at coordinate 54,004,710 of NC_135655.1, forward strand.
GTCATTGGAGAGATGTGGGGTAATATAGAATCAATCCACAATGAGCTTTGATTTTCGAGGGTTGAAGAGAAAATCCAAAGTAGATTTTCTTTTTTTTGGGGGGGGGGCAGAGGTGCAGTAGCACATGAAGGGAAGAGGAGGAAAGTTCTGTTGAATCAGTACTATTCTTTCCAGTTCTGCAATGATAAGTGATACGACCCTTTGTTTTCCAGATTAGGCAGGTGACTCAGGAGGTGTAGTTGCTTGAACTGTAACTTCACATGTACTTGCTGTGGTCACTGTCCATAACTTGGGACTTTCTCTCTTGGTACGCAGCTGTCAAAGGGTCATGGAGGTGCATGAATTGAGAACCTGTGTCTTGTGGGTGTTAGGAACACTTAATATGCACACCTGAGCCTCTGGATGCAAGTTCTGTTCAGAAGCAGTCCAATAAGCAATGGGAACCTGGTAATTAATGGCACGGCTCTTGAATGGCCACAGTTCAGGTCCACAGGGAGTCTGTTCAACCTGCATTCCAAAGTGGCTGAGCCTTGACATGAGCAGAAATCGGTATCATCAATAAATTATAGGGCCAAGGTGTGCACAATGCCAAATATATGTCTTTGTGGCAGATCTATAGACATATGGCCCAGTTAGGATACTCCAGAGACAAGTGTATAAACAAATATATAGCAGCTGCTGTTGCCAAAGCCACAAGTTTATCAAGCTTCTAGTAGAATACTTGAGAGTCTCTGCCTCAAACTCGGTCAGAATTGTAAAAACAAAAAGAAAAAACAGGTGTCCAAGAATAGTTTATCCGATCACCCAGCTGCTTTACTTAAAAGGCCGTTGCAATTTGAAGCACATGAGGGAAATCAATTGGACTGGCTCCTGAGAACTTCTGGCAGTGTTCCACAAACTCTAATGACCAATGAAAATATATTTGTTTCTGAAAAACAATTTGGGGGAAAAAACTTTCCTTTTAAGATTAATTTAAGATGAGTTGATATCAAATGCAGATATTTCTTCCTCTGAGTTGAAATTTTGATGAAAGTCACTCAGTAGACTTAATAAGCTGCTTTTTCCAAAAGTTGCACAGTTGTGGGTGTGTACATTCGACTGTATTTGAGATAACAGCACAAGCATCCAGATTCCTCAGAGGTTTCTGGTGTGGGAGAAGCCCACTTCATTGTAACAGAGAAAGCAGCAGGGGAAAAAGCAGAATGGAGGCAGAGGAAATATAATTACTGCCTAGACACAAAATTTGTTTCTTTGCTTTTGTTCAAATGCAAACTGTAATTTGGCATGGAAAGCTTTTAAAAGTTCTAAATGTGTGCTGGGGCATATTTGCATAGCTTAACTGTGGTGCACGATTTCTGTTCGCATCCTGAAACAAAGTTCTTAACCTGAAGCACTATTTCTGGGTTAGTGGAGTCTGTAACCTGAAGCATATGTAACCTGAAGCATATGTAACCTGAGGTACCAATCTACAGTACTTTTTATTGTGGTTTCATCACTTGGATGCTGTTAGACCTCTTTAGGTTAAATGAAATTAATGCTGTTGTTCACTAAATCCATTTTTGTTTTATTTCCCCATACTAACACCTTTTAAAGGCCACTATTTCTTTGTAATTAATTTGCGTTACTTGAAAAAACAATTTAATGCCTATAAGGGAAATCAGAGTCCACCATTTCCTCAACTGTAACTTAAGAAACATCAAAGGTAGCACCTGAAGTTCTTTTAAAAAATAAATAAATCATTCTTTATTGAGATATTTGTTTGGTGCCTATTCTGTAATATCTTCATGGTGACATTTTGTGGCATTTTGATGCAGGGTGGGATAAAGGGCTTTCTCCTTTTCAGTGCAATCTTAGGTTACTTCCAAATGTCAACTTTCCCAGGTTATTACAATGCTTGTGAGAGATCAACACACCTGACACCCACAGTCTAAACATATTAGCAGGATCAGTATAGCTGGTATTGCAACCATTCATCATGTAAACCCAGTGGTGGTATTTCTGAAGTCCTGTGATCAGGTACCTCTTCTTTGAGGTACCACCTCTCTTACTTTCTACCTGAGCTCTAGCATTGTTGTTGTTGTTGTTGTTGTTTAGTCGTGTCCGACTCTTCGTGACCCCATGGACCAGAGCACGCCAGAGCTCTAGCATTACATTAACTCAAAAAGCTGGCATCTGGAAGCAGCTACAGTTGATACTGATTTTCATTTGCAGAAATCTTTTTAGAACAATTTGTAAATTTGTAGTCAGGCAAACTGTCCAAAGAATTTCAGGGGTGGGTCGGGACATGGACAGGCACATTTTTCTAGGGTTAGCAAAAAATTACTACTGAGCTTTTATGCACTCCTGCCTGGAAGGTGCAGAAGTTTAGTAGTATTAGTATTAGTATCAGTATTAGTATTAGTATCAGTATTAGTATTAGTATTAGTATTAGTATTAGTATTAGTATTAGTATTAGTATTAGTATGATTAGTATTAGCTGCTAGGTTGTGCTGCATCTTTCATCAGCAAAGATTGTCCTACTGGTTGTTTGGTGGGAATAGCAGGGAAAGTTCTCACAAGCTGGGCCCTGATCTATTCTGTCATCTCAGATCTCCTACACCTACTTTGGTACTTTGAGAACCCCCCCCCCCCAAAATAATAATAATAATAATAATAATAATAATAATAATAATGCACAATTGTAACTTTCTATCCACGAATACATACATGGATGTCTGGTGCTGAAGGATATCATTAGGTAACAATGGCACTTTCTTTTTCAGTCTCAGATTTTACAACCCGTGTTGAAAAATCATGCTGATTTCCTAGGTTTTGCATTCAGCCATGGGATTCTAAACAGAAACTGGAGGAGGTGCAGCAATCCATATTCAGCAGGAGGGAAAATCCCTGTTAAGTCTTCCCCATTTGACCCTAAAGCACTATTCTGTTTAGCAGTGCAAGTGTAAGTCATCTTTCCTCACTTTTCTGACCCTGATCTGTTGGGAAACATATCATAGACTCTAATCTGATATAGCTGTCTGTTGTAGGTATGTCAGAAGTCAGACTTCTAAAAGTAAACATGATTTGGTGTTGCTTCAAGGTGAAAGTACTGTTCAGAAATCCGTTCCATTTGGTATCCCTGAAGGTGCCTGCATCAGAGCTCTGGATCCAGTTGCCTATAGCAACAGATGACTGCAGTAAGAACCCACCAGTAAACAACCATGTTATGTACTCTGTTATTGTATGAAGAACTGGTAGCAAAGAGGGATTCCCAAACAGCACTTAAAATAAATAACATAATTAAATTTAATAGGAATACTTCAGTTACAAACAAAATGCAGAAATAGTGTGACTTGTGAACTGGGCTAATAACTTATGCACAGATGCTAAGAAAATAACAAGTGTTGTTTTTTTTTTTTTAATATACATCATTATTTCCTATCTTTCCCCCCTTTGGTATGTAGGATCTGACTCATATTTTTAAATGAAATCAGTGAAAAGGTTGCTGTTTACTTAAGAGGAGGGGTAAGGGGATGTTGTCTGCCATAGCGATGGAAGACTTGTACTTATAACTAATGCCAAGACACACAAAAAAGCCTCTTTACTTCAATGGCTCGTTTTTTGGCTCCAGCAAGAGTGGGGGTCAGGGACTGGCTGAATGAAGAAGAATGGTGGGAGCTTGCCTCCCAAGAGTCCCCAAGGGAGGAGTCCAAAGAGGACATTTTAGGGCCCGGAACCTGGTGGTGGGACACTGAGGTGCAGTCAGCAGAAGGGACAACCTGGGAGCTGATAGAAGCAAGAGACTTGAGCGATCAGGGGGGAGGGGTCTGAACAAGGAGGGCATTCTAGGACAGGATTAGAAGCTGAGAGTCACAGTGTGCATGCAGACAGTTCCAGTCCTGCTGGCTGTCCTTCCCCCTCTCTCCCCATTGGAGGAGGGTCCTGCACATTGCTGAGCAATGAGCCAGACAGGCCCAGAGGAGGAGCTCACCCCCTCAACACAGCTTTCGTCTGCTTAGGAGGGATCCAGAGTGAGAGGCTAGAGGGGGAAGGGTGTGCTTAGAGCTTAGTTTCAGCAATGCCTTCATTAAGATGTACCAGGGACATTGCTGTGTTCCATGCCTTCCATGCATGTGCCTTCCCTGGCTTGTTGATAGCTCCTTGACAGTGAGGAAGTATTTTGGGTGATATTCTTGAGAGCAGAATAAATTCTTGAAAATTGTTGTTCCTAGAGGTGTGGGGACCCAGGGAAGGATCCCAGGCCCTGGAACACATGCCTCTCCTAAAGCCATGCTCTACCCACTTCTTGTTTTTGCCTGACTAGAATGAGTCCTTGGATGCTGTTACTGCCACTTGCTTGCCTAGATGGTGTGGGAAGAAACTTCTGGCTGAAACCTGGCTTTTGTGTGACTAGAATGTACCCTACTGTACAAAGGTATAAGTTACATCCAATGTTTCACCCACTTTTGCCTCTGGCCGCATTTGCCACTCACATGCAGCCCCTGGAGGCTCCACCATGAGGGAATGTCGCTTTCGAGTGGAAAAAGTTTCTCCATCCTAGGACTTTTTAAAAAAAATGTCACTATCATTTAAACCTCCCCAGCTCCACAAAAATCTCAGTGTGACATTTTGCTTACATGTGTGCTGTCTTGCCTTGTCCTGGAGAATTGCATGTCCCCTGGTAAACACAATCCTTCCCTTGGTCCCAGGACTCTAGTTGTGAAGAGTAGCCTTCAAGTTGTCCGAAGGTACTAAACCGGACTTGTATTGTGTGGAGCTCAGAGCCTTCTTTGCGGAGTGAGGGGGAATGTGAGCTCTGTGAGCTGATTAATCTGAAGTAATTAACTTTCCTTCCATGTGAGACCATACCACACTATTTAAAATATGCATAAGGCAAACGAACAGCCCAAGGAGAAATGGGGGGGGGGGGGAATCAAAAATGGAACTCCAACTTAATGGAGTCGTAACATGCCTATTTCCCTACCAGAAGGCAGTCAGGTATTTCATTCATCTCATTTGGTAGAAATGCTGTCTGCTCAGGTGCAATTATAGCCCAAATACCAGTCCAATAAAATTGGCTGTTATGCCTTCTGTGTGAGCATTGCATCCCTTTACAAGCAAAAATAAATTTTCTGCTTTTCCTAGTTGCCCAGGTCTGCAAACTTCATTAGACAGTTGATTCGAAAACTATACTTTTGTGCTTGTATATATATATATCTGCTGAGCCTGAAGCATTGTATTTTTTTTTAATTAGCTCCTCTCTTTTTTTGGGATAACACCTGAAGAGTTTTGTTTCCCCTTCAATGGTAAGAATTACTAATTTATACAGATTAATGTTCCATATTATTTCCATTTGCTTGGTGACTTCTGGACCTCAGCATAAAACAAGATATTTAACAAGGGAAAAAGTAGCAGGTCATTGCAAAATAAATGCAATAAAGCATTCAGCAGGTTGCCTAATATGTTTTGAGTTACTGGATGAACGTGTGCAACAATATTTAGGAATTTGTAATCTCTCGTTGGGCCTCCTTATAAATTATGTTATTTCTATAGAGAATTGGTCACCCTGGTGGCTGCAGTTTTCGATCTATGCTGAAGTTAGTTGCTGCACCAATAGTTGTTTCCTTCTGCAGGTGTTTGTATAAGTTTAGGCTTAAATATAATGGCGCTAGTTCAACTCAATCTGTGCTTATGTCTCTGTTATTCAACCTGATGGCTGAATAAAATCAGCATAAGGTTCCAGGGATGTGCTACTACAATTACCAGGATTTCTCAGATGTACAAATTTAGCAGTGAGTTGAATGTTGTGTGCTGCCTATGAGCTCTTTCCAATAATGGCAATAGTAAGAACAGCAATAATAACAGACCTATAAAACTATTACTCAAGTATTTTGCATGTTGTTCTGTCTGTAAAAGAATTACATCATTTCCCAGAACATGCCTTGCTGTTTCCTGCAATGGGTTTTGAAACCAAGGTTAATGAGTGGATACATCCTGCGGTTTACCTGATGACATTAAATGAGAAGAGAGAATTAAGAGTTCTCCCTCTTAATAAATGCCTTGGGAATCAATGTTTTGGTTCAAAAAGCTTCACAGCAGCCTATGTTGTATGTAGCGATGCAATTATTTCTATGTGCTTTGAGATACTGATGACAACATATTTTGGAAATGGGAGAGGATCAGGAATAAAGCCTCTCAGGGAAGAAATTCCTTCCTGAGCATAGATTATGGTATGAGGTAAGTCAACAGGTGTAGGGTCAGCCAAAGTGGTTGCTATGGCAATGGCTCAGTGCTGCCTATATAAGTGATTAAGGCAGGTCAGCTCATTAATCAGTCAGTGAGTCTCATTAATCAGTCACCATTGCTGCACCATGCTACCACTGGGCTTGGCTAAGGCACATTCCCATTGGGAGACTGCAAAATCTGAGGAAACATTTTGGACACCTGGAATTAAGGAAGCACGATTTTCCGTGAGGGAATGCCCCAGATCTGCATCATAGTTCCAGCTGGTTAGCTGTGCAATTTTTCCCTTCACAGAATGATCTTCAAAACCCTATTCCTCTCTGCAAAAAGAAAACCCAGTCTGGACAAATGTTCAACAGATTGGGGGTGTTACATCTGCACCATTCTGCAGAAAATAAACAACTTGGAAGCATGGTGGATTAATGACAGCTGGTGCCTAGAGCCAGCTCAAATATACTTATTTGTAAGAATTCATTTCATTGTCATCATTTGGTAGCATTTGGTTTTCTTTCTTGCATATGCTGTACTATTTAATGCAGAAACGTGCAAACGGTTGACTACTGGAACTTGTGCTCTTAAAATTGATCATTTGTATATAATCCAAGCTTTGCCACTGCCTTTCCCACAATACATCTGTTTCTTAGTTCAGCACAATCTTTTCTTCTTTTTTTTCCTTTTGGAGAAGTAAGATAATCAGAATCTCAAAGTAGGCCATTTTACTGCTGAAGGACAAACACAACAGTGGGAATTTCAAACACTGTGCAGCATGCTTGCTGGAAGGGGTTTAACGATTTAGGCAAATTCAACATTTATATAGCACAGAGAAGTGCAAATAGCAATATTCACCCAAGATAGAGTTACACCGATGTTTTAAGATTTAGTTGCTCGATGGCAAGTTCTTTCTTATTCATGCCTTTCTTTCCTTTGTAAGATTTATGTTGCACACTTTTTCAAAAGCTGCAAGTGTATAAATGAGCAGGAAGGGAAGATCAGGATGTGCCCAATAATTTATAGTGGACAGAAAAGGAGCATACATAATTGACACAACAAGCTGCAAAACACTGGGACAATTACATTTTACACTTAGTATAGTATGTTTCAAAAGGTTTGCTTAATAATTGATCAGCTGTGATGCCTTAAAAGTAAGGGAGGGGAAAAAAAATCTATTATACTTAATAGTTAACTAAAGGGAGATTTGCAAGGCAAAATTTGCAAAGTGCTTTGGTAATCGTGGCCTGATGGATGAGTAAAGAATCGGACACATTGGCTGGGTGGAACTTGGACCACTTTATTACATTTAAGTCAATAAACAGCTGCAGAGGGGAAACAACCATCAGTGCAGAAATTAACTCCAAAATATCAGGTGAAGCCTCCATCCACTAGAGTGGCAAACCTGTTTTGGTAGTAAATATGGGTATGTGGTACAGCTGTACCCCTTTCTCCTGGCCATACCATGAAGTTAACCAACTTCCATTTTGCACCTTTCCTCCTTATTTCCTTTTAATAGGAGGTCTGTCACTGTAGTCTAAAGTGAAGTGGATTGCACAGACTGGCAATATCCTACAGGATCAGAATTGCGTGTCGAGCTCCCCAGGCCACCCCAAATAACTCACACAACACACATAATTTTTGTTTAAAGTTTTTGGCATAATTTTGGCCACAACTTTATACAAAAAAATGTAAGTGCTTGCTTAGGCATGGGTTGCGACTATCTGCCCCCCAGTGGGGGACAGACTGACATTTCGCAAGCCTGCGAAAGTCAGAAAAGGGGGGAATACATTTGGGGGTAGCGGCGGAGCAGGGAACCTGCCCTCAGCCTTCCCCAAATGCAACCAGGGGCTCTTGCGTGGCCCTAGCCCCTTGACAAGGTTCGGACAAAAGCAATAGTGAGCCCCTGTATTCCTTTAATGGAATCCCTTGCAGCAGCAGCATTAGAGGGGCAGGCACAGCCAATCCATGCCCCTCAACCAACCAAACCATAAACCACTGCCTAACCGCAACCTTACAAGTTGTGACGATTTGCTATGCAGTAGGCAAAAACCAAATGGCCCCAGCCAATCAGCCAGATGGACAAAATTCCTACCAGGCCCCCGCTCCAAAGCAGACAACCCCATGACAGGCATAGCAAGGTCAAAGCGAAGAACCCTAAATATAGGGAGGGGGGACGGGCAATCCGATGCACAGAGTGAAAAGAGGAAGCTCTACGCCTCGTGCAGGGAGTTTTAACATTTCTGGTTGTCAATCATCAAATGGCAACATTAACATCTTCCCACCAACAAGGGAAGCCCAATCACAACAGTGGCCAATGATCAATTCGCCCGCTCCACAGCTTTGGAGCGTCCTGTCGGCCCCCACCGCAACATGTGCTCTCTATGAAGGAGAACACGCTTTCTGCAAAACTAGGTGTCATGTGGGGGGGGGGGGCTCTCAGTATCCTGCATCATAACACTGACTGTTTACTGGATGGCAGACAAGAAAATGGAAGGGGTGTGACTACAGGTACAGAACTTTTCTCAGTTGAAACACATCCCATCAGGTTGATGGTGGGTGCAGTTCACTACAGTTCCAAAAGCCATCAGAACAAGCAACAAGTGATAGCAGTATAAACAGTATGGAAGGGTCTTTGCATTGGATGGGGAGAATGCTACACACACACACACACACACACACACACACACACACACACACACCAGCAGTAGCAGCAAGTAAGCACAGCTCATGTTAGTAATTTCACTCCTCTGATGCTGCATTTGTGATTGGTGTAAATCACATGCCTGTCTGAGAAGAGTGCGGGAAATGGAAGTCTTATCTTTTCTGCTGTATGTACTTTGTAATGTACTTTCACTTTTACTTGGGGGTTTTTTCCTGTTCTCTCTGGAGCTGGAGAGAACGGACGCCATTATGCTTTTGTCTGTACATAGTGTGTAAATAAATAGTAGATTAGCTCTACGATGTCTCACGCTTCTTTCTGTGTTGTGCCAGAAGTGTAGTGTGCATATACCATCTGGTATATGTCGCTGAGCGCACTGGAAGAGAAGGGAGATGCCTTTTCCAGAGCTGTGCGTACCGGAGGATGCTCAGAGTCAGGAGCAATCATGGAGCAGGAATTCTAACACAGAGTTCCGGGGGCTTGCAGCCTGCCCCCAGGGCGTTTTCCAACAGCTCCCTCCACACATTCCAGCTTGCCCCTTTGTACATTCAAACTGAACATCTGAAGCAAGACTGAGTACCTTGGAAAACATTGATTCTACAGTGGTGCTGAGACCATGAAAGAAGAACCCCGTTCGTGAATATTTGCATTATTGGACTTCTTTTTCTTTTCATTAAATGCTTCATTTTTAAAGATGACATTTGGTGGACCATGCTGCTATGTTGTTGTTTTACCTACTGTTGTTCCAAATTTGTTGGGAGTCAGGTAGATTTTATTTTATATATATTTATTGTAAATTATATAGGGCAGTAGGGTGTAATAGAAGGCTTGTAGATACCATTAAGCCTCTCTCTTCTTCCCCCATAATTTGAAAACTGGCTGAGTGGTCCCTTGAATAGCTTCTCAGTTCTGAAAACTGGCATGTTCCACTGCAGAAATAAGGATTTGAGCCTTTGGGACTAACTCTTAAAAGATAAGAACAAATTAGGCTAATATAAATCTGCATTTTCATATAGCCAAGGTGAAGTTATGTCTTCAAGAAGGAAGATGTTTTCCTGCTTTCTCCTCTGGTTTTGTTTTGCTACTCATCAGATGGTGTTCTTACATTTTCTTTAGGGAGAAAAGTTCATTTGGATGTTATTGTTTATTGTGCACCAGAAATATTCTTTATTCCATAGTATAAATTATGAAAGATAATGCAACCTCTAGCGGAGTCTCACAGGTGAATATAATTCTATCCTCAAAGCCAATAAGGAGCAAAAAGATTTAGAACAATAGATTACACTGGGCTGCATAAGCACGCCAGTGGGCCAGCGGTTCATGTTAATACTGTTGTTGTGGTTCCTACTAATATTTGTTAGATTTATGGTCCTTGCTGTGCCTAAAGCTGAAGGAGGATAACAAGATTGCCTGCTCGCATTCCTCCTTATGAATAGTCTGTGAAATACGTAACTTTTGAAAGTGTTATTTGTACTTCTCATGCACATGCTGAAATTCTGTTCTGGATACGTCCCAAAATCTGCACCCAAAATTTGAGGCCCAAAGTAAGTGAATCTACAGGAAATGTTTTATTTTCTAACACAATTGGGTTGATTTTGCCTTCCCTCTCCCCAGGAATACAATCCTTTTTGTGAGAACCGAATAGTCAGTAAATTTAAAAAAAGGTGGCACTGAAACATAATCGAAATGAACATTGGTTTATGAGGTCATGAGGAAATATCTGTGTGGCTTGTTGCTAGGGAGAACACAAAAAGCTACCCAAGACTGGAATTTCATTGCATTCTCAGAGTTTGGCAGGTGCAATGTTTCGGGTATTTTACTTATTTAACCATGAGATATAGGAACTTTCTTTTTCCCCAGAAGCCAAAATAGTTTCAATGAACAGAATGTGCTATATCAGTACATGCACACTTGAATCAGCCCTGGCTGCTATTCCAGTTAACAATTGGGAAAATGTTCCTAAAAAAATAAAATAGTATCTTTCTGAAAATCATCCTGGTACTTCAAGGCAGAGCTATTTTCTCTGACTGATAACAACTTTAGTTTTTGAAGGCAGATGGGTGATCACCCTGTGGTCCAGGACATTATCTGGGGAAACTGGATTCATGGTCTCAGTAAACCTATTGAATACTGGGAGCCAAATTACTTTCCCTTTTTTAAGTATTACTTGCCTACTCCATCCAAAAACCTAAAATGATGGGCTTCTACCTCACAACAAGCTTGTAAGATAAAAGACCATCATTTCAGGTTTTTGGATGACCCACAACTGATACTAAAACTGATACCAAAAAAATTAATAATTTAGTTAACACTATTCAATACACAACAAAATTATTATTATTTTGTTTTTAAGAAAAAAACTTCAAAGTGGTTTATGACCTACATCAAATAGAATAATCCTGAATAAAACATTACGGAAGAAAATAAAAAATAAAGTGTACATTTAAAGCAACATAATTAAATAGGAAACAAAAATATTACCTTAAAGGTTTCAAAATAAATACAAAAGAGGTCAAGTACATAATGCAAATTCAACACAGCAAACTTAAAAAAAAATACAAAAGGAAGTCAAATATAAAATGCATATTTAAAACAGCTTAATTTGCAAAATATTAAAATATTAAGCTTACCTTTTGTGGTTGCTGCCATTGCAAAGATAAATAACTGTAAAATGTTGCGTACATTAGAATTGTGTAATGTAAGTCATAAATCATATTATGTTGACTGTTTTCTATTACTGAAAATCCTTCCTATATATGCAATACCTGTTTTTCTTTTAATTATAATGAACAGTGTGAAAAGATGGCTTTAAACACCAGCTGTACACCTGTGCTTAATGTGTTGGTTCGGCTCTATTTCTCAGACAATGACATATGTTTCATGAAGCAGGCAACAGAGAAGAATTCATACTGTTCTTTCTGCTAACTGTCCAGAACCGCAGCCTTGTATTTATGAGACTGGCGTCCCTCGGGGTTTTTTCCTAAATTTAACAGGAGCTGCTCACTTGAAGCTGACAAAGTTCAGGCAGAGATACAATAGCAAGATGGATAATATGTAATCAAAGAGCAGCACTTTAGGGAGAACCTGTGGTGTCCTCATGCCAGCATAACGACCTTGCGTTTATTTAAATAAATATCCCCAAGCAGAGCACTGTCGAGGAGTTCAATAGCACATATATTTCTTCCATCATTCCCACTGGTGAGGAAGCTTGCTCTGAAAGCGCCGTCCCTAATTGAAAGGAGTCTTTGCACTCATAACGGTTAAGGCTATTTCATTTGTTTATGGCAAGTAACTGAAATACATGGGAAAGGGGTTGGCTGAAGTCAAAATTGAGATAAATGCCCCTTCTGGGCTTGGTGTAAAGCCCAGTCAGATCTCCTGTGATATTTCTGTATGTGATGATAATGCAAAGATAATACAAAGTATCTTGTCCTCACAGTAGCCAACAATATGCCCATAGGAAGTCTGAAGGCAAGCAGGACATGAGCATAACAGCACTCTTCCTACAAATACTTTTTTTTTTTTTTTTTTTTTTTACATACATACATCATACCACCCCCCCCCCTTCATTTGGGACATCCCAGAATTACAGAAGTCATCCAGGCTTCTGATTGGATCCAGGGATGTCCTGTTTTGGCTCCCACAAGTGTGTGGCTCCCAAAGATGCCCATTTTGGGGGAGCATGCTCTGGCACAAATCACCTGGTTCCTGTGGGAGTGCAGCCTCAAAAGCTGCATATTTGGGGGGCCCTGACTCATGCCAGAAGAAGAAGTTTGGATTTGATATCCCGCCTTTCACTCCCCTTCAGGAATCTCAAAGTGGCTAACATTCTTCTTTCCCTTCCTCCCCCACAACAAACACTCTGTGAGGTGAGCGAGGCTGAGAGACTTCAAAGAAGTGTGACTAGCCCAAAGTCACCGAGCAGCTGCATGTGGAGGAGCAGGGAAGCGAACCCGGTTCACCAGATTACGAGTCTACTGCTCTTAACCACTACACCACAGAGCATGGCCCTGAAAGATGCGCATCCTGATTTTCCTCTGCTGCATGTTGGAGGGTAATACACACACACACTGGTTCTGGGTTTACTGGTTGGTTACTGTTCCCTGCTGGCAGAAAGGCACGGGAAACCAGATCAACAGGAAGGCAAAAGTTTAAGAAGTTAACAGAAAGAAGGACTAGGCAGCAAAGGAGCTTTAACAATGTAATGGAAGAAACTCAATACAATTAGAAGCAGGTACTAGAGATAAAGGCATCCTTCAACCTCCAGCACCCCAGCACCTGTCTTTGACAACCTGGTACCCTCCACTCTCATGAACCCCAGCCACAACAATGAGGAGCTGTAGTCAAAAACATCTGGAGGTACTCAGGATGGCAAAGGTGGATTTGGGGAACTAGGGAGTCTGCAGTCTTTCTGGATGATGGCTCTAGTCCTATTATTGTCCTCTTCAAAGGACAGAAATATTTTGAAGGCCTTTTCATGGACCATGCTGAAATAAAAACACAACTCTGTCTGGAAAATAGACAAACTCCTTCAATATATCACTTCTGCTGGGTTGGATTCAGACTTGGAGAGCAGTCCTATGCACAAGCAGCTGACATACAGCAATCTGGCATCAATAAAATACACCAGATCCAACACTCAACAGGGGGACTACAGCTGGTTGAACTGGCCGAAGGCTGGAAGAGGGACAACAAGCCTTTAAAATAGTATTTAAATGTTTGAGTTACACTACCCTTTTTGCTGACTTAACCTTTACTGGTTGTGAGGTCACAAGACCAACCCGAACACTCTTAGGAGCCTGCCTAAGTCCCCCACCCTTCTGTCGTGCATCCGGAATGCCCCATTTTCCAGGCTTAGTGCTGGCTCATGATCCACTGGGCAAGGATGAAGAGTATCTCTGGTGCATCTCTGACTGAGTGACAGAATGGGAGTTATGCCAATGCACCTTGGCTGTGCCAATAACCTCCCAGCTCAGCCAGATATCTACTTGATCCTAACCCTGCTCCTCCTGGCAGAACTTGCAATAGGATTGCTTTCTTAGGCTCAAAGCAGACCCATTCAGTCCTGACAAATTTATGTCCCGTTATATTTCAATGGATGTATTCTGAGTATGATTACTGGGTCAAACCAATAGTTTTTGAAAGGAGTACGATACAACGTTTTTCTGGCAAAAATTCTTAGGCAGCCAAAAATGCATTCTCCCCTTCCCCATGATGATGATGATGATGATGATGATGATGATGGTTTAGCTGCCAATGAAATGGAATTCCTATTTATCATTACGGGAATTTTCAATAGGCAGAAATACAGTTTCAAAAATCCCGCAACCTCTCCTCCCCCTCCCCCCTTAGGTAAGTACAGTATGAACAAGTGGATGGGAAGGAGTGACATGCTAATTGGTTGCTACAGAAATCAAAGAAGCCCTAAGTGTGTTGCTGAATAAATTTGATGCTATGCAGAGCACAAAAAGAGTGAACTGGCATAGAAGTTGGCTGGGAGTCAAATATGTGCATTTTCTCTGAGCAACCAGTCAATCACTTTAAGTGGACAATTCTTCCCTGATCTTAAAAGCATTTCTACATACGTTGCCAATATTTACCTGCATCTGCTTACAATCTTGCTTGATTTCAGTTACTCTTACAGCTATTGAGGGACTGCCAACTATACAGACTCTGATGATGTTGGGATTTCTGGATAATGAATTGAAGTTGGCAATGAATCCAAGTTGGCAAGTGTGAGCCATTGTTGTAGAACCATTTTTTCCCCTCAAACAAAATTCACTTCCTCTCCATTGCAGGAGCAGGAGCAGGAGCTGCAGCCATTGAGGCTGCGCCACATTCGGCTCCGTGCTTGGCTTCCTCGGGAGGAGCCTGAGAGGAGCCGAGCACAGCTGTAGGCAGCACAGTGGAAATGGCCATGACTTCACTTCCTTCTGCCACTACCACTGACCTGGGCTGCTTCCAGCCTCCTCCCCCTCTGTGGCAGGAGGAGAAGGAGCCATGGCAGCCTTGGCAGCCATGCCATGCTCAGCTCCTTGCTTGTCCTCCTCAGGAGGCCTTGGGACTTGGGGGGGGGGGTTGGCCCCCTCCCCAAAATACTGGGGGAGCCCTAAAGGGCTCAGTCCCTAGGAGATGGTCTCCTGAACCTGAACAATGCAGCATGGGGTGCAATGGCCTGGTGTGGGGTGTGTGCAAAAGGTGAGAATGGGAAACTTGCCTTCCTTCTCCCCAGAGACCCCCACAGCCCACCTTACATTTTCTTTTGAGGAGGTGAATGTGACCAAAAGAGAGAGAAGGGGATGGAAAATGTTGTTCTATGAACTTCCCTAAGTTAATTTATTTTAGGGTCCAACACTGTACATATTTTATTTTATCTAAGGGTGAGATCCAATGTAGTGCAACTAGACATCTGCTCCTTCCTCTGTTTCCCCTGCAGCCTCTTGTATCCCTGAAATCTTCTGTGGGTTAAGGCACACCCCCACCTGCCATTGCACAAGTGAATTTCTATTGTGTAAGTGGATGCAGATCATTAGATGTCGCCCATAATTTAATGGGGAGTTTTTCTCATAAACAGGCACCACTTCTCAAGGGTGATGATCCCATTTAAAGACCTTAACTATGCTTGCCTGTTGCACCGAATGTGTGTTATCCGTTAAAGACTGACAAATCTACTGTTGTTACAGGAATGCTTGTAAGAAACCCTGAGCAGTGCCCTTAATCCCTGTGAGTACTCTTGCTTGTAGCCCTTTCATTCGCCAGAGATGCAACTGTTTGAAACATTGAGCTTTTAATCAAAAGCAAACCTTCAGTAAAACTAAATTAGAGTGACTGATAACACTGTGGGATTTATAGTTTGTAGAAAAGTCCAGGTGCCCAGACAGTTGTATCGATGTGTTGTCATGATGTGCAGGGCAGCAGGGACATCTCTTTGTTTATTGATCTGCAGTCTTCTATGGAAAATACTACACCTCTGAATTTTTTGAGTGGTTTTATATCGATAACGGCTTCTGCCAGAATGAAATCTGCCAAAATGAAAGCTGCCAAACTGATTGGGTTTGTCAGATGGGCAAACCCCTAACCCTTTCTCAAAATACCTCTCTTGTCTCAAAAGAAATAAATAAAAGTGCATATGACTTTACAGTTGCAAGGAGCCAATGGAAGAATGTTTTTGCTGCAGTAACTGTCAGAATAAATACTGCATACTAACACAGCATTGTGCATGATGTATACCAGGCATAGTAAGAATCATAGGACTTCACATAAATTCTGAGGTACGCCATTTGTACTATTTGGTGCCTGTTCTTAATAGTGTTGTGAGTTTAAGGGGGGAGAAAGTAAGCTGCATGCAGGTCCTTCTAACCCCTGGATCCAGTAAATGTTAAAATATATGCCAGGCTAGCTTCTTGTATTAATGCGATTGCCTGGGTGACGGGCCATTAAGAGAACAAATGAAAGGGGGCTCTGTGTGAGATAGCAAATTGGTGGCGCCCCTCCATCAACTTAGTTGCTGAAATGTGAAAGAGTGCATAAGGCCTTCCAACCACCTTAATTTTGTTTTGGCTCTATTTAGATGACGAATAGATTGATTAGAACTGACCTTTCACAGGCACACACACTCTCTACAATGAGCTTTACAAGCAAACAAGCTGACCATGCATTTCCAACACACTGCAAATGTTGCCACCACAAAGGCAATGCAAAGGCCAGGAGCACCATATTGCACAAGAGAGACGCAAGCTATTGAGTTCTGCCCCACAAGAGCTCTTTTGAAAAGAGTGAAATTCTGTTGAGGCAGGATCTGCAGTACGGTGATCCCTTCATATATGGACCAATACAGAAGAAACACCTAACCAACCCATGGTGCTTACACAAGATATAGCTGTGTACAATTTTCTATTTTATTTTTTGCCTTTTGATGCACTAAGGAAGTAAAGTGTGGAGTGGAAGAACAGGTCCAAGCCTGCATCTACACTCAGCATATAGCTGGTCAGTAAAGCATTCCATACAGAGACCTGTGTATGAATAAGACCCCATCCCCTGCTTTCCTTCCTAAGAGGAAAACAACTGTGCAGTTGGGCATCTACATGCATATGTTCACCCTTTGCATCATGTCATGTGTTGGGATGTGACATACAACTGATCCTTCACCATGGCAAAAGGATTACCAACCTTCTAAGGACACAAACTGGGCTTTAATTTGTGATTTCTAACATCCCTTCTTTCGTCCAAGAAGCTCAAGGTGTCATGCCTGATTTCCCCCCGTTTTCCCCATTTCATCCCCCCCTCTCTCTTTTTTAAAAATAATAGCTATTTTTGCCTTGACACTGAGATTTCTCTAACCCTTGCTATGTTTTTATCTGTTAATTTGCTAGACGAATCAGAGAGTATCTTCGGCAGCAGTTTTCTTCCTTCTTCTGTACACAATTTAAAATGTCATTTTAGAATAATTTAAATGATAATATAGCAACTTATTAAGAGAGGACTGGGAAGCCAAATAAATAGGACACAAGTATGTTTTCACTTGGAATTGATCTACGCATTGCCTGGCAATCTACACGATACATGCAAATGTTTGCAACTATACCTGGATGGCCTATTTTTATTGTTTTAAAAGTCACTTGGGGGAAGAGAGAGAGTGCTTAATGCAAACCTCATCCATCATTTCTTCCCTTGCAGGGTTTAAAAATTGTTTTTGCTAAAATTAGGCAGGGGCATACTTTCCACCAAGGAAGCTTAAGAAATAGAATAGCTGAAAAGATTCCTGTTGGGATAGAACCATTGGTTAGATACAGTTCCTGGAGAAACATTCAATTTGTCTATCAAATCAAGCCCTCAGTACCCTTTACAACAATCTACGGTAACCATGATACTAATTCAGTAGCTTTGTAGATTACTCTATATTCTTCTGTCCCATTATGCATGCTTGCTTCTTCCTTCTTCCTTCTTTTTTTTTTTAACATTACTGACCTTAGAGCAATGACACAAATTCCACTTAGGCTAGGTACACCTTGTAATGGCAAATTGCTTATATCTGTAAAAAGCAGTCCATTCATCTCTGCGCTATTGCTCATAAGGTCCGCTTCTTATACTACACAATAGAAGGACTGCTGTGTATCAAATAGACAGGGTTGAAACCATTTGTGTAGGGATCTTCATCCTACATTCTGGGATACTGTTTGAAATGTGAAATTTTGCGATTAATTTAGTAATGCTAAACCACAATGCAGCACCCACCAGTGCAAGCTTTGCTTTGCTTTTAGACTGTATATTTTTTTTTCTAGAGAATAACCATATGGAATTTTAAAAGTGATTATGACCATTAAGCACCAGAGATCTCTTTAGGTATTGCAATTGGTGTGAACATTTTTTTTTGGGGGGGGGGGTGAGTGTTGCAGTGGGCGCGTTCGGCATTTGGGGAGCCACCCGATGTGCTTTAGAACTTGGGGAAAAGGATTACTAAATTACTAAAATATGCAGAGGGTCTCCCAAAGTGCAGAAGCCAGTGGTGTAGCCATCCCTACCGGCCCCTGGGGTGGAGCTTTTTTTGGATGATCACCCAAAGTTGTTCAGCTTTTGTTAGGAGAGCGCCTGAAGCTGTTGAGCTGTTTTAAGGAACATCAACTTTCTGTGGGATGGACAGTGACTAAGCCACCATGAAGCACATGTGCAGCCCTATAGCCCCCCAGGATGAACAGCAGCCCCCTGGCCACCCTACAGCCCCCCCTCACTACCTGGTGCATCCCACCCCCGACCCTCCCTTGCTACGGCACTGGCATAATCCTCTCCACTGTAGACAGTTACTCTCCAGGACTTGGAGGACAACTGGAACACAATCCTGTGTTTACTCCACTCACTGTGAAATCTTGTGATGAGACCTGATGATGGAGAAGAAAAGAATATTAATCTCAGTCCTCATAATGTACTTTATGGTAAGCGTATGAAAGAGGTCACAGGTGTTATTCTCCCTGTCCACCATCCTAGGCTTTTCTAGCTGCCTTTTCAGGTTTAACATCAGTAATGAACATACCGTATTTAGATTTCAGCATATATGCCCCCAAAACGTAATCTTGTACAAAGGCACATTAGACGAGTACATTGGCTGCATATACTTTTGTCAACAAATGTGGAATTACATTTATATATATAAACACACCCTGATTTTAAACGTCCAAAAGGAAATATCTGTTAAAGTGACTTGATTAAAAATTGAAGTGAAGTACCAAGTAGACAGAACTGAAACCAGAATACTTATGTCAGCAAATATTTGCAGCCAGGCCCTCTGCAGAAAAAGGGTAAGGCATTTCCATCATTCCACACCGATGATTTTTCAGAATCATTTAGTGTAAACAAGTGGATATTTTTCCCTCTGAGCAGTTCCACTTAAACCTCGTTCCTAGCTTGATGGTTTTAACATGAAAGAGATGATTGACAATGAACTGGAAGACTGTTATTTGCATAGGGAAGTTCTACACATGAATCACTTGCATTTTAAAATGGCACAGAATTTCTAATTTCATACACATATATATTTTTAGATCAGCTCTCCCAGGTATCCTGAATCTCAACAATAAATTCTTCAAACCCAGGAAGGCACAGACTTTAGATGCAGGGTGCAAGAGAGTCTAATGCATTATGATCTATAACATGCTGCCACTCAGATTCAGGTCAATTGGTACTGTTATAAATTATAAATTATTATAAGAATAGGTGGCAATGGTGATGATGATGATAAAATATGTATGGCACTGATAATCGTAAATGACACAGCTGATTATGTGTGGTCATCTGCATGGATCTTTGCTGCAATACCAACCTGGAGCAGTGGAAATTATGTTGCAAAGATCCATATGACTGACCCCAACCTAATTGGCTAGATCATGCAAGCCACATGATTGGTCCCATCCCAGAGACCTCATCAATGAAAGACACCCTGATGATTCATTGAGGGGAAGATTAGAAACATGCCAAATGAATGAATGTGGTGTAGTGGTTAAGAGCGGTAGTCTCGTAATCTGGGGAACCGGGTTCGCGTCTCCACTCCTCCACATGCAGCTGCTGGGTGACCTTGGGCTAGTCACACTTCTCTCTAAAGTCTCTCAGCCCCACTCACCTCACAGAGTGTTTGTTGTGGGGGAGGAAGGGAAAGGAGAATGTTAGCCGCTTTGAGACTCCTTAAAGGGAGTGAAAGGCGGGATATCAAATCCAAACTCTTCTTCTTCTCCTTCTCCGTGTTGCAGCTGCTTATGGATAAACAGATCTCATGAGGCTGGAGAGGAGCGAGGAAAACATAGCATAGGAGTACAGGAAGCTGCCTTATACTGAGTCAGACCATTGGCCCATCTTGCTCAGTACTGTCTACACTGACTGGCAGCAGCTCTCCAGGGTTTCAAGCAAGGAGTCTCTCCCAACCCTACCTGGAGATGCTGGGGATCAAACTTAGGATCTTCTGCATCCTAGGCAGATGCTGAACCATGGAGCTATGACCATTACCCCAAGGCACCCTGGCTGCCTTTAATCCATCCAATGTGCACATTAGGACAAAGAGCGCTGCAAAAACAGGTGCCACAGGCTTCCAGGGCTCTAGGCCAGCTACCAGGGAGAACAGCTAGAGTCCAAATTGCATGGGAAATCAGATTATGATTAAATGTGATAATGCTCTGGCAAAGGAGACAATTGCCAATTATTTTCAAAACTGTAATGGCTAAGTAGTTTATTTATAATTTCCCCCCATTCCACTTCCAACTTCCTTTGATTCAATATTAATTTCTACTGGGACCTGTTGCTTTTCGTTAAGGGGTTGAGAGTTATTGGAGGAAAGGACTGACTTGGCAGTTTGCCTCCTCACAGCAGGATTGATCGTCTTTCATTAATGGAAATGCAAGGAGGAGTCCAAGGCAGCAAAAATAACTGATCTATAGTAGAAATGCTCTGCGTTCCTATATTGCCTGTGTGAAGGACTATTTGAGCAGCAATCTTTATTCACTTAAGAACTCTGCTATGATCACACATGACACATACATAGGAAGCTGCATTATACTGTGCCAGAATATTTGTCCATCTAGTGCAGTATGGCCTCCTCCAAACTTTTGGAGTGTTTGCAAACCCAATAAACCATTGTGGGCATCAATCACACCTCACAGCTAAGTGCACATTGCACCCTATTACGTTGGCTACAATAGAAAGCTTTTTTCATCCCCAATCTCAAACCCTTTGGGGGCACATGTGGACCTTTGGTCACCTTATTGCTCTTCTTTGACAGTCAACAGCTCACCAGGATCTCCATATTGCTCATCAGTTGCAACCTGATCCTTTGAAATGCAGATGCCAAGGATGGAATCTCAAAAATGGTGCAGAAGAGACACACATCCTGTCACTTGATGGATTGTACAGCGTACAGTTGCCATATAGAAATAGTATCCCTTGAAGTACCTGTGAAACAAGTGTGACTTTTATTCTAGGATACCATGTTGGCTTCCTTTTCTTTTGTCATGGATGCTGTTTTCTGGGATAGATTTTCAGTATCTATTCAAAGCTGAAAACCTGTGTACAGAACTCCACAAAGAAAGAAACCCGAAAATAAGCTACCTTGATTACCATAACAAGGCAACCTTTCTACTTTCCTCTCTCTCTCTCTCTCTCTCTCTCTCTCTCTCTCTCTCTCTATATATATATATATATATATATACACACATACACTTTCCCACCACCTTATTGTTAGTGATTAGAGTGAATGCATAGTTCTCAGAGCCCATTTGAAATGAAATGAATAAATGTTATCAATACATAAAGAGAGCTGAAAAGATCAGCTATTAATAAATCTGTGCATTGTTATAACTGGGGTATTCAATAGAACAAACCACTACATTTTCTAAAAACCTCAAATATGCCTTTTTACTCTTTTGTGCCTGACCTATAAACAAAAATCCAAAACAAGTGAACAAGCAAGCCCCTTGCACAGCTAGAGCAGTGTTAATGAGTGTCAGTTTCCGATCAGAGGCTTGCTTCATTGCCTGCCAAGAAACATCAGTTGTCATGGTGATTAGATGCTCTTCTTTATTAGACCAGTTGCCTTTAAATACAGCAGTATATTGCTGGAGGTGGCTTGGATGTGCTCATCTTTCTGCTGCTGGGGAGCAAGAGGTGGAGGCTGCAACATGCTGAATCCTCTAAAGATTATCCCAGGTAATGCTCATTAGCACCACAATGTTCTTGGTCAGCATGTAAAGAGTCCTTTACTTGTGTGCCTCTTTTCAGAGGTCACATTCATACCATACATTTAAAGCATTACGATACCACTTTAATTGGCCATAGCTTCCCCCAAAGAATTCTGGGAGTTTTAATTTGTTAAGGGCACTGAGAATTGTTAGGAGACCCATGGGGCTTGTCAACCTGAGAAGGTAGCCCTGAGAAGGAAAACTCTGATCCTAAACCTCCACTGCCTTGTGAGATATATTTGGGAGGAAGTAAAATGCTAAGGAGTAAACTCTACACAAATCTGGAGTCCCGAAGACCTTGTATGTATCCTTCCAGCAATGAGTGCTCTTACAACATGCCAGTGATGTGATGACAAGGACCTTGTGCCAATCTGTCTTTGGCAGTTGCAGTCAGCAAGAGTCTTAGTGGAAGTGTTGCTGGTTAGAATAAAAACAATATTTCAGATTCAGTAAGAGTGAATTCCTGAAAGAGATGAGCAAATTTTTATTTTATTTTATCTTGCTGGAAGAATATATATTTTGCTAGATTGATTTATTCCAGTCAGAGCCACATGTCTGCTGCAAACACTGGGGCTTTATTAGACTACAGTATAACCACATGTTCCCCTTCAATGTAACATAATCAGAACTCTCCCCTGTGTCTTTTTCTATTGCTCCAGAATTTGACTTGTGTTCCACATCCCCTTTGGGAACCTCTAGTGCTTTCTGTGGAAATGAAGTCTGCAATCGCATAGGAACAATATGGCCTTTACTGCAAGTCGTCGTAATAAGAGCCAATTTCATATTTCATATTAAAGCTTATAAATGAAAAGCATGATTAAAAAGGACACATAGAAAAAAATGTGCATGGAAATATACTCCCTTGCTAAAGTTTGCCAGGGCATGAAAATGCTGCAAATTGGCCATGCTGCTTTAACAAAATGCTATAATTTCTGAGCATTTTAAGAAATGAAGGACATAGAAAGGCAAAGCTAGGATTTGCTAGCTTAACCTCAAGAGAATCTTAAACAATACCAGTGATAATGTACCTGCTGCCAAGGTTATCAGCAATAAGATCTGGGCAGAGAATAGATGAAAAATGCTATTTTGCACTGCTATCCTATGTATGTTTACTCGGTCTAACTGTGTTCAGTGGAGCTTATTTTGAGGAAAGTGTTCATGGGTTTGCAGCCTTTATCTAAAAGATTCAGCCCCAGTGTTGATGGACATGTGACTAAGGACATAACCCAGGGGTCTATTACTATATCCCCACCTCTCTACAGTGGTATCCCTTGCTTTTAACCCCACATTGCAGGTTAGTCTGAGAGAGTAGGACACAGCAACCATGCAGTACACTTTGTGTTATGCTCCTCTTACTGGTGGAGTGGCTGTTCTGAGAAAAAGCCCTGAAGTGTGGTCCATTATTAACATAGTTATCGTGATGCAGCAAAAATCAGTCTACTTAAATTGTCCTCTCGGATTTCATTCATGATAAATCTAGCAGTGATCTAGTGAACCGGGTTCGCATCTCTGCTCCTCCACATGCAGCTGCTGGGTGACCCTGGGCTAGTCACACTTCTCTGAAGTCTCTCAGTCTCACTCACCTCACAGAGTGTTTGTTGTGGGGGAGGAAGGGAAAAGGGGATTGTTAGCTGCTTTGAGACTCCTGGGGTAGTGATAAGCGGGATATCAAATCCAAACTCCTCCTCCTCCTCCTCCTCTTCTTCTTCTTCCACCTCCTGTTCCACTGCTTTGCATACAGACTGATTGCACATCTGAAAGTCTCTCTCTCTCTCTCTCTCTCTCTCTCTGAATGATGTATTCAGCCAAGCCATTCTGTTTCTACTAGGACTTCTGTTTTTGCAGTAGAACTTCTCTCCTTCTCTCCTCTTTCAGCACATATCTGTTTTGGGGTTCCTCTGACAGCAACCCTCGAGCAGATTTGAGGGGGGCATAGGGTGTATGTGAAGAGGAGAAGGAATAGAATTTTCATTGCACAAGTCTTTGACCGATACAACCCTTTCCAAATTTTGCACAGGACGTAAGACCCAAGTTAGAGCAGGAATTTGTCTTGACCTTTACTTTCTAGGCATGGGTCTGAGTGGTTTTTTTCCTTGCCTTGCTCCTTTGCCAGGGAAAACCTGCTCTTTAGAGAAAACCTGCACATTCCTGTAGTTGAATTGTTCCCCCCAAAGTACCTAGGAGTGGGGAATTATCACTGTGAATTAAAAGAGAGTTTCTGCCAAAAATATCATTTCTGAACCAAAATGTCAAAGAAAATTAGGAGGTTCCATCCCAGACAAAACATCTGAGGAATTGGGAGGAAAGGAAAAGAGTTATTGGATGGGCCCAAAGCAAAATTTCAAGGTGGATTTTCAGGTTCTAAGACATTTCAAGGGACGTTGATAAAAGTTTTTGGTTTTTTTTAAAAAAAAGAGGGGTGATCTCTGTATGTCTCAGTGTTCCTTGAACTAAGAAGTCTAGGTAGAGCAAAATAAATAAATCATGCCCCATCTCTTTTCTCTCCTTAATAGTACTTCAAGTAATTATCAGGAAGCCATGCAGTCACTGAGCAGATTCTTTCAAATCAGACAGGGAAAGCCACTCAGTGACACAGCTGTCATTTCTTGCATTAATAAAACCTCTTGCTGTTTGCTCAAGAGTGACTGTGCTGGTGTGCATCATAGACACAGTGTGTTGTCATCTACTGCTGCTTCCTTTTTTTGACCAGTGTTACATTGTCCTTGAGTAAGAATGCTTTGCTAGCTGGAAATCCTGAATAGATTCCTAAATTCTACTTCAGGTTTGAATGCTGCATTCCCATCCGCTAGACACCCATTCCCCTTTTGAACCTGCCTGGGTAGTTTTCAAAGGAAAATAGGCAGCTGTAAGAACCATGGGTTTTCAAAATTACACCCACTGATTTAACGATTTTTTTTTCGTGTTTCTATTCTGCCATGGAATCCAAAGCAATATATATGTAGTTCCCAAGACGCAAAAGAGAAGCAATGCAGAAGACAGTAAAGACCAACATTATTTCAAAATGGAATGCTCACACTCTGCAAACAGGAGATGTTACAGATGACACAAGCAAATTAACCTTGTACAGTGGTGCCTCGCAAGGTGAAATTAATTCATTCCGCCAGTTTTTTCGTCTAGCGAATTTTTCGTCTTGCGAAGCACGGTTTCCCATAGGAATGCATTGAAAATCAATTAATGCGTTCCTATGGTCAAAAAAAGTCCAAACAAAGCCAAATTTGGTACAACAAGAGTTTATTAACTGCTCTTTAAAGTCACACATACTGTAAAGAGCATTTCAAAATTCAAACCCAGAATTTTTTTTAAAAAACAGCAGAGTGGCCCAATGGTCACAGAAAATCATAAAAATGCAGAAAAAAACCACACAAGCTTCCAGATTCTTGCAAACCCCTCCCCAACTGTTCCCCCAGCCACCCACCACACAGAAATTCAAATCCAGATTTTTTAAAAAAAACAGCAGAGTGGCCCAATGGTCACAGAAAATCATAAAAATGCAGGAAAAAACACACAAGCTTCCAGATTCTTGCAAACCGCTCCCCAACTGTTCCCCCAGCCACCCACCACACAGAAATTCAAACCCAGAATTTTTTTCGTCTTGCGAAGCAAGCCCATAGGGAAATTCGTCTTGCGAAGCAGCTCGAAAAACGGAAAACCCTTTCGTCTAGTGAGTTTTTCGTCTTGCGAGGCATTCGTCTTGCGGGGCACCACTGTAATGTTAAAGGGGATTGGCATTAGCTAAGCTAAAAAAAATTATCATACATATTTTTTTTGGTGATATTTCTGAATCTGCCATTTGAACTCTGAGACCTTTGAACATACAGCCGGAATGTGCAATTTTCACTTCAATATTTGAATGCTCAATTTTTACTTCAAAATCTGAATGACTTTTTGACATCTTGTGATTGCTTTGATTTCAGGAGGTTTCACATATGAAATCTCATACATTTTCACTTATGAAATCTCCCAAGTTGTCACTGTCAAACACTAATTACCATTGCTTATTATTTATCAGATCAGATGCTGTCAGATACTAAATATGATTGCATGTTATCTGTTGTGGAATATGCATGGGGGGTTAATCTGGGAAACATTCCATGAAGATTGAACACATGGGGGGACCCCAAATATATAATTTTGTATTAGATATAAGTGCTCCCTGACACTAACCACAATTGTATTCAATATTGTTCAATATCAACTCCGATATCAAACATGGAAAGGAAATCCTTCAGTGCTAAATTCATATATCAAATATCTATTGACTATTCACCAAATATTTATGCTATCAATCAATCAATCAATCAATCTTTATTACGGTCCAGAGACCCAACAAATCAATACAAATCAATACACAATTCATACAGCCTACCTCCAGGTTAATCAAGCATGTTGTTTAGAATATAGGGCTCATTTGTTCTTGCAACCACCGATAAAAACTTTGCCACTGCTAACGTTCTAGCATTTGTCCGGTCTTCCAGTAGGAACCTGACATAGTGAGTCTCTGATTTTCCCTGGAAAGATACCAGCAAGGGTAGTATCAGTTCAGCCCTGGCCTGCTCATATTTTGCACAATGCAACAAAATATGCTTTATGGAATCAATGTCTTGAGCACACGAGCAAAGTCTGTCCTGGTAGGGAAATCCTCTCAACCTGCCATCCAACACTGCAGAGGGAAAGACATTTAGTCTGGCTTTGGTGAAAAGCCTTTGGTAGTTTGGTACTATCAGGTTTTTGATGTAAGATGTTAACTTAAAGACATTACCCATATTGAACTCCTACTGCCAGCGGACTACAGACTGCGTGTGATCGAGTTCGCAAGTCACTGTGTGCATTATCCCATTTATGCTATCAGAGAAGATCGGATATCAAAAGATCAGAAACCAGGCCATATTTTAATGAGATCAACAAAAGCAGAAGACTGGGAAGAGAAAGACACTCCCCCCCCCCCAAAAAAGTTCATTTTTTAGTTTACTATTCAACACACTTTTGCTGGTGGAGAGAGGACATTTAGCCTCAAGCAACAACATTCAGGAGGAGTCCTTTCTGACCGTTGAGTATCTTCAACCTGTCTATGGCAATTTACCATTCCCTCTAAAATCAAAACTGTACATGCTGACATGAGGATTCTATGATCAGGTATCTCTATATTATTAGCTTTGACTTAAAAGCAGCTATGTGGATGTTGGCACTCTGAATTGGACTGGAGCAGTGGCGCATGTTGGGGGGAAATAAAGTTACCCGTCCTGTTATTGTGTTTTCTGCTGCAAGACATATAGCAGCAGGGATCAATTTAATTTGGGACCATGGCATAGATGAGGAAGAGGAAGAAAAAGAAGAAAAGGATTAAGCACCCCTCTCCCAGCACTGCTGCTCTCATCCAGTTCAGAGCTCACAACTTGGAAGATATGTGCTTGATTGAGAAGCTGCTGTTAGGGCAGAATGCTGCGGCACAACTGCTGACAGGAGTGAGACCTTATCAGCATGTAGCACCTCTGCTCAGAAAGCTGCCCTGGTTGCCAATCAACTACTGGGCCAAGGTCAAGGTGTTACTCTTAGTAGATAAACTCCAGAACAGCTTGGGACCAGTTTACTTGTGAAATGCCTTGCCCCGTATATGCCATTGTTAGTTAAAGTTCTTTACATTTGTTTCTTCTATGCATGTACCAAATGCGACAGGCAGGAAATAGGATTGGCTGGCCTTGCCTCCAGCCTCCACTTGTTCAAGAGTAAAAGGGGATCACAGGGGTTGAGGGCAGAGCTAGTGAGTGCAAGCCTGCTTCCTTTTCTGCATGGAGTCATATAAAGAGGGCTTAAGGATTGTAAGTGGCTAGAAGATCCATCCCTATGATTCAGTTGCCTGACCTTGAGCCATTTTGCATATTTTACCCTTCCCAGCCTAATGACCTCAAATATCTCATTCGATGTGGTGAGTCTGATGACCTCAAATAGAGATGCTTCAAAGTTGTGTGTGTGTGTGTGTGTGTGTGTGTGTGTGGTGTTTTGTTGTGTTTGAAAGGCAACCGGAGAGCAAGCGTTGCCCACACCTTCTGCCACGATGCTGGATCTAATGGTCAATCAGCTTGGTAAATCCTTCCTCAAGGACCAGTCCTTGCATTTAAAAGACAACGCCAAGTCTTACTGCATTGTACAGAAGTTTTCTTTTTGCAGAAGTTAAGGGACAAACTTGAATGGTATTACCTACGAGTTAGTCGCTCTGGCATTCCTGCTGCTTAACACAAATAAACTGCTTACATGAGCACTGAAAGGGTGCAGCCAGGGTCAAGAAGCAGTCTGCTGAGGTCCATGGGGTCAATGCAATAAACTGAGACTGCAAAATAATTCAATAGCTTACATGCTAGTCCTCTTTCAACATGCTGCTAGCCATTCCCTTAAGGCATTCCAGTACTATGGCCTACATTTTTTGAGCTGGAGAATCTGAATTCCAGCTTTGTGTTGCAGTTCCAGGGTATGCAGCAATTACCTATTTACTGTGAACATGTCTGTTGGACTTCGTTTTACCACTTTCTTCTGCTGTGTTATTTCCCCCCACCTACCAACACTAAATATACTAGCAGCATGTGACTTGATGGTTACATCATTGGCCGTGAGCAAACAGTTTTTTAAGCATCTGCTCCTCTATTTTATGGATCAGAGTTCTCTTATTGTCTTTGACAAACTCCAGATGTAAAATGGCATGTGATTTTTTTGTTTTAATTATGTTTTTATCATTCCTATGGATTTCTGCCAGGCTGCAGCCGTCTGCTATCTTTAGCCTGGACCCTCAGGCCAACTTTGGCTCTTGGCCAGATAACATTGGCCCAGTAATGTTTTGCCTAGAGATGTGGAGAATTTGTCCCATCTATTTCTCCAGAGTTTTCCGTTGTTCCATTACAAAGTACTGAATTTTCATGGCAACTTTGTAGCGTGTCTCAGATATCCACTGAGTTTCCAAACAACTTCCAGACTTCAGCACTTACCCAGGTCTGCTTCCTTACCTATCTTGTGCAGACACTTTCAAAGCATAGCAATAAATATAGTTAGTAATGGAGAGCTTTTCCATTATGCTAGATGCACCCCCCCAAAAAAAAATCTATCATTTTTCTTTTGGGGATATATACATCGCAATCCGGTTTTCCCCAACATGCAGGCCACTTCCATTATAACCATGACGTAGGGTTGTGTGAAAACATTCCCCCTTATCCCATTCACTTTGTTTAACACTGCATTGCATGTTTGGTCAATTTTCACAGAGTTCTGGTATTTGCTATTGCTCATTGTTCATGATTCAAAGCACTGACTGGCTATTTTGCTTCATGCTGAGCTTATTACTCATCACTTCCCCAATTATAGGAGACAGAGATTCATCTAGCTTTTCTGTGTAATCTGAGCTATTGTCATCAGTTCCTCATTCAAAGCCTAGATCCAGTTAGCTATTGTGCAGTGTCAGGTTATTTCTCATGGTGTCAGGCTATTACTCATCAGTTCCCTATTTAAATGACAGACCCAAATAGCTATTTCATCCCATTCCAGGTTATTGCTTTTCGTTTCTGGTGTCAGCAAAGAATTGACTAGCCAATGTGGGACAGTTTTCCACTGG
This sequence comes from Podarcis muralis, assembly GCF_964188315.1. Lineage (NCBI taxonomy): Eukaryota > Metazoa > Chordata > Lepidosauria > Squamata > Lacertidae > Podarcis > Podarcis muralis. The sequence goes on from NC_135655.1 coordinate 54,034,411, forward strand.
CAAAGGAATGAGAAATGGGAAGCTGATTTGTTCAGGAGCACCAAGCATGCACCAACACACACAAAGAGAAATCTTTATCAGGGAAAATGCAGTCCATAGTACCCTTGATATTGAAATGCATTACTTTTGCTATGTGAATCCTGTTGAAAATAATTTTGCTGTGGTGTCTGATACCTTCTTTACAGTAGCTTGTAAAACCACCACCATGTGGATGGGGGGAAGGGGGGTCATCCCAGTGATAGTTTTAATGCCTCATTCCTTATTCTCAGCTCTGTCAATGACAGGAATGGGATTTTCAATTATCCATATGGGATTTCCAAATGTGAAAGCTATAAATGGAGCTGTCAATAAGTGAAAACAATTTCCAGCAGTATCATGTATTCTGATGCATGTTGAATGTTGCACACATTATCTGATTATTTTTAAATTAAATGTTGCCACTTCCTACCCCAGTGAACCCACCCATCGGGGGGGGGGGCAGTTAAGCAATGGCAGCAATTGAAGCAGTATATTAAAAATGGTTCATCTGTACATATGTGTGATGAATATGCTGGATTTAGTTTTAAGAAGGACTGAAGCCATTTAGGAAGGAGAGCAGCCATTTTGCGTGTAGAAGGATCCAGGTCCACCTCTGGACTCTTATAGTGCTGGCAAATATCTATATCTGAAATACTGCAGTCTTTGCTGGTCAGTGTAGATAGTTGTGAGTTAGATGGACCCATGCTCTGATTTACAATAGGCACCTTCTTCTGTCAATAATAATAATAATAATAATAATAATAATAATAATAATAATGGCAGCTAAATATGTTCCTGAATCATTTAATCATTATTCTAAAAGACTAGTTTATAGCCAGATAGTGAAAGAAAATGATGAAAATGAAACCTGATATATTACAGGCACACTTGTCAATTTCTAGAATCACTGTGGCTATGATATGCTTGCTACAATATAATTCATCTATAATTAAGCAATATGAGTCTACTTTCTTGACATGTTTAATGGTACTGGAGGAGGCAATGCACTGCACATGCATTTTGCAAATTGTTTGGGTTGAATTTTTACACAAAGACATTTTGGCAGATACTGGAAATGCCTTCAACAGCACTGATAGGCATTAGATTGTTGAACAGTCACTTAAGGCAAGTGATGTTCTACAATGTGGATTAAAGACCAGGACAAAACACTGGAGGGATGAGGGAAGAAAAGCTGTGAGCTGGCACAATGAGAGCATGTCCACATCATGAACTAATAGCTTTTCCCTGTTATAGGAAACTTATGCATGATTGCCAACTTCTCTGATTCCCTTCTGAGTCCTGAAAGTTCTTAAAGCACCAGTTGCTGAATCTGCAAGTTGAGAAGGAACACTTTCAGAAAGTTCAGGTCCCAACACTGATGTTGTAATGTGACAGCCTAGTTGCTGCTGCTTACCTGGAAGGAGAGGGGGAGGGGGAAGCAAAGGGGAGATTAGTCCAGTACAAACACAGCAGCAGCAGCACTGGCTTGGGTCTGCAGGTGCATTTGCACTGCACTGACCTGATTGCCACCTTGATCTCTTCCTCTCTTCCTCCCAGCAAGCAGCCAACAGTGACTCAGCTGCTAGGAGATGCCACACCAACTGCTACTGGATATGAACATTAAGTGGATTTCTTTTCTTTTATAACATAGTTATCAGTTTACCCCTACTTACATTAAATCTCATTTTCATTTTGTTGCCAATTCACCCACTTGACAACAATCATAATTTGAATGTCTCTCAAAACTGAATAAGCAACAAATTGACACTTTTTACAAGGTGTGGAATTTTCAGTATCCTGATTAACTGGGCCCACCTACTTGGTTAACTCACTGCTTAACCCTTAGCCCAGCTAACTTATGAACAAGTTACATAGTACTGGTTTCATAGCAGAGCCATAGGGAGCTCTACAGTGCTCCTACCCTCTGCTTACTGTTGTTAAACAAATTAACAAACCAAAAAACCAGATGGGGCCCTTATAAATGGTGCTGAATTCCAAATCCCATCAATCTCCACCAGAATGGTCAATAGTCATGGATGATGGGAGTTGCAGAACAACATCTCAAGAGCCACATATCGCCTGTCCAATGCATTATAGGACAATGCAGTCACTGCAACATTTCCATAAGTGCCTTTGGAGAAAAGTTTTTTTCTGAAAAGGTGGAGAGGAGTTCAAGAATATATGTGATATGAATAGATAATTGTACAAGTCATTTTCCAGCTTTCCAGTGGGTGTCAATTTTCCTGGTTCCCATCCTCCATCAGCTTTGGTCCAACATTATATTCTAAAGGCATTAAAAATCCAAACAATTTCTCTCCCTCAAAAAGACTGTGCTATGATGGGTATTTCAAGGCACGTACAAATTCACAGCTATGTTTCTAGGCATGCTAAGGAGAAAGCTGTCCTGTTAGGTTCCTCAGCTAACAGCTTCAGCTGGGACTTTGCAAGGCTCATCCTCTCTACTGCAAGCTGTGTAGCAGCAAGATGCCAGTGGCAATGTGTGCTATGTACAAAGGGGGTCAATGGGATTAGCAGAAGCAAACAAGGAAGGCTGCGGTGTACAACAGAGAGGGAAAGGGACAATCTGGCTTCTCTGTCACAGCTGCCCTGGTTGGACTGAACTAACTTTCAGGGCGGGGGGGGGGGGGGGGGGATAGGACTACCAACATTACTCACAGTGTAGATAGGTATTTGCCTTACACTAAGTCCGGCCCTTGGTTCATCTGTCATCCTGGAGAGAATCAGGATTGAAATTGGGACTTTTTGTATGCAAAGCATGTACTTTGGGGAGAAAGACATTTAAATATGGACAAACCTCCAAGAGAAGGGTGTGTGGAGTGGAGGTTAAAAGGCAAATACTGTGGAAATATGGCCAATTGAACTGCAGACTGGAAAGAAAATGAAATTGACAGATTCATCAATCCCTGGCAAGGGGGAGAGGGATCTGGGTCTTGTTCTGTTATAACATCCATATTTTTAAAATGCAGCAATTCAAGTTTTAGGGTAGAGGATGTTTTTTGCTCCGAGAATAAATGGGGTTCTAAAAACCGAACAGTTTTCCTCAAGCTAGAAAATATGCTCAGCTCTATTGAACCCAGTTTCAAGCCTGCTTGAATTGTCGAAAAGCGGTACTAGAAAATAACATTTCCCACCACTCCTTACATTTGGCATGTGCCAATGCCAGAGCAGCAGCAAGAAAGAAAGAAAGAAAGAAAGAAAGAAAGAAAGAAAGAAAGAAAGAAAGAAAGAAAGAAAGAGCTGGGAAAGGATTTGGTATGTACCTGTGTGTTTGCGTGTGGATCAGCAGGAGGGTGGAAAGAAGGGTGAAGGGAAAGCTCACTTTTGCTATGGCTTGGACTTTAATTTGAGTTAGAGAAGAACTTTCAGAGTTTTAATGCTTGCATTACAAACCTGCTTGGATTTGCAATTTCTGAATTAGGCTCAGCTAATGTTCAAATCCAGCGCTCGCTCCTCCTAGTGCATGTATATTATGTTTGGGACTCAAATCCATCTGGTTCTTTGACAGATCCTCCTCCTCTTTCTTTCTCTATCATCATTTATCTTTCATTTTCAAACCAAGGTATTACAGGTTAAATATAGTGGATAGTTTTTTTGTTTTGTTTCACCAACACCACTTCCCCTCTCAATCCCCAAATGTGTAATTGCATTTAAATATCAAGTACCTGCTTAGATAATATGCCTTGTCTGTATTGTCTGGTAAGGACAGCATCTTTTACATTCCTGTTTGTTTTTTTATTTTGTACAGAAAGGAGTTAGATTTATGGGGTGGTAATTGCTGTCATAATGGAGTATTGCAGAGAGGAATGCCCGGAGAAGGCATTTGCATTTGTAATGCTGATCCAGCAAGAGGGTGTTTTGTTTTGTTTTTCAGTTCAAGGGCTCAGCCTGAAGGCAACACAGAACAGCTGAGGGTGGGGTTGGGGGAAACAAACCAAACCAGAGGTTAGATAAGTTCAGAGTGAAGGCATGGCACAAGAAAGATAACCTCAACGTCAGACAAAGGAATGTGTTAAGTGGATTGATCATGAACAATGAGTGAACCATGAAATAGCCATACCTTTCTGTAAAGGTGACAATGAACTACATTCACAACGTCCAATTTTATTATTATTATTATTATGAGACATAATTTTAACAATGGAAGGAAGCAAATGGCCATCTTTTGTTGCAAACCCTTTGATTTCCATACAGTTGTGTTATTGCCTTTGACAGTAGTCTGACTGACAGACCCAAAGTTTGCAAGCACGATAAACGGGAGGAGTGTTTGGGGGCAAGGGTTTCAATTCTGTGTCAGAAAATCTTTCCTCAAGCTGTAAGTCAGGCTGTTGTTAAAAAACAGAGGGCCAGGGGAAAAAATAACCCAAACTCCCCCATGGTGACCTGTCCAACAACGGTCCCCACCCAGCTAGAATTGTCTGTGTTAGACGTCTTAGGTCTAGAATCTGAGCTTTTGTAGTGCTGGTGCAGAGCTATTACCGTATTGGCCCGAATATAAGCAGCACCTTTAAAATTCAAGAGGGGGGGGGGGAGAGAGAAAACCCGAATATAAGCCGATCCCTTAAAATTATGCAGGCACTCACACCTGTTCCGTTTTACAATATGTCTGTTTCAGCAGCGATAAGGTAAAAAAAGCCCCAATTTTGTAAGGTTGCAAATTTAAGCCACACTTTAGGCCATGGTCAGAATTTGGAAAAAAGGTATGGCTTATATTCAGGCCAATACTGTTGGAAAAATGCCCTGGGGGTGCCTGCAAGCCCCCGAATCTCTGAGCATCCTCCGGTATGCACAGCTCTGGAAAAGGCATCTCCCTTCTCTTCCAGTGCGCTTCCTAGCAACATATACCAGCTGGTATATGCACACTAATCTTCTGGCATACAACAGCAAGAAGACTGAGACATGGTAGAGCTAATCTACTATTTATTTACACACTATGTACATACAAAAGCATAATGGCATCCATTCTCTCCAGCTCCAAGAGAACAAACAGAAAGAAATAAAAGTGAAAGTAAAGTGTAACAGTAACCTCAGCGGAAGAGATAAGACAGTCTTCATTTCCCAGATTCATCCCAGACAGGCATGTGATTTACAACAATCTCACCTGCAACAGCGGAGGAGTGAAATTGAAAACAAATACGGTATTACTGATGCTTTGAAGAGTGGTAGAGCCACCAGTACATCCACATTCAAGCCACTCATGACAGCAGCCATGGAGGTGGAGGGCAGGCAGACTGGACCCAGGGATGGAGCCTGACACCAGCTGGAGCTCACTGTGAAAGCGGCTCAGCATCTGTCAGTCCTGTCTTACCATCAGAACACTCCATTTTGAGACATCAGGAAAGACCAGGCTCAATCCAGGGCATCTCCAGGATTGATGCCCTGGACTGGGAGATAACCCTCTCTAAAATCCCAAAGAGCTGTTGCCAGTTAGTGTAGGCAACACTGTGCTAGATGAGTCAAAGGCACTGGTGGAGGAAGAGGAGTGGGGGGGGAGCGCAGCGCCCCTGGCAGCGCGATCCTGGTGGGGTGCCATCGCGGCTGCCCCTCCCCACCTGCGGTGGGTGGCACGCCCCTGCAGGCTGCGCGCCACGCCCCAGGATGTACAACATGCCCCTGCGGGCAGCACACCCTGCCCTGCCCCCAGGATGTGTGCCCCACCCCCGGGACGTGCGCCAGCCCTGCCCCCGCCTGCTCTCCACCCTCCGATGTTGGAGCATGAAGCGCCACCACTGGTCAAATGCAGCTTCCTCACTAAAATCCCACCCATGAGAATTTGTCAAAAATTCCTCACCCCTTTGACAATGTTCACCACGTTTTCATTCCTTATTATGTAATGGAGAATGGACCAAAAAAAATCATTGTTTGGTGGAAGGGGGAATCAACACAACATTGCTGAAAATGTCCTGCTTGTCTTCTACAAACTGCCCCCTCTTTTCCTCCCTGAATTTTCATTAAAATCTCATCTTTTTTCAAGGACTTTCGCCTGTAATTGTTCTGTCAATGTCTTACATTTGTGTAATAAAATATCCTGATTAAAATGCAAGCAAGCAAGCAAGCAAACAAACAAAACCCGCCACCCTGTTCTATAACTTGATGGACATCTGAAATGCTTTTTTAAAAAGATCATGGTGACATAGAACGATGGGACGTTTCCCCATAGAACATCTTGTAATCTTAAAATGTTCCTCTATTCATGTTATCTTTCTAAATTAGATTATACATTATTTAGGCGAAAGCCCACATCTTTTTCTGATGGCCTGTGCTTTTCTCACAATGCTTCTTCATTAACATCTTCGTTGCACTCTGCTTCTGGAAAGGGTGGCTGAGTAAATAATACTTACTGCTTGCATATTTAGTCTGGGACTTTGAAGTTATTTTTCACATTAAAAAGACATACAGGATGAAATCAACCAAGTTATTTAAAATGATGAATGTCTATTTGATCAAGAATGACTAATCATCCTTAATCACTCAATTATTAATGATTCGTGATTTTAGTCATTCCTAATCAAACCATTAATTATGTTTCATTTTCCCCCATTGTGTTGGGTGGTTGTGCGTGTTTTCTTTGATGTATGTAGCGCATTTATTTATTTGATTGATAGACAACTTGCTCATCCCAAGTGCTTACAGAACTATGTAAGATTTTGCATTGAGAACCGGGGGGGGGGGGGGGATACCCTTCCATTTGCTTTTCTTGGGCAGAGTATGTGGCCAGAGTATCCTTCCTTTCTTCTACAACCACCTGCCTCGTCCTTGCAATCTTAATTGAGGACTCTTCCCTAGGTCCCCCCTACCTAATGAAGTGAGATGCATGGTTTCTATGGGGAGGGCCTTTTTGGTGGTGGCACCCCATGTGTGGAATGCCCTCCCCAAAAGTCTCACTTGGAGCCTATTGGATGTCCTTTAAGTGCCAGGTAAATACTTTTGTTATTGTTCCCTGAGTCATAGTGGGTACATCTAAATGGTGTGTTAGAGTTTAGTTTGAATCCTTTCTCATTCTTTGTTGGTTTTATGTTGCGTTTAAATTGTTTTAGCTGCTATTGCTTTAAATGCTTACGCTGGTTTGTTGCTGCTGTGATTTTTATGGCTGTTTTAATGCTTTTACTGTGCGAGATTTTGAACAACATTTGTGTGTGTGTGTGTGTGTGTGTGTGTGTGTGTGTGTATATATATATATATAATGTTTCTGTAAACTGCCCAGAAAACTAAGCTGTATGGGGAGCATACAAATAGAATAACTAACTAACCCTGCAATCTTATGGCTCTGGAAGGCTGCCCCAGGGGCTGTAGGAAGCATCTGATCTCACTTGCTGAAGAAGACAGAGATCTGACCTCAGAAAGGTTGATCCAGCTTCAGAGAGGTTTATCTGCCCACATGAAAGCCTCCATGGCCCTTTGCCCTGCTGAAATTAGCCCTTTGCCTGTGGATGTTAGAGCCAAAATCAGGCATGCTAGAGGTGGATTAATCAGGAGGAGTCATAGCTCTCCCAGTTCCTTGGCATGCCTCCAAGCCAGGGAGGAAACTGTGTGAGCCTTGTATGGAATATGCTGAATTTCCTTTCCAGTGTTCCCAATGGCAGGGGAATAGTTGTGGGGGGGATGACCTTTTTAAAAAAAATATATGGAGGAGAGTGGTGGTGCCTATCTACCCTTTACTTCAGAACTTTGGCTATTACAGTTCAGTGTAGAATCACAGACATGTACAGTCAGAAGGGATCCCAAGGGCAACCTAGTCCAATCTCCTGCAATGCAGGAATCACAGCTAAATCACAACAGTTTTTGTGATGTTGTGATTTTGTGACTTCCAACCCTGCTTCTATCTTCCGGACGGTACCTTTGGGACTGCACCCCAAATGAATCTGTGAAAAAAAGAGAAAAAAGATTTAGATGGTTTATGGAATCTCGTGCCATGTTCCAGGTCAGAATGATGTATACATGGATCAGGCATCCATATGTATATCTCTTGTTGGACTGTCCTGTGCAGGCACAAAAGACTGGTGCCAAAGGACCTTCCCACTTCCTACAGCTACAGAGCTGTGTGTGCCATTTCATTTGATTACACAGTAGTCCCAATTAGATGTTCAGGGCTTTTGACATCAATGATCAATATATCCTGCCCCCTTTCCTTCCTTCAGTCATGGTGTCCTGCTTTACATATAACATTCATACCTTTCAGTCCTATATTTAGCATTCATACCATATCCAAAAGAGGGACGCGGGTGGCGCTGTGGGTTAAACCACAGAGCCTAGGGCTTGCCGATAAAAGGTCGGCGGTTGGAATCCCTGCGACGGGTTGAGCTCCCATTGTCCCAGCTCCTGCCAACCTAGCAGTTCGAAAGCACAAAGTGCAAGTAGATAAATAGGTACCACTCCAGCGGGAAGGTAAACAGCGTTTCCATGTGCTGGTCTGGTTTGCCAGAAGCGGCTTAGTCATGCTGGCCACATGACTTGGAAGCTGTACGCCGGCTCCCTCAGCCAATAAAGCGAGATGAGCGCCGCAACCCCAGAGTCATCCACGACTGGACCTAATGGTCAGGGGTCCCTTTACCTTTTACCATATCCAAAAATATTTTGATATTTCTAATTGATAGTGTTAACGTTTATTTTATTTTATTTTCAGGAAACTACTTCAAGGTTTTGTTTACAATCAAGTGGTTTATAAATGTTGTTAAATAAATGAATTAAAACACCTTCCTTTCCCCTTTAATTTTTAGCATTTTATCACATTGGGGTGCGATTATGGATGTAAAAATACAGACAATACATTTGTTATAATACTTTTCTTCATATTATAGCTGGCAGATAGTTCAAATAAAGGTTTCTACTGATGCAAAAATTTAATACATTAAATTAGATCAAAAGTATGTTTGCTTGACTAAGACAAGGTATGTTGAATACATCCAGCGAGATAAAGAAGATGCAAGAGATGAGAATTTCATCAAAACAAATTTGCCTGATTCAAATGAGTATTTGCTTAAGCTTTGTGGTACTCCTAAGGCAGCAGTTTTGCCTGCCTTATACTTGGAAGTACAGCAAGCTAAATCCGTGCCATTATTCCTAGTAGCACCTTTTGCATCTAAGGTGTCAAGCTAGGCAAATTGTCCTTCAGCTGAGATGCTTTCTAGAGCTGGGATTTAGTAACAGAAATCCTGGCTGTCTGGAGCTTCATGCTGGGTTGCTCCCATGTTTAAAAGAAGGTTGAAAATATTTGTATAACAAACAACGGAGACATGGGCTGTGTGAACAATCAATCATGCATATGTCAAAGCCACCGGCAGGGTCTTCTGAAAACAATCTGCACTTTTTTATTGAAGGGTTTAAGAAAGATTACACAGCAACCAACACACCATCAAAGCTTCAAGAACAAATCAATGTATGGCTTACCTCCCAAGGTCTGTCCCCAGGTTTTATTGTAACTGACAATGGAAGTGATGCCGTAAAATACCATGCATTGTTGCTTCCTTGCTGTTCCCACATGACGTTCTTTATCCTTGACATGCTGCATCACTCAAATCAATGGAGGGTGACATTGAGGCCCCTCAGATCACTCCTTCCACGAGTCTAAGCTCCCTCACCCACCCATTGCTGTCACAGAGCTTGCACCCATGAATCATTTTTGTGACTTAATTTTAAAACAGCGATTTGCTTTATTTTCTCAAGGATATCAAAAGCGGTGTAGCCTCATTTATCTGATTCACACAGGGAACATCCATAACATTAGAGGTTATGCAAGTATGAAGGCTATTTGCATACAGCTCGTCCTTCCCTTCTCCAGCCACTAATACAGCTAGAGACTGAGAGCAGCCTATCTTACATATTCCAATGTAACTTTGAAGGCATGTATGAAACTCCTGGGACTTTTCCCCCTTACAGGCTTAAGGCAGCCTGGGCCTTATCCCTCAACAAGTACCAGGTGTTTAACTGGAAGGAGGAAATTAAATTTACTGGGCTAGATTTGTCATAGTTTTGTCTCTTGACATAAACAATGACTAAGTTAAATTATTTCCGCAGGACTAAAGCACAACTTACTTAGGCTAGAATTCTAGCCCCCTTGATGGCTGGGCATGGGTTAGTATGCTGCTCAATCCCCTGCCTAGTAGCACCTTAGAGACCAACTAAGTTTGTTCTTGGTATGAGCTTTTGTGTGCATGCACACAAGTGAAGAAGTGTCCATGCACATGAAAGCTCATACCAAGAACAAACTTAGCTGGTCTCAAAGGTTCTACAGGACAAATTTTTTTATTTATTTATATATATTTCTATTGCGTCAGACCAACACGGCTACCTACCTGAATCTAGTCCCCTGTCTGTTGGCAGAGAAAAGCACTGCTGGTGTGCTGTGATGGGTGGAACGGGTGGGGGTCTCCAGTATAGCTTAAGGTTACCAGATGTCCCTGTTGCCTGGGGAGAGTCCCCGGATTTACACATACAAAATTCATTGAAGTTGAAAACTGTCCCCAGATTCATTGAAAAAAATCTGGTAACCTTACTGTAGCTCAACCGCCACCCATCTGGGCAGGAAGTTACCATTGGCAGGTCTCCCACTGGTAGTAACCAGCGTAAAGCCACAGAATTTCTGAGGGCCTTTTGACAGTTCACTCACTGTGAGAAGTGAAGTTACAGGAAACCAGGCAGAGGACCTTCTTGGTTGTGGCACCTGCCCTGTGGAACGCACTCCCATCAGATGTCAAACAGATAAACAACTATACAACTTTCTGAAGACATCTGAAGGCCGCCCTGTATCGGGAGGTATTTACTGTTTGACAGTTTGCTGTGCATTTGTTATGCTGGAAGCCGCGTAGATTGGCTGGGACAAATATTACAAGTAATATTTTTTATTATATTATTATTATTATTTAGGGCAGAGGAAAATGGTAAACAAGAAAGCTGTCTCCTAGCAGCCGGAGCCAGTAGGGGGATTCGGATATGACAGGAGCACTGCTGCTCTGCTATTCTCCAGCTAGGATTGCTGTGCCCATCTGTATTCAATATTTTACTTTCTGCTATGTTATGGGTTGTTATGTACAATGAGACAATGAGCTGGTAATATGGCTTGCTATGAACTCAAATAAAAAGGGCATAGTAAAGCTTTAATTATCTCAGCATAGGAGATAGCAAAATATATTCATCACTTGGAAATCTCATTTTTTATATCTACCTACCTACCTCTCTCATTTGCTGCAGGAAGCTCAAGATGGGCAAACACTGGAGCTTCATCATGTTGTCTTCACATGACTAAATTGGGTCTATTGGTTCAAGTCGACTATTAGATAGCCAAACAGACAGACACAAATAGAATTTAGTTTCAGTTGCTAAAGGTGTCACTTAAAATGCTTTATTCAAAAAGCATTACCAAGGCAAATGCAGCTTCTAATATTTGAACCCAGTCCCCAGTTTTGATTATTTAATTTCTTTTCTTTTCACTTGATTTGTGATCTTTGGCTTGTGTCTGAGAACAAAAAAGAAAAAGAAAGAAATACAGCCTTGTTAGTCTAAGCAAAGCTTTTACAAGTTCCCTATTTGCCAAAAAAAGAATTGCAGAATCATGTTTTCAGTGACAGCTCAAATCAAAGCCCACAAAGTATATTTCCCAAGATGCACCTGATTCTGCTGTTCTGATGTATTTCAATCACTTATCTCTGGAGAACTGTCTTTTTTCCTCTTGACAAATTAGGTAACTTGACAAAATTGATTTAAGATCTCTGCTGAGTACTTCCCATGAGACATTCCTGTTAAATTTAGGAGACTCTTGGCTGATCCAGGCCCAGGAATTGTCCGTAAATGAGCTGGTTTGTTTTCAAGTGTGCATACTGAGACTCTCCCTCACACAGGAATTTGTGCTTTTTAAAATACTGAAGAAAAATAGATACTGAAGAAGGAGAATGCTCAGTATTTTGCTGATAGATGAATGACATAGTGTGTGTGGCATTTTTAGCCCCCAATGCTAGGTGGAGGATATTGTGGAGGATACAAAATGTTGTCCAGACTTCCAACACTCGTGTGTGTGTGTGTGTGTGTGTGAATCTCTTAAGAAAGAATCCCCATCTCTGAGAAATTGTTGAAAAAAGTTTGTACCCTGCATCTGTTTGGTCACATGGCCCTCCATATGTCTTAACCTACAAATAGGATGGAGTATTTTGAGAGGCGGCACACACCTCTAGGTCGAATTGATATATTTATATTTTATAGGTGCTAAATTTCACTGATTTAAGAGAAGGTTTCTGTTTATTGTTGCTGTTGTTGTTGTTGTTGTTGTTGCTGCTGCTGTTGTTGTTACATCAGTGTGCAGGGTACTTTGCAGAGTAAAGAAGGCTGGATTGTAGGCCCCTAAAGTGGAAGTGGAGACAGGTGTAAACAGCTTTGAGGAAAAGGTCAGCTTTGAGGGGATTTGAAGTAAAAGAGGTGGCATCACACATTGTGGAGGGTACTACAGCAGGGGGGGGCGTATATCTTGCAGTATAATGTTGTTGTCGTTGTTGTTGTTGAAGACATATTTACCTCACTTTTGGTTGGAATCCAGGGCCCAAGTTTGGGGCAAGTAGTCTTTGGTGAGAGAACCCCAGCAGAGATATAACATTAACAAAAGACATGGTGAACAATTTTCCTCCTGACTTATTTGGAAGGCATTTGGATTGAATTGATGTGGAAAAGCTGAAGGTTCAATGTTATATGGTTCAGTTTAGCATGGTGAGCTAGTATGCTAAAGTGCTAGTGAATCTCTCTGTCTGCTTGTATTTTCACAAGGTTTACTTCTAAAACCAGAATAACGATATTATAATAGAGTAGATCATGGTGTACCGGCATCTCTTCAAGTTTATGTAGCTAGTGTGTCTGTGCTTGTCTTGTGTCATGAGACAATAAACACTTTAGATTCTAAACTGAACTGAATGGGTAAGGAGTTTTCTTAACCAGGAACTCTGGAGAAAGCTGACTATTGGAAAGCAGAAAAACTCTGGTGTTCTGCTGAAGACACTGCTGGAGCTGTGCATGCTTTTCTGATCACACTGACTGAAATGTAGAGTAGCACCAACAACAGAGGATGGGCCCAAGTCTCAGGTTATGGGCCAACTGACGTCTACAACTCAAAACAAGGTGGTCACCAGGCTTCATTTTTCACATCTGAGGCAACACTTATCCACATCGTTTACAAAATGTGCTTGGGAGCCACAGTGTAGCTTAGTCTTCTGGATGAGATGTAAAACCAGACTAATTGTGGTAGTTACAAACCTCATTAGTCATTATGTTCTTCATGAAACAGCAGAGGGCTTTGCCATTGTGTTCTGACCAAATGTCAACATTAGCACTTGTGTTCCGACTCCATAAATAACTGCTTAATGTTTAATTTGAAAAAGTGTTCTTTGCTTCACTGCTTAGACCATAGAGCAAGGTTGATAGATTAAGTTAAACTTCATCTATCTAAAAATGGCTGTACTTCAAGCTTGGATGACATTCTTAATGTAGATGAAGCAGGGATGGGCAGGGGACAATGGGAATTTCAACTGACCAACAGACCTTGCCCAGAATAAGTTTGGCTGCTATTTTGCCCAAGATCATTCCATTTCAGCTTCTCATTAAAGCCTGGGTCCCATTTGGCCAGTCTCCTTTTCTTTTACAAGCTTCCTAGCCTCACAGGACAAAGCCCCAGTTATGGTTTCTGGGTTCCTGAAATACTGATTTCTATGAAGGGTGCCTTCCTCACTATTGGCTCTCTGAGCCATTACCAGCCCCTCAATCATCAGTATATCTGTCACTTTGCACAATGGATGCCCCACATTACTTGCAACTAGGTGTTCCTTCTGTCAATTTAGGAATAGGAGAGACTGGCTGGGTTCTCATTGTGGCCACATTCACACCATACATTCACCCCAACTCAAAGTTCCTTGTGAAGAGGGATTGATAGTGAAACAGTGTTGAGAATTGTAGCTCTGTGAGAAAAATGTTGGTCTCCCAACAACTCTCAACATCCTTATTCCCATTGAAATTACAGTGGTACCTCAGTTTTTGGACATCTCCATTCCCAAATGTTTTGGTTTTCAAACGCCAAAAACCTGGAAGTAAATGCTTCCATTTTCGAACATGCCTTGGACGTTGAATGGCTTCCACTGCATGTTATCTGTTGTTTTTCACAATTTTCTCTATTGAATTGGCAGGCCACCCTTTGCTTATCAGTTTTCGAATGTTTCGGAAGTCGAAAGGTCTTCCGGAATGGATTACGTTCGAAAACTGAGGTAGTTACTAACTTGTCCCATTGATATCATTGTGAGACCAAAGCTCCATACTTTATCTGCTTAGAGTAGACACAGCCTACTAATTTACTAAGTCTGAAGTGAGTTCAGTGGGATCATTATTACTATTATTATCATATGCACATACTACTTAATGCAAAAATATGTAAACATTAAAATATGAACAACATACTTAAAACTAAAAACAAAATACTAAAACATTTATAAACATCTATAAATAAAACATGTGATAAACAAGCTAGTTAAAATAGTACAAGAATTAAAACAGGACACGTAGGCCAAAAGATCAAGGGATGCTATCAGAATGCCAATACAGGTGGGGCCTCACTTATTTCAGCAGGGAGTCTAAGAATGACAAAGTATGAATCCAACCCATTATTCCTTGCTGCCTGCAAAAATGCAGGAGATTATGCCTTCACAAATACACAGATATAGAATGTCATATGCATTGCTCCATGAAAAGCAGGAAAATAGCAATGCTGTATCATATCAGCTCCTCTCACTTCATGAAGATATACATGTTGACACCAGTATCTTTTCAAGTACTCAAGTCTTTGTGCAAAAAGAGGGACTTTATTCAATTACCTATCATACTATCTTTCTGTTCATAGTTATTCTTATTAGTATTCTTGATGAGCTTTGAATCACTGAAGCAATTAAAATATATTAATATATCCCACTTTCTTAGGGAAATGATCAGATTTTAGTACTGGTCTTTTTTTAAAAAAAGTATTAAATAACCTGAAGTTTTTCACCGATGACACTAGACTATTTCCTTGATTTTCTTTATGAAAGCACTTAGTCATTCACAGTATGACTTGAGTTAACAGAAGGGTTTTGGTCTGTGCCCTACGAGGGAAGGCAATTTTTGCCCATTTCCCTCCGCAACCCCCATGCCGTCTTTCACCCTCTTCTGGAAAGTTCCCCAGCTCTCAGGTGCTCATGCTGGGTGGGGCCACTGGGAGTGCAGTGGGGAGAGTATTTGGCAAAAGTTCCCTCTTCTCTTTTCCCATTTGTGGACACATCCATTGGATCAAAAGCCCTTCCATGAATATTAGGGTACCAGTTGAAGCCCACTCATTTTTTGTAACTTTGGTGTCTTAAGAATTCTGTTTTTGTTTGCTTGTTTGCTTACCTTTTAGTTCTTGGGGTGCCATGTAATGAACATTCAGGCCCCACAGAAATTAGTGAAGCATGCAAAGATCTTTTGTAAGACAATTTAAGTCTATTTAACTTTTGGCTTTTCTTCTTCTCTTCAGAAATGAATTTCTCTCATACAAAAGATCATGATGGCTTAAAGATATGGAGGCCAAAGAAGATGTCATTTGACTGGATATGCTGAATATTGTGTGAGTGTACTGCTTAATTGCTTTATAGTGGAACTTCTGCTGTCAATGTTGGTTAGCAAATGCATTTTGGTTTTCATCAGAAAGATACCCTACTGTGCATTCCTAGTTGATGTCAGCTATCAAATTAACATGAGACCCAGCCATATATAGCAAGGCTAGGACCACATGCTCATTTTCCCTCAACTGTGATTTGCGAAAGTACTTCCTAGAAGTCACAAGCTGCTCTTCAAACTCATAAGTTCCAAAAGCCATTCACTGGCAAATGAGAAGTGTAACCTTTTTCTTCTATGCCTAGCATCTTATGGTGTCAAATCTCCAAATTGCTTTTCAAAATCAGTGGAGAGTAAAGAGATGTTTTGGAATTCCGGAGGCTTCTGAAAAGGTGTTGGGAAGATTTTCCAGAGACTTTTGTACATCTCCACCCATATATTTCCATTGTGCTTTATTCTGTAGCTTCGTAAGATAGGTGTTTTGTGCTGGGCTAGGTCACTGCAGTGCTTTGAGAGAGCACTTAACAACAGAAAGCCACAAATCTCCTTTAGTACGTAATTAAAATGTCCACCTTCAGAGAAGATAAATAACTGACAATTCCAAAGAAAGACTTTTGTACTTCCATAAGAAGGGTGTTTATTATTTCTCAAATCTCCGAGTATACCAGCTAAACTGTTTTGTACTTCTTGAAATATTGGTTTTTAATACAATCTAACATTGTAATTTTATGTATATAGTGTAGCTTGCTTCTTTGAGAGGACTTTGTCTAGAAATGTGGTCTATAAATATATAAAGAAAAATAGAAAAAAAAGAGAAATGAAATGCAGGCTACCAGAGAAATTATGGAGGCAGAATGTCTGGATGCTTGTATTACTTTGTTTTCTCTCTGGGGGTTTTCCCCTATGGAATTAGTTTGGATATAAACTGAGAATGCCACTCCACTGAGCCTTGAATGTGCCATCTGCTTTGGGTAGTAGGAGAGACTTCTGGGTGGCTTTACTTGGCCTGTGTCAGTATCACAGGACAGCCAATGATACGTAGTGTCAAGTGTGACTTTTAATCCCTGCTCTCTTAATCCCTGGCACAGCCCCCCTTTCACCCGTCCCTTTGCACAGTGGGCTTCATTGCTCCCTGCCTTTTGGGGAGCCAAGGGGTAAGTTTTTGTTGGTTTTGAGATTGGTTGTCCCTGTTCTCCTTTTTTACCTACTTCACACTATATGATTGACTAGGATGTGGTATTCCTTGCTGCCTAGGCTTTCTGTGGTCTCTCCTTTTGTCACAGCTGCCAGGTTGGGCTAAACAGAGTAGGGTTTAGAGCTACTTTTGATGAGCACTTGAAGGTGAAGAGCTGCCTTGCAACACTGAATCTTAATGCTGCCTGGCTTAGTGTGGTTAAGGAGAGTAACCTCACTTGAATCCCAGATGCTTCTTCCCTGTGAACACTGTCCAGTGGGGAACAGCCAAAGATTCCATCTGCTTGCTTTTAAAGCTGGCTAACAATGAAAGCTGCACATCAGCCACTTTATGAATCTGTGGACTGGAGCCCAGTGGTGTTGTCCATCTGAGAAAGTAAAGTCTGGGGCACCTAGAGTTAGTCAGCCTCACAGGGGGATAAAGGTAAAGTGACCCCTGACCATTAGGTCCAGTCGTGACCGACTCTGGGGTTGCAGTGCTCATCTCACTTTATTAGCCAAGGGAGCCGGCATACAGCTTCCGGGTCATGTGGCCAGCATGACTAAGCCACTTCTGGCGAACCAGAGCAGTGCACGGAAATGCCGTTTACCTTCCCACTGGAGTGGTACCTATTTATCTACTTGCACTTTGACGTGCTTTCGAACTGCTAGGTTGGCAGGAGCAGGGACCGAGCAACGGGAGCTCACCCCGTCACAGGGATTCGAACCACCGACCTTCTGATTGACAAGTCCTAGGCTCTGTGGTTTAACCCACAGTGCCACCCGCGTCCCTACAGGGGGATAATTAGTAAGCAGATTCATGCTTACTTATTAGTAAATCTCTGGTTTTATACCCCCCAAACAGTTGTCAGCATCTTATTCATTGGCATGTGGCAAAGATCTAGGATTCTCACATGTTTCAGTGTGATGTCTGCCTTTGTTGCAGGCACCTTAGGGTTTTGTGGTTTTGGTTTTTGTTTAAAAAAATCTCCTAACCTCGAAGCATTAGTCTCTATCACAGAACTGTTTCTCAGTAGACATCCATACATCTAGGAAAACTCAAGCCCTTTACTTTTTAAAGGGCATCGCAGACCAAGATTGATGATAATTAATAAAGCTTAGCAAAGAAAATTATAAAGGCCCCAGATAATCAGTGGAGTGACCTGGTGTCTGATCAGTTCTTCTCCCCAGAAATAGCATCATGGTGACCTTTATGCTGCAGGGATGCCACATATTAAACTACAGAGCCAAAGACAGGTTTAATCAAAGTGTACATCTCTTTTAGCACTGAGAACGTACTAAGTAATATTAATGATGTGTACAGGGGTACTGCACTAATACACAAGAGAAGGACAAGAGGCTTTTTGCTCTAGCTTCTACTGTAGCAGCATCCCAAGTGATGCTGTCCTGACGTTGCAAAAGCATGTCTCACATTGCAGATCCTGTTACAGATAGGTAGCCGTGTTGGTCTGCCATAGTCAAAACAAAAAAAATTCCTTCCAGTAGCACCTAAAAGACCAACTAAGTTAGTTCTTGGTATGAGCTTTCGTGTGCATGCACACAATGAATATTACAATTTTGGTGTCTCACTTACCATGTTTGGATTTTGAATGAATGCCTAATTCAGTCATTTTGGTGTCCTTTGAAGAGTGGCTATTTGTCTATTCCCAAACAAGCTAGAAAATGTGCTGCAGAGGCCTGTGCACATTGTTTGTTGCTTATCATTATCTGTTTCCTGCAACTTTTAAAGGGTAGTTGTGTTAGTTGGTTTGCAGCAAAAATAACAAAGAGTCTTCTGGTGCCTTAAAGACTAACAAATTTATTGTGGCATGAACTAGAGCCTACTTCATCAGATGCTTGAAGTGTTATCCTCGGTTATCAGAAACACAAAGAGAAAAAACATAAACAGTGGGGCCAAAATCCCATGAAATACAAGAAAAAGGTTTCATAGTTTTGCTTAGAAGTCTCACGGACTGTATCTCTTGAATTGTATGGTCATTTGGCACCACTATTTCAAATTCTTTCTTTAAAACTATGTATTGTCTAAGCAACACTAAATTAAAGTTGGGAATGGGAAACGGTATTCCTAAACCATGGTGAATCATTATGTATGCACCATAATGTTGCTGACTCTGGGGCAACTGAAATGTCCTTAGTATGGTGCACAAGAAATTGACCTAGGATACCCTAGTTTTTGCATCCCATGTTCTCACCCATGTTCCTTTCCATTCCTATACAAGGTTTCGTATCGTTGCAGCAGCACACAGGAGGTGTTGGTTCTTGTTCGTAGAGTAACAGCAACCCATTTGACTGTGTTAGTGGGGTTTTCTGAATCTGCCTGTGTCAACAGCATAGTGACACAGGCGGTGGTGATGTGATGGCATAGCAGACCTTGTGTCTCTTCCTATATGCCTGTTTGCAGATACAGTGACAAGCAGGATCGGGCTATTAGCTATTCAGTCTCCATATCAATAGCTAAATGCCCTTACTGCATGTGGCTGGATGGATGTCACATACCTCACAAAGTGCCCAAAAGAGAAAGTTTGCCCACACCTGATTTCATAATAAGGCCTTAAGGGAATGAAGTACCAAAATGCATTTATTTATTTTTTTTAATATATATTTATTAAGGTTTTCCATACCAAACATACTAAAAAAAAAATACAAATCATCATTATCCATTTAACATCTTTCCATTGTTACATTGGACTCCCCCACACCTCCCGCATGCACTTGCATCGTTATAAAGTTAATTCCAGACAAATTATCGTTTTGCTCATAATCTTAAATTTGATTAGCATATAATTCACACTTAAATCTAATTTGGTGATAGACAATTGTTTTCTGCTCTGACATCCCAATCAACACTCAATCAAATTACAATACTTTTGTAAATAAATCTTAAATTTTCTCCAGTCTTCTTCCATTCTTTCTTCTCCCAGGTCTCGAATTCTGCCGGTCATCTCAGCTAGCTGCATATAGTCGATCAGCTGCATCTGCCATTCTTCCAAAGTGGGTAGCTCCTGAGTTTTCCAGTTCTTAGCAATCAGTATTCTTGCTGCTGTTGTTGCATACATAAAGAATGTTCTATCCTTCTTTTACACACTCTGGCCGACGATACCCAAGAGAAAGGCCTCTGGTTTCTTAGTAAAGGTGTATTTAAACACCTTTTTTAGCTCGTTATATATCATCTCCCAAAAGGCCTTCACTCTAGGGCAGGTCCACCAGAGGTGAAAAAATGTTCCTTCATTTTCCTTACATTTCCAACATTTGTTATCAGACGAATGGTATATTTTAGCTAATTTGACTGGGGTCATGTACCATCTATACATCATTTTCATTACATTTTCCTTCAAAGCATTACATGCAGTGAAGTTCAGCCCAGAGGTCCACAACCTTTCCCAATCTTCAAACATAATATTATGCCCAATGTCCTGTGCCCATTTTATCATTGCCGATTTAACCATTTCGTCTTGTGTATTCCATTTCAGCAGCAAATTATACATTTTTGAAAGTACTTTAGTCTTGGGTTCTAACAGTTCAGTTTCTAACTTTGACTTTTCCATTTGGAATCCTAACTTTTTGTCATTTTTAAACACTTCTTTAATCTGAGCATAGTGTAGCCAGTCTCACACTTTATCTCTCATCTTCTCTAAACTCTGCAATTTCCAACTGTCACCATCCTTTTCTATTATCTCCCAATATTTTGGCCAATTGGCCTCCATATTGGCTCTTTTTCGGGCCTTAGCCTCTAGGGGTGACAGCCACCTCGGAGTTTTATTCTCCAATAAGTCTTTGTATCTTGTCCAGACATTAAAAACTGATTTTCTGACAATATGGTTCTTAAAAGCCTTGTTTATCTTAACCTTGTCATACCATAAGTATGCATGCCATCCAAATGCATTATTAAAACCTTCCAGATCCAATACATCCGTATCTTCAAGAAGTAACCAATCTTTTAGCCAGCAGAAAGCTGCAGCTTCATAGTACAACTTTAAGTCTGGCAGGGCAAAGCCCCCTCTTTCTTTCGCATCTGTTAGTATTTTAAATTTAATTCTGGGCTTTTTGCCCTGCCAGACAAATTTGGAAATATCTTTCTGCCACCTCCGAAAACACTTGTCTTATCTACAATCTGTAGTGTCTGAAACAAAAATAGCATTTTTGGCAGTACATTCATCTTGATGGCAGCTATTCGGCCTAACAAGGAAAGTTTTAATCTTGACCAACTATCCAAGTCTCTCTTAATTTCTGACCAACATTTTTCATAATTGTCTTTAAATAAACTCAGATTTTTTGCTGTTATGTTAACCCCTAGGTATTTAACTTTTTTGACCACAGTTACTTCTGTCTCTTTCTGAAACCGCTCCAACTCAGTGTCTGTCAAATTTTTCCCCAAAACCTTAGTTTTTTGCTTGTTTAATTTAAATCCCGCCACTCAACCAAAGTTTTGAATCAGTTGTAATACTCTTTTCGTACTAGATTCCGGCTCCTGTAATGTCAAAACTAGGTCATCTGCAAAAGCTTTAAGTTTATATTGTTTCGCTCCGACCTGGATCCCTTCCACCAACCGATCCCCCCTAATCATGTTCAGGAGCACTTCCAGAACCGAAATAAATAGTAATGGGGAAATCGGGCAGCCTTGTCGTGTACCTTTTTCAATTTTGAACTCTTCTGTAACCACATTGTTGACTATCAGTTTGGCCTTTTGTTCTGAGTATATTGCCTCAATCCCTTCTCGCTTCTCGGCCTTTTGGCTAAGATCAAGTGAAGTACCAAAATGCATTTATACACACTTTCCATAGAATGAAATGCATAATGTCCACACACTTGAAATGAGAGACCTGTCCAGAATTTTGTCATATGTGATACAAATTCTGCCTGATGCCATGTAAAGATCATATTGATTACCAATACAAAGAGATAGCATTTCATTTACAGGATATACAACATTCAGCAACTTTTTTTTCTATATCAATAGGCAAGTTTTGATTTGTGAACGAGTGGTGTGGGTGCTGTCTGACACAGCTCTTCCTACTTCCCCAGATCAGCAGCCGCAGCCCCCTGAAAGACATTAAGTACACACAAACACTGCTTTTCCAAGGGATGTGAATAAAGGTTGCACCCTGTAGAATTAATCTGAGCCTTGAAAAGTATATAGAGCTGAAAGGAGAAGTGGGAAACAGTGTCACTTCCAACTTCCTTCTTGAATTCTATCTACTTTTCAAGAGGTGAAAAGGTAACCATCTCACCACATCATGACCAAGAGGGCAGCTAGTGTGAGCTCAGAGTTTTTGCGAGTAATGATGGAAGACCTCATGGGTATCATTGTGCCCATGGGCACTCTATTGGCAACCCATGCCATAGTAGAACATAACCAGATCTGCAGAAGGGAATGGATTTCCCCCTTTCCATGATGGAAATACAATGGGCACAAATGTGAATGGCATGTCGTTGATTTTGCTATTTTACATTGTTTCCATTGATTTATTTTACTTTTATTGTATTTTTCTTTTGTATTAACATGCTGTTCAATACCCTGAGAGCTTTTGACCAAAGAACAGTATATAAATATACTTCAACAACCTATTGAAGATTTAAATATAAATCTTCAACATTCAACATACTTCAATGAGCTCAAAATTCAATGTATTCAATTAGCTCAAGTGTGCCTATATTTATAAAGTGGTGGCTTTGTATGCCCCTTATTTTACACATCACCGGTCCATAGTACATTTGATATGGCAGTCTAATTGATATCTAATTGATATCAAGTCTAATTGCATCTGGGATTTATAAAGTCATTAATTACACTGATGTTGAGAAGAGACATGATCCAGAAAACATATTATATGTTACTTTTTTGTCTTCAAAATCATATGCACCATATGAGAAGCAGTCACTCTGAGCCTGCACGTTCATCTTGTAAGAGCCATTTTCTAATTAAAATAAGGTTACCAGATTTTTTTCAAAGAATCCGGGGACACTTTTTTTTCTTGAAAAGAGAAAAAAGTTTTTTTTTACAAAAATTAAGAAGTAATATATTCTCTTTTGTGGTCTCCTCTGTTGCACAGCCTTCCTCTGGGCCCCAACTTGCTCTCTTGGAGTGCTAGCCACCGTGGAGTAGGCTCAGGTCAGGCCTAGGCTTGACCATGTGTCCTTGTCCTCCCAGTGCTCTCCTACCTCTTCTCCTCAGTGGCACGGCAAGGTCGGGCTTCCCTCTTTTTTCTCCTTCCTCTTTCTCTCTCTTCTCCTCCTCTCCTCCTTCTTCCTGCTTTGGCCCTGGAGTGCCGCTGGGCAGTCGGCTGGGTGGCTGAGTGCTCTCACTCCCGGCTTGATTTGGGTCATGGTGGGGGAACGGTTCCCCCAGTTGATGTAGCGGGCATCCCCAGTCCCCCCTTGGCAGTGGCAGCAGCAGCAGAAGTCTCAGCAGCCCGGAGCCAGCCTGGTAGTGCAGTTGGCTCTGGCTGGCTTCAGGAGCTGCTCGCTGCTGTTGCATCTGCCATTTTGCCTTGCCAGAAGTCCCCATATGATGTGTCTTGTGCCGTTGAACCAATCATGCAACATTCATTCCCTACTAATAAATCTACAACACTTAAAATATAAATCCAGGGACATTAAATGAAATCCAGGGACATTCCAGGGATGGATTTTGTCTGGGTACAAATTTGGAAATCCGGGGACTGTCCCCAGGAAACGGGGACGTCTGGTAACCATAAATTAAAAGGCAGCAAATTCTGCACTTGAACATTGTGAACTATTATTTACCATTTTGTATAAATGGGCAAAAACATAGCATAGAAATGTGCAACAATGTGTTATAGCAACATGCACAAAAGCTTTGTTTAATGAAACTCCAACTTGCATGCAAAAACACCTTTTAGCAGTGGTAATAGAAATTACATTTCAATCAATATGCTCTTTGCTATTAATCTGTTTTTTCTTTCATCTGAAGAGACCACAATAATACATTCAGCAAATCATACTGTTTAAAAAAGTAATTTGAAATAAAAGTGATTTTGAATCCTTGCATTCCAAGCACATATTTTTGGCAGGAGTAATTATATGTTCTCTTGCTACTAATGTATGGATTTATGCTTGCCTCCTGGATTCATAAGTGTTGGGGGGGTGTCTTTTCTAACAAATAAAAGTATTTTTCTCCCCAGGAGAAAGGCATGATCCAGATCTGCTTTCTTCATTTGTAAGTGTGTACAGAATTTCAGCCTTCTACACTTGACTAGCACTGAAATGTTTGACTGAAGTTAAAAGTAGCTTTATTTGATTTATCTGAGGAATCAGTTAAACATTTCAGCCCTAGTTAAGCCACAGGGGGGCTGTGGATCCGGGTGCAGATTTCTGAGAGGGCACAAAACAGGTGACCTCAGGCAAGTGCCTCCCCTGTGGCGCAGCCCCGCACTCCTCTCCTAGCTTTGCAGGAAGCAACACTCATGGAGAGGAGCACGAGGGCAGGCCGGGCTGTGCTGAGGGTGATAGCGTTGGGATGCCTGTTTCACACTCAAGTTCTGCCTCAGCTGGGTGGACAAAGACTCTCCTCCTGAAGAGAGGGGAGTGGTTGTGGGTGGGAGCCCGAGCCCCGCCTCTAGCAGGGGGCATTAGCCCCCTGCCTCCCACTTACCTGGCTGGCGCCCACGCCCATCGGCAGGCAACCAACCAGGTGCCTCCGAGGGGGCGTGTATAGCAGCCTTAATACGGCAGTGCCAGCCCCTCCTCAGCCTCACTCTTCATCGTCCCGTCGCGATTCACCCACCCTCCACTCCCTTTGAGCTCAGGGCTTAGTTTCCCTTGGCCTTGCTATGGACCTTAGGTTGGTCGCCCTGGTTGTCCGGGGGACCTGGTAGGAATTTTTCCATTTGGCATTAGGCTTTTTGGTTTTTTCGCCTACCTCGTAGCAATCGTCACAACTTTTGTGGTATTGGTGGGTAGGTTAGGCATTGGAATAATGTGTCGTGGTGTCGAAGGGCTAGGTGTGGCCATCGCCAATGCCTTCAATTTTTGGGTATTCCGCTAAAGGAATCTGGCGGTCGTGTATTCTGTCCGATGCCTGCTTGGTGGGAGGCCATGGCACGACCCTCGGTGACATCAGGGGAGAGCCTATAGTTGGATTAGCATCAACAGGCTCCACCTACTGATGAATAAACCCACCTTGTTTCAGACTCACCCCTCTCTGAGGGGGTGTAGTCAGCTGACGTAGTCCAATGCCTAAGCCAATACCTTTTCATTTGCTGTAATTAATAAAGTTGTGGCCTTTTCTTGCCCATTAACCTTACATCACGTGTCCTTGTGTATTCATTCCACTTTGGGGGGGGGGGGAATCGGGTCCTCGAACCACAAGTAGAACTTGTACATGGAATTTAAAAATAGACAGTGAATGCATTTACTAGTGGGGTGAGCATTCCTTAAAAAAAAAAAAAAAAAAAAACAACTGCCACTCTTGGATCCTGGAATTTTTCTGATCCTGGTGCCTTTGAGGGGGGGGGGGCACCACAGACAGCATGTGATTGTTGCATCTTTCTTGCACCATCACCGCCCTCCCCGGATCCCAGCCTTGCAAGGCTGCTGCGGGTTGCTGGTGTGGGAACACGATAGGCCTTTCATTGCCTTGCCACTGCCTTCAGGGGTCCATCAGAAGCACCCACCTTGCTGGGCGCCAAGGCCACATGGGAGCTTTGGCAGCCACTGAGGTGCTGCTTGATGGGCTCTTGGTTTGACTTCCACTGGAGCTTCAGGATGCTGCTGAGCTACTTGAGGCACAGGTGCCCCCAGCACTCCCCGTCGCCAGCCAGCTGCAGCTTCCTCATAGTAGGAGCCTGTTGAGGAGTGAGCCTCTCAGCTCCAGCCCAGGCGCCTTCCCTCACGGGGCTCTGTCAAAGGCAACGAGGGCAGAGCAGCAGCTGGATCCGGATCAGAGCATTATCTAGTCCCCAGCGCACCACCAGCAGAATCCACGTCAGGGAGAGACCCACCCTCCATTGATACAGGGGCCCCTCAGACGGGATCAGTCAGCTCACCAGTGGCCCATTGCCAGGAGGATGCCCACCCGCCTCCCTCATTGCTGAAACTTCCCTGCCGGTACCCAGGAGTGGCTCAGATGCACGGTTGCTGCATCCCTACACCGCCCTTCCCAAGCAGCTTTGCAAGGCTCAGATCTGAGGTGTGTGGTACAAGAAAGGTGCAACAACCATGCCACTTGGGCTGCTGTTGCTCCAACAGCAGTGGGCTCCATTTGTCCTCCACAGCTTTCCCCACCCCCTGCATGGGCATGTGCACCCCACTCCACCCAGCATGGAGACATGCTCCGCTGCTGCAAAGAAGCATACAAGGGGCCAGCCAGTCATCTTAGGGACTCCACTTCAGATCTGTGTAGGGTTTGCTCCTTAGCCTTTTCTTTTCCCGAAGATATCACACAAGGCAGTGGACATTTAGGATTAGAGTTTTCCTTCTCCTAGATGGACTGTCTTCCCAGGTTCATGAGCCCCATCTGCCCCTCACTACCCTGTACAGCCCATGCAGAAACCACCTTCTTGACCATGGTATACAATAATGCATAAAATATTCAGGAGTCATTTTACTTTTAGAAGATCCTAGAAGAAGAAGGAAAAAGTCAAGATCAAGGAGGGAGACACGAATTAGCAAGAATCTTTGTTAACAAGCTCAACATTGAGATTTTAAGAAAGTTTGATCCCTATTTTCCACCTTGGTAGGATTGTGGAATAATCTGAATGCTGAACACAGTAAACTGTGGCTCTGACAGCCATGTTGTCTCCTTGTAGAGTCTTGCCTGTTAATCAAACTGGCAGAATTGCTTCATATATATATTCAGTTGCATACAATGAAGCGGACACTGGATCACTTCACTTCTTTGTGGAACAACTTGGACAGGCTTTGCCACTAGCTTTCTCAAGGCAACATAAGTGAAATATCTGAAATACCATGTTAAGCTTGGAAGTAGCAGACCTCAGCATAGTTCCTCCGCTAATCATCAGCGAGTGCCCTCAATCATGCCGACATGCTTTGCTTTCCATGAACTGTATATCAAAGCAATGACAGAGGGCATTTTTTCCTTGTGGAAAGTGTGCTTTTCAAAGCACAGGGTTGGATGAACCTTATGAGATGTATAAAGGAATGATATCTTTAGAAGTCATGAGGATCTAGGCAACGAAGCCTAG
Organism: Podarcis muralis; assembly: GCF_964188315.1. Classification (NCBI taxonomy): domain Eukaryota; kingdom Metazoa; phylum Chordata; class Lepidosauria; order Squamata; family Lacertidae; genus Podarcis; species Podarcis muralis. The sequence goes on from NC_135655.1 coordinate 54,061,392, forward strand.
AAGCTGGAGCAGACAAGTTGGTTTTCACCTGGAGGCCACTTTCCGTCTCTCCTTGTTCTTGCTGTTAGCTTGCTACACAGATCAAATATTTCTTCCTCTCTGATATAGTCTTCATTCTGTGTGTGTTCATGCAGAGAAAATGTATTGATCAAGTGGCATATTGGCTGACAGGATTGGCTTCTTTCATGCAAGCGATACCTGTAAGAAATTACTAGAAACATCGCCCATGTGAACATAGAAGACAGAAACATAGAAAGCTGCCTTATACCGACTCAGACCATTGGTCGGTCCTATTGTTTTGTCTCCACTGACTGACAGAGACTCTCCAGGGTCTCAGATAGATTGATGCTTCTTGTTTGCCTGGATGGAGAACAAAGAGGGGTGCTTAAAGGCAAGGAAACTTGAATATGGTTACAATGATTCATATTCATTGCTCTGATTTGGTCTCTAAATGTGGCCACTTTTGCCTCTGGCCCCACCCACCAGTGGCATGTAGCCCTGGAAGGTTGACCAGAAGGGAACATGACCCTCAAGTTGAAAACGTTTCCCCACCCCTCCTCTGTCATAAAGATTCTAGATTCAAAATATTGAAAAGAGCTTGTGCAAAGCTCTTGCTTGAGAAGTTGTGCAACTGGAAGAAACGCTTCAGGATTGTAATCACTTTTCTCATGCAATGCTCATCAAAAATTGCAGTTCGCGAACAGAAGAGGCCATCTTCTAGCTGAAGGACACTGCTGGATTGAAGTAAATAGCAGCTCACACAATAGGATATTCTTACTTTTCCTTTCCACTGCAGTCTCCTGTGGCTCCCAAAAACTGTTCCACAAGGCTAGAGGGCCATCCAGCATGGTGTAGGATGTGTGTGCCACATCTGGTTGGCGTAGGAGAGGGGAATTGACAGGAATTGAGTGAGTTACCTTGTCCAAACAGGTTTCCCAACTCTTCCAACAGATATTAACGGCATTCTAAGGGTCTGCAGTGAAGAGGAGAGGGTACAAAGTGACATTGCATCAGTCAATTTCTCACATAATTTGAATCTAACTTATTGTATTTGATCTTCAGTGTCTAGGCTACTATGATTTTCAATTGTCTAAATCTGTGAGTAACATAACACGTTCCTAGATAAGTAAGAAGCTGCCTTATACTGAGTCAGGTCATTGGACCATTTAGCTCAGTATTGTCTATTTTGATTGGCAGAGGCTTTCCAGGGTTTCAAACAGGAGATATTCCCAGTCTTACCTTCTTATGTCCATGTGGTCATTTCTCTCTCTCTCTCTCTCTCTCTCTCTTGCAAATTCCACACTAGACTTTTTTTTCTCATCAAAATTTTGTGTTTTAACATTTTTTTCTGACCGGAGTGGAATATTGCGTGTTTTTCATCATCTTCAATATTCTGGGAAATTGTCATAATTGCATTTACCATTTTAGTCACCTTTCCCTCCCCTTCTTTCTCTTTGTGCAGTGACGTTTTCAGTGAAACGCAATGGCTATTTTTAGTTGAGAAGATGAACATTCCAGGAAACTTCATTGACATTTCTTTTTAGGTCATTAAAGAAATGAAAAATGTTGATGCTGGTAAACTACTCACTCCAGAAAGGTCATGGAAAACAAGAGAACATGACCTGCACGCTCAATAATATATTTTTTAAAAAAAGTCTTGCTCATCAAAGGGGGTTTTAAGAAGCTCCATTTAATAGTAGAATATGAACCACAGTCCAACAAATTTAAGCATGTTTAAATCTATTTAAATCCAGTAGCATTTAGAAGCAGTCAGACCAAGCTTAGTTGTGCATCATTCACCATCTGAAAACACTTAATTGTGCATTCTTCCCCATGTAAAAATGCACAGATCTGGCTTAGTGATCTTACAGGTCTATACATGGGCAGATAACAGATCATCTGGGGAGATTCTACCCACTGTGCTACAGAATATCACATGATGGGCATGCAAAAATGGGCATTTTCTACCATTGTATATGTACTGTGGAATGCCCTTGCTTCTGCCACATGCAGAGCAGCAACTATCAGTTCCTTCAGACATCTTTTTGCCCAGGTTTTCCCTGAACCATAAAACTGGATGTTCTTTTACACATTTCAATATTTTGAATTTCTGTTTTATTTTATATGCTTGCATATAATTTTAGATTGCTGTTTTACTGGGTTTTTTGGTTATTAAAAAATAAGGCAGTATATAAAATTGTTCTGGTAAGGAGAGTAGCTGTATATTTTTAGGATCCCCTTTATTTCTGCAATAGTTAGTTATTTTAAACTGTTTTTAATGCTGTGTTGGAATGTTGTGTTTTAATGTTGTTACCTGCCCTGGGACCTTAGGGTGAAGGATAGGAATAATAATAATAATAATAATAATAATAATAATAATACTGTAGTAGTAGTAGTAGTAATAATAATAGTAATAATAATAATACAGTGGTACCTCAGGTTAAGTACTTAATTCATTCCGGAGGACTGTACTTAACCTGAAACTGTTCTTAACCTGAAGCACCACTTTAGCTAATGGGGCCTTCTGCTGCTGCCGCGCCGCCGGAGCACAATTTCTGTTCTCATCCTGAAGCAAAGTTCTTAACCTGAAGCACTATTTCTGGGTTAGCGGAGTCTGTAACCTGAAGCGTATGTAACCTGAAGCGTATGTAACCTGAGGTACCACTGTAGTAGGCTAAGAGCCTTTTGCTGAAAGCAGGTTGATGAAATGTTCAACTTATATACGTTGATAATGGTTTCTATAGACTGGATTTCTTATCTCCACTGCATGTTACAGAATGTAGTGCATAAGCATTTTAGACAAGATGTGACTTTTTCAGCTCACTCAATATCTCTCTGTGTTTGTGGGAACCTTAAGGCAGGCTTCTGTTCACTCTTAACTGTTGGATGAGTCTGAATATGGTGACAATGTATTGTTAATATGCATAATTTAGTAGGCATTTTGCAACTCTTCTCAGCTCCGGATTGTTTCCGACACTCACTCGATATGTCTATGTAGTTACTGTAACTCATTAGCAAATGATGTTGCTAACAAGCATATTAACATTTCTAATACTCAATAGCCTTTTCGAAAGCAAGCCAGCTGCAGCCCGCCCCTTCCCCCAAATGAATCAAATTGTCTGGCATTCTGGCAACCTGTTATGCACAAAATAATCTGAGCAAGGTAAAGAGCTGGATCTGTTTCAGAAATGAATGGATGCTGGAAAAAAGCAAATATTCCCAAGGGGAGGTGGATGGCAGATGGTAGGACATGCAAATAAATTGGAAGCACTGTAAGTGTTAATCTGAAGGATTTTAATTATTTTTACAATTAAAGATAGGTATGGGTGATGGTGTTTTCTACAGCTCCTGCTGCCTTCACTTTCTCAATAGGTCATAATAAATAGTTGCTCACATTTTTTTCTACATTGAAGAACCATAGATTATTGTAAGGTAAAAGGTAAAGGATCCCTGGACTGTTAAGTCCAGTCAAAGGCGACTATGGGGTTGCGGCACTCATCTCGCTTTCAGGCCGAGGGAGCCGGTGTTTGTCCACAGACAGCTTTCTGGGTCATGTGACCAGCATGACTAAACCACTTCTGGCACATGGAACACCGTGATGGAAGCCAACGTGTACAGAACCACCATTTACCTTCCCACCATAGTGGTATTTATTTATCTACTTGCACTGACATGCTTTCCAACTGCTAGATCAGCAAGAGCTGGGACAGAGCACCGGGAGCTCACTCCATCACTTGGATTCAAACCGCTGACCTTGCAAGCGGCAAGCCCAAGAGGCTCAGTGGTTTAGACCACAGTGCCATCCGCGTCCCTTATAGATCTATTGTACAAATTAAATGGAAGTGTGATTGTTGCATCTTAGCAGTTCTAGGATGCTACACAACTATTTCAACATAAGATCAAACAGATCAACATAAGAAAGTGTGTGTGTGTGTGTGTGTGTGTGTGTGTGTGTGCTTGGAGTGTGTTGAAAATTCAAAACATATAAGTGAATATTTACAGATATTCAATTTTTAATGAGCCCACACAGCTGATTTTGCATTTGTACCAAAAGACAGTCTGGGGATCAAAATGTTCTGTGCCATTGAACAAAACTGCTATGTGGCATGAAGAATAAAGACCATAATGTGGAGAGGAGTTGGTACTGATTATAGATTAAGTTTCCTTTTAATTCTTCCAAGCTATGTAATGATACTGTTTCAGGACTGGGTGCTGGAAAAACACATGGGTAAATGGTAACTGGCAAACAGAGACAGGGTTAACATATTTGTCCCTTTATCAAACTATCCTTTTCAACGGCTATCATTTGTCATTCCGGGAAGATGTTGTGTATCTTGGCTGACCACTGCAGCTTGCTGCATATTGCCTTCATTTGTTTTTATTTTAGAAAAGTTCAGGAGGCAGAAATGTGATTTAAGTGACCCTTTTCATCCTTCACTTTGAAGAAGAATGAAACTGACAAACTTCTGACACTTGCAAAGCTCCCTGTACATTCCTCTTTTTTTCCTCTCCTTTCTGCCCCATCTTAAAATAATAATAATAATAATAATAATTTATTATTTATACCCCGCCCATCTGGCTGAGTTTCCCCAGCCACTCTGGGCGGCTCCCAATCAGTGTTAAAAACAGTACAGCATTACATATTAAAAACTTCCCTGAACAGGGCTGCCTTAAGATGTTAAAACCCTGTCATTTGAAGGTTTGCCGGTTTGTTTGTTTGCCCAAGTCTCATAGTAATGGTTTTTATGGTATTATTTATTTAGATACACAGATAAATGTATTTCAGATTGATTTACTGAAATGTAATGCATATGGAAACAAAGCAGCATGCAAGAATATTGACGATTCAATACCACAGATACTTTACCTTCCGTGAGCATTGCTGCTCAGGGAAATATTTCAAAATCCCTAGGAATGTATAAATACTCCTCACCTGTTGGGAGTGAGATCACATCTGTCAACCGTACAATCCATGCAGCCACCATGCACTGGCCACAGCCTCTACTGGCTGCATGTTAGATGCACATGGTCCTTATATGTGTAGAAGACCTATGTGTTGCATAGCACTCCTCCACATAAGGAGAAATTCTAGCCAATCAGGATTCTTCTATGTGCATATATCAACGTTTGGTGGAGAGCAAGGCTGCAGGGTGGCGATTCTAGAGATAGTCCAAGTGACCCTATGACCCCAACACACATTTTTTGAACAGGTGATGCTCACAGTGGTACAACTGCTGGCATCCTGGGAAGGACTGCTCTAAGGAAGGGACGGTGATATTACCCTTTATGTGCCCATTTGACTGCTTTGATCTGTGGAACTGGTACTGTTAGAAGTGCTACATAATACTCATTCCACACTTGTAAGAAACAACAACCCATGGACATCAGGCAGCTGTCTTTTCAGTGCCTGCTTAATTTTGTTTGTTTAAGCAAACCTAACCAGATTTTAAATGATCTTTCAAATGTTTTCAATAGCTTAAAATGTTAAAAACATTTTATTGATAATTTTTTTCTTGTAAACTGCTTAGTGGTTTATTCATCCTCCTGATATGGAGAATGTCAAGGACAATGGGGGCAGCCACATAAAAAGAGGTGGGTATTGGGACAAGAAGGCTTTACATTTCTAATGATGAATGTACACAGCACACCCATGAGATTTAGATATGGAGATTCCATCACCAGACCTTTAGTGGACATGTCCAGGCTATCTCACTTGTGTTTTGTGTTTAAGATTTGCTCAGTTTTTTTCTGCAGAAAAAGTAATGCAAAAACACACACCCATTTGTGCTTCCTCAGTTACAGTGAAGGACTTAATAGATTAACTGAAGCATTGACATGTTTGTTATATTAATTAGTTGCAACCTGTAATTTTCATTCTCTCCACAAGCTTAATTTTCTAATCTGTTCTCCACCCTCAAAACACACATAGGCAATCAAAGCAGGAAAGGGGAACAGACGGGCTTGTTATGTTCAGATGGTGCAGTCTAATTGTGGAGTTGTCCTTATAGCAGAAACTCGTACTTTCCCTTTGATAAGAGAAGCCTCCTGGATGTGATAATTTTCTGAGTAAGCTAAAGAATGGGGCAATTTGAAGAGCTGTTGGTTGACCTGGGATGCTGTGAAAGGCTTCTTCTTCCCTCCAAGCAGTAGGTTGCCTGTGGCAAAGGCTATTTCAGAAAACCATAGAACCATAGAACTGTAGAGGGTCCCTGCAATTGTCGTTGTTGGCATCCATCTGTCTTGGGAGATAATGGAGGAGTGCGCCATTGGAAGAGAAGTCAAACTCTTGGAAGGTTACAGTGCCTGCTGTCGCTGTAGAGACTGAAGCGGGAGAGACATGTTTTGTTGTAGCTGGGCAGATGAAGGCATCAAGTAGATACACCATGGCGTTGCTTCTCTCTGCATAGTCCTCTTTTAAAGGCATTCAAGTTGGTGGCCATCACTGCTTCCTGTGGGAGGAAGTTCCATGGCTGTACCTATGCACTCCATGAATGAGTACTTTCATTTATCTGTCTTGAATCTCTCAGCAACCAGCTTCATTTGATGCCCACAAATTCTAGTGTTATTACAAAGAAGCTGAAATTGATGGATCTGCCTGTTCCTACTCTCAAGCTATATTTATATTTCTTCTTGATGCATGAAGCTCATATGACTAAGTACAGGTGAGCCTAAATATATATGGAATCCCCCTCCCCGAGACATTAAGTTTGATTTTCTGGGTTGCTGTTGCTTGATTTTTTAACTGGAGGTGGGAGGGTGGGGAATATGTGGAAGTTTCTCCTAAGCATGTGGAAGCTTAAAATGGATGTCAGGTTCTTCCATCCTTCCCAAAGAGGAATTTAGAAATGTGTGTGGGAGAACAAGACAACCATCTCCCTTTGTGAATTTCAACCTGTGGAGCTAGGTTGATTAACTGTGACTGCTCTTGGCTCAGTCTGAAAAATTTACTACCTAGTTTACTGAGTCATTGGACAAGCATTAAACTCCATTGATTTCAGCAAAGCCTGACCACAAGTCTACACTAATATTGATGACAGCAGTTTTAAATTAAGCTTCTGGATGCTTTCCCTCTGTTTTCATTCATGGTTTCTAATATTTATTTAATAACTCTTTCTTGTATCATGTGTTCTTTTGGCAGCTCACAACACCCCCCCCCCAGCACTTGCTTAAATTGAAATCCGCTTCTCAAACTAGTGCTGTGTTGAACACAGGTCCTGCTTTGGCAAAACTCCTTTCTCTCTATGGAAGAGCCATTTGGCTTTCCTGCTTCTTTCAAGAAATCAGGAAAACTTTCATTGGTTACATGAGTGAAGATTGTGCTTTCTATATTAACTGGTTTCTTTTTTGTTCTCCATGTAAGCTAAACAAAACCACCACAACACACTCACTGAGGTGCACCAATTTTTTTCCAGCAAGGAAGCACTCCCTTACAGTGGCCACACAATGTTTTGTGGTCACTGTGAGCCTTTGTGAGATGTCTAACACAATGAGCATGTAGGGGAAGAGTTAAAGAATGGAGCACAAAAAAGTCCACCTGGCACCTTGTACACTTACTATGGTAAGTGCAGTTGTTCTGTCCACCCCACCCCCTGTGAAAATTCTCCAGGTTTCTGCCTGCCATGGGAATTTCAGAGGCCACTTTGATTTGCCCTCTGGTCTCCAATTTTTTATTTTTTTAAAATTTTTGTGAAACCTTCAGCACAGTACTATATCAATGAGAATGTGCTTTTGGCACACAGTTCCGTTCTCTGGTCGATATGACGGGGCACAAAAGTGTCAAGAAAATATTTTGTTTTATTCTCAACTTGGTGCTGGAGGCCTATTATTATGCTATAGAACAGCATGACGAAGGACTGATAACCTCACACCACAAGCCTGCCATTATTCTGTGTACAAGACATCATCAACTAAACAAAGACCTTAATAAGACTTTGGATAATCATGTAGGCTTTCAGTTAAAAAAGAAGAAGAAAAGCACTTCACATTCTGCTCCCATCTTCATAAATATAGAGAACCGTTCAGCTTGCTGCTAAGTCCACAAGCTGTGTTGCTGCCTTCCTGCTTAGCAGTGGAATTGCTGTGAAATGTTAGGGGTTTGCCTTTTAATTTATTTTATTTTTTGGGCAACTATCACCATGGTAACATGAGTATCCTTCATGGTTTGAACTGATAACTGCCTGAGACTTCATTTAAAAAGAACAAAGTTAACAGCTCTTGCGGTGAGTCAGAGTATAACTTGAATAAATGCAGTAGTATTGTTTCCCAGGACAAAACATGGTCAGTTTAATGATTTATTGTGTCTCTGAAACAAATAACAGAGAGCTGCTTTGTTTCTTTTGCCTTAGAAGAAGCAAGATGTCGCTTCCCCTAACCTAACCTACACTAAATCAGGCTAATTCTACCCTGGGCTCTTTCAAAATATAATAAGATACATAAATGTAAATATGGTTGCATCTGGCTAATGTACCATGTGTATCTGGTGGAAGTATGCATGGGGCCCCATTGATGTAGAGGCTGGCATCATGAATGACTGACCAAAAAGAGAGGCCACAAGGTGTGAATATTGATGGTAAAGGTAAAGGGAACCCTGACCATTAGGTCCAGTCGTGACCGACTCTGGGGTTGCGGCGCTCATCTCGCTTTATTGGCCGAGGGAGCCGGCGTACAGCTTCCGGGTCATGTGGCCAGCATGACTAAGCTGCTTCTGGCGAACCAGAGCAGTGCACGGAAACGCCGTTTACCTTCCCGCCGGAGCGGTACCTATTTATCTACTTGCACTTTGACGTGCTTTCGGACTGCTAGGTTGGCAGGAGCTGGGACCAAGCAACGGGAGCTCACCCCATCGCGGGGATTTGAACCGCCGACCTTTTGATCGGCAAGTCCTAGACTCTGTGGTTTAACCCACAGTGCCACCTGCGTCCTGAATATTGATGGGAAGGCACGCAAAGCAGGTCTTGGTTTAGGATGATGAGTCTGGTGAATTTTTACAGTCTCCTGCTTATTAAGTATAAATCCATTCAAGCCCTACTATTGAGATGCATAACAATTTGTGGAATCAAATCTTCACATTCAATTAAATAAGCAATTTTAAGCTTGTGAAATGGACTGTACAAATCAATCAATACAGAATGATTTCTCCATAGCATCACATTTGTTTACCTTGGGCAACCACACAGGGGAACAAAATGAACTTGCAGACGATTTCAACTGTTTGAACTTGATCTGAAAACCACAGTGGCAGATTTTATTAGTCCATGCCCCACCCCAGTATGCATGGATATATTTTTATTTGCTGGTGGCCAAAAGAACACTGTTTTGCACCGCAGCGGACTATAAGACACAGAACTGGGTTGAAGGGCCACATTTTATTAACTATCTATGCAGGATGTTCAGTGGGATAAATACAAATCTCCTCTGTATGTTGTCTCCCACTCCCACCTCTGTTATAGGTGAATCCCATGCTGTTTCCAAGCATGTGAGCAGTTGCCATAAATCTTCTTAGTTCTTCAGTGCCCCACAGCTGTGAATGTGTTGATAGAGGAATACTTTAGGCATGGTCCCTGGGCCCAATACTTTTGGGTGGGTGAGGCAAGGGTTCTGGTCTCTGTCTCCTGAGCCCAATGGGCACCTACAGAGCAGAGGCTCCTCTTCTGGTTCCCTTGCCATCTGAAGTGCCATGGACACAGCAGTGAGAAATTCTTCTCAGTGGCAAGGCCTGGTGTTCTCCCCAGAAAGACTCACTTGGGGCCCATTGTGACATCTTCAAAAAACAACATCTTTCAATAACAAAATACTTCTTTTTTTTTTAGTTTTTTTTTCAAGTTGTGAAACTTCTCTTCATCTCTTTTTACTCTAGTTATTTTGGTGTTATTTTTATGCTGTTTGTATCCATTTGCTTCTTTCAGCTTGCTTTGATGTATTTTTGTTTTATTTTATAGTGCTTTTAATAGTTTATTGTAAGGCCCTCTGATAATATGCTTGAAGGGCAGAGTGTAAATCTCAATAATAAACAAAGCAGCAGATTTTGTGAATCCTTTATATTGCATCCTCAACAGCCACTGGCTGGTAATTGATGCAAAAATGTATAGCACTCTTTGCATATTCTTTCTTTGCACTAACAGGAAGATTGTTAGGTAAAAATGTCCCCTAACATGGCATTTTGCCCAGGAAACAGGTCACTGTACATTTTCCTGATGTTCAGCAGGATGCATCATTAATCCTCTTTTAAAAAAATACAGAGTAGGAAAATGTCTTTTGAGCAGATATATGGTGCACTTATCTGTCACTGTGTTGAATAAAAGGCAGCAAAATAATTCAGGTATTAGACACAATTAGTACAATAATGCTAACCTCACTACAAGACTTTGACCTCATAGAAAACCTTGTTGAAAGAATAGCACAATCTACACACATATGGAGTGTTTCCAATAGGGTACTGTGTGTGTGTGTGTGTGTGTGTGTGTGTGTGTTTAGCTGGCCTGGTTTTATCAGTATGTACTGGTATTCTGATGCACACAGGATTGATCATTTGTGCAAAGCATGTTCTCCTTCATGGAGTTGCGGTGGGGGCCACCAGGACACTCCAAAGTTGGGGGGCGGGCTAATTGATCGTTGGCCACTGATGCGATTGGGGCTTCCCTTGTTGTTGGGAAAAAGTTAATGTTGCCATTTATTGATTGACAGCCAGAAATAGTAAAACTCCTTGCACGAGGCTAGGACTTCTCTTTTCGCCCGTTCCTCCCTCCCTAGAATAGAGTTGTCCGCTTTGATCTTGCTATGCCTGTCATGGGGTCGTCTGCTTTGGAGCGGGGACCTGGTAGGAATTTTGTCCATTTGGCTGATTGGCTGGGGCCATTTGGTTTTTGCCTACTGCGTAGCAAATCGTCACAACTTGTAAGGTTCGCGGTTAGGCATTGGTTTATGGTTTGGTTGGTTGAGGGGCATGGATTGGCTGTGCCTGCCCCTCTAATGCTGCTGCTGCAAGGGATACCGTTAAAGGAATTGGGAGCTAACTATTGCTTGTCCACTCTGTCAAAGGGGCTCGGTCCATAGCAATGAGCTCCTGGTTGCATTTGGGGTGAGGGCAGGTTCCCTGCTCCGCGTTACCCCCAAGTGTATTCCCCTATTCTGACTTTCGCATCGTGCGGAATGTCAGTCTGTCCCCCATGGTGGGGGCAGATAGTCGCAACCAATGCCTAAGCAACCACTCACAAATGTGTATTTTAATAAAGTTGTGGCCAAAATTATGCCAAAAATCTTAAACAAAAAATTCTGTGTGATGTGTGAGTTATTGGGGTGGACCTGGGGACCTCAACACGCAACAGTCAATTTGTAGAATGGCTGGATGTGGTTACAACTGAAGCTCATTTTTATATTCAAAGGAATAAGACTAGCCTTACATTTCATAATATGCATAACATGTCAAGGAAATTATGGATTTTAGGATGCTTTGCAACTACACATTTTAAATGTGTGGTGTGTGTTTTTTAAGTAGTTGGACATATGCAGTAGCTTCTGAATTGTAGATATACTTGCACAAACTTTCTTTGAAATGTCTCATTATATAATGTGTCTTGATGAGAAATACAGATTGGTTGCCGTTACTTATAATCCTTTCCTAGCAAAATGACAGTCAGGTATATTGGAATAAGCCTGCTCCTAAATACTTCATCTTGGGTGGATGTGTTCAATTTCATAATGCCAACCTTCAGTTTTGGAATTTAAATGCTTCATAGCAAGATGGAATTATCAATCCTTCTTTTAACATTGAAATCCTATTCATGTCTACTCAGAAGTAAGTCCCAATTCTCCCAGGTAAGTGTGTAGAACATTGCAGTCTCAGATGTCTTTAAAATAATAATTAAGGACAGCTTCGGTAAGTGTTCAGTTTTTAGTATAGTTAACCCATAATTCATGCTATTAGCAGTGCTAGAGTCAGAACTTAACCCCATTTTAACAAGTAGTATTAACTGAAGAATTTAGTTCTCTGGTATTAACACTCTTCAGAATATTAATTCAGGTAGTGTATAACATAAAATAACTTCTGTTACAACTGAGTGAAAAGAGAACTGGGAATGATAAATTGGGAGAGGGTATGGAAGTTCATCAGTCTCCTCCTGTGTAAGCATTCATGACCTTTACTACAAAATTACAACTTGGAAAAGAATTGAATATTGAAGGGAAGGGAGTGGGAATAATGCTTGTTGGATGTGCTCAACAAGGTACATATAAAATGGTGTGTGCTGCGCATGTGAAAAAATACAAATATATTGGAAAGTATTGAACGGCAAGGGATAGTAAACCCACCTGATAGAAGTTATACCAGAAGGAAATTGTTTCTTTATTGTCCGTATGGTGTAGTAATTGGAGTGCAGGACTATAAAATACATACTTTAAAATATTTTTCTGTGTCTTTAAGGATTTTACATCTCCATTCTTCTGGGGCAGAATTTACCTGTGTATACCTATGTCTAAACCCATCTGTCTAGGTTCCAGATCTGCCGTTCAGATGCCCAGGCATCCCCTCCTGCCCCCTGCTCTCTTTCTCTCCAACACACACACACACACACACACACACACACACACACAAACACACACACGTGCTCACAGAGTGAATATTCTTCTCCCTTAGGAAAAAGTTCCTTTTGCACAAGGCTGCATATTTATTTATTACACCATTACATATTTAATTAAAAAATGCAAGGCAGTGTGGTTGTTCTCCTTTGACCTCACTTCCCCCACCTCAAAATGTTGTAAGGTGTTGTTTCTGACATACCATCACAGCTCCCTTCTTTCTTTTCAGAGAGTAGAAATAGAAGACTTATCCATCATGCAATATGCAGCGAATGGGAAAAGGGATATTATGCAAGCAATGCTAGATTGGGTATTCATTTGCATGAATCAAATCCCTATGGTAGGTGGGAGGTTCCCCCCTCCTGTTTGTTTGTTTTTTCAGTCAGAGGGCCTTCTTGGTAGTGGCACCTGCCCTGTGGAATGCCCTCCCACAAGTTGTCAAAGAGAAAAACAACTACCAGACTTTTAGAAGACATCTGAAGGCAGCCCTGTTTAAGGAAGCTTTTAATGTTTGACAGACTATTGTATTTTAAGCTGCCCAGACTGGCTGGGGAAACCCAACCAGATGGGTGGGGTATAAAAAATAAATTTATGATTATTATTATTTCATAATCTTAAAGAAGCCCATGTCTAATGGAATAATGCACACTTGTCAACACATTCCATTTTAACACTGTTTTCTCTGACTAGCATAATACTGCTAGCTCTTGAGTCTAAGCTGCCCCGGGCATTGCATGCACAACTGACTGACTACTTTGGACAGAGAGCACAGCAGCAGCAGAAGCCACCTCCTGTTATTAGGCACAGATTGTTGCTTTCTTCCCTTTGTGCCTGCTACCTTTCGCTGTTGAAGTCAGCCATACTCTTTGAATTATTGCCATGGCTCATTTGGCTGACAATAGAGGTGTCCTTTAAATACTTGGCAGGGAGTTGGTGCTTTGCCATCACTTACCTTGAAGAAGCTGACAATAGGATAAGACAAAGAAAGAGCAATTTACTGAAACCGGACAAGGGAATAGAAATGAAACAAAGAAAAAAAGAGAGTTTGTCTAAATCAGACCACCTCTTACTATGAGCGCTGCTTATATCTCAAGCACTCGTGCACTGTCCTGCAAGCACAGAAATGTGGGGCACTGCCAACTGTGCATGGGACGCAGCTGTCAGATTTTATTTTATTTATTTTTAAGAAAGTCTTCTCCTTTTAAGAAAAAGTTACAGATATTTTGTTGTTGTTATGGTAAAAAAAAAAAAAGGAGTTCTCTCAAACAAAATCAGAAACAACACCAAGCTCAGACACTCAGTTGCCAGCCTCCCTGGCTTCCCAAGCTTCAGTGAAAGCTCAGGGGAAGATGCCATGAAGATGCTACATGTGCGTTTTTCAGAGCAGGAAGTGGAGGCAGCTGGAGTGGCTGCAGAATGCTCGTAAAATGTATAACGGAAAGAGAAAAACACACACTATTTGTGGCCACCTTGCAACAAACATGTAAGATTGGCAGATCTGTTGTAGTATTCTGAGCATAAAATCTTTGCTTGATTCCATTTTTAAAAGAAGGTTGGAGATCTCGCATTTATAGAACATTGCTTTAATTTCACCATATAAAATATTGTACATTTTAAGTTAGTGTAGCTTTTCACCCATTTCTCTTTGATATTTGTTATGAAAGACTTTGGCCCCAGTCCAGAAAGAGACACCTTGTGTACAACTGTGGGCTGTATGCTTGCTCCCATTATTGGGTGCCATCCCTGCTGAAGCAATGGAAAGGTCTCTGAGCTTCAGCATCAATTGAAAATCTGGCAGAAGAAGGGGAGAGATGGAGTTGACTGTAATCAGTTAACCTTCCCTTCAAGCAGGTGATTGGGTCTATTAAAAGATACTGCCCATCATGTGTTTAGCGGGATGTGTGCCATGCAGGGGCATAACTCATAAATCTTATTATTATGATGGATATATGAATGCAAACCTTCAAATTTTTTTGTTCTATTGTTCACAGTTCCATTAATAATTTAAAAGCTAACCAAATAAGAACAAAAATGTGTTGAATGTTTACGGCCCTTCCCATTTCCTTCTAAACTATGGTAGGTAGGCAGTTCATATCAGCACTCCTCTTTATTTCCTCCGCCCAAGATGCCATTCCCTTCTATATTGCCTAATGGAATGTATACAACACTTTGGGAAAGCAGCAAAAAGGCTCATTTGCACAGCTGATCCAGAAATTATGATTCATGTTCATGGCAAGCAAAAGTTGCATCAGGGTCTAAAAAGAGAGGCAGCACCAGGTGTGCTTGAATAAATAGAATCCAGGTGGTATCATTTCAGAATATTGGATTCAACAGGGAACATAAATTTTTCATGATCTGGAAAAGAGACTAAGCGGGGAAACATTTTCATCAAGGTTGCAAATATTGAACGGAGTAAAATGCCAGGCAAATGTTCAATAGTCATTTCAGTATGGGGGTGTTGTCTGAAAACCTCCTCCATACCAGGGGTAAACTAGGGGTGACAACAAAAATTGAAACTAGGTGTGGGTTGGGGGTTAGGAAAAAACTCCTCCAGTTTATACAATGAGTCATTATGAGCTCAGTTCAGGCTTGGCTTATTATGACCCACACGATGTTGACACTCTCTGCTGCCAGGAAGCCTTTATTGTCATGAGTCCAACCATTTATCAGAGCTCACTCTTACAAAAATAGTTTGGGGAGATGCAATGGATTGTTCACAGAAGGATCTAGACTGCCATCAATGGGAGCAGGGATGCTGGTGTGAATGGATGCAGTAGACACAGCCTATTTTTAATTCCAGCCTGTGGAACTTCTGTAGATACTAACTACAGTGGTGCATCGCAAGACGAAATTAATTCGTTCCACAAGTTTTTTCTTCTTGCGAGTTTTTCGTCTTGCGAAAGACGGTTTCCCATAGGAATGCATTGAAAATCAATTAATACGTTCCTATGGAAACCGCCTTCAAACCAGGTCCGGGGACAATCTGTCCCCCGACCTCTTCTGAAGGCTGGGGGGGGGACAAGGGCTTTTCTTCCCACCCCCAGCATTTTAAAAAACCCTGGGACAGCGGAGGACTTCTCCGCTGTCCGGGGCGATCTTAAAATGCTGGTGGGCGGCATTTTAAAATCGCCCGGGACAGCGGAGGACTTCTCCGCTGTCCGGGGTGATTTAAAAGCCCCTGGGAAGGCAGGCAGGGGGGACAAAGACTTTTGCCCCCCGCCAGCCTTCAGAAGAGGTCCAGGACCTCTTCTGAAGGCGGGCGGAGGGCAAAAGTCTTTGCTCCCCCCCGCCTGCCTTCAAAAGCCGTCCGCGATAGCGGGAAGCGCTTCCCTGCTATCCCAGACTGCTTTTAAAATGCTGGCGGTGGGGAGCAAAGCCTTTCGGCCCCCGCTGGCCTTCCTGGACCTCTTCTGAAGGCCGGAGGGGGGGGAAAAGGCTTTGCTCCCCACCGCCAGCATTTAAAAGAGGTCCCCGGAGATTTCCCTATCGGCTTTCTTCTTGCGAAGCAAGCCCATAGGGAAATTCGTCTTGCGAAGCAACTCGCAAACGGAAAACCCTTTCGTCTTGCGGGTTTTCCGTCTTGCGAGGCATTCGTCTTGCGGGGCACCACTGTATATCTAGCATGTTGTATTATCACTCATTACCTTTTTGACAAACACATCAAGAAAAAAACACCACATGCAGAGTTGAGCCTGAGACATGTCCCAAACTCAGTACCTTTGAAAGGTTAGTGACTCACTTCTGCACCCTTTCTAGAAGAAGATCAATTGGATCTTGTCGTCATTTTTCTTACTACAATAATGCCAGAAGGAACCAAAGTGTCCTGTTACAGATGCATGGAAAGAAGTAGTTATGGGAAAGACTAGCAGGGAATAGACGCCTAGGATAGCTGCTATTATGAGATCAGTTGTTGTAAGATTTGTGCACTGTTAAGAAAGTTTGTTCCACACTTGAGTCTGACTAATGAATGAATTGCATTTATAATTTTCCAAAGTTTTGCTGCAGCAAATATTACTGTAGGGACAGATAGCAGCTGACTACTGATCTGTGCTGGTGCCTTCCTTTGCTGGTACCCATGTGCAAAAGGTGAGTCTTTTGATAGACTCTTGAGTTTTTTCTGTGTTCAACCATTATTTATTGTAGGTTTGAATGAATGGAACAGAATAAATGGAACAGCTGTTCCATGTGTTCAAAATCCCTGCCACAAATGCAATCAGATTGCTGAATGAGGGAGGCTGACTTTCTGATATAGGACTGGGCAGTCCTTTCTGCACCGAGGTCTGCACTGGAAATGTGCCATTCACATGAGGAATGCAGTTCATTCACTCTCTTTAATTACTTCAAACTAAGCATGGCATCCAATGAAATGGTTCTGTTAGTACAAGGATTTCCATTTTGCAGTGGAACATCCCTCCTTATCTTCTCCCCATGCAGCCCCTCTCCATATCTGCTCCAGAGACTTACAGTACCCCCAGAATAGATTTAGGGGGCATGTAGGGAGTGCAGGGAGGGGAGAGGGTCGAGAAGTATTTTGCATACCCAGAAGTCCTTGAGCTAATGGAAATACTTAATTGGATAATGCCCTAACAATATTGCATATGCTTTTATATGGCTTAATGAAACCATAGCTAGGGAAAAGATCACCCTTTTAAAAATGCACTTAATCTAGAATTGTTAATGTGAACTGTGTTTTGCTATGTTGAAAGTTTAATTTAGCAATGCAACAGAAGAATCCTATATGTAATCACATGAAGTAATATCTGTGTATCCCTAGTATCACTTGGTCATGCCCTCATCTCATTGTTCTGTACTTCATTGTAGCTTTAAGGCCTAAAGAATCTGCCTCAAACTTGAGTATTTTTAGATGAATAGGCTTTACCAGGTAATTTTGATCTACAAGTCAACTTAAAACACAATAACTAAACAGTGTTAAAAATGCATACTGCTGCTGTCATGGCTTTTGGGGTTTTCAATGCAAAAAAATAAAAAAATAAAAATAAAAAAGCCTTCTTCTTCTTGCACTGAAAACCTCAAAGGCCATGACATGGCTCACTTTGCAGGTATGCTGAAAGATGAAAGAGAAGAGTGAAAATTTGACCCATATTTGCTGCATATCAAACGTACAGTGATTTAGGAAGGTCCCTTTATAGTTCTAAGCATTATTTAGATGTGATAAGTCTCTTGGTGTCATAAAGTGGTGCTTTGTTCTTCCCAGCAGGGCTTGTAGCTAGGTCACATACATCCTAAGCTATGACAAAAGGTTTACCTAGGAAAAACTTTTTATTTTTTAAAGACAGGTATAATATTAACAACATTTAACTTGAAAAGTGCTGTTAAATGCTTTCACATTACATGCATTCTATAAGCCTCAATGGGAGGCATTCTGTACGCTATGCTTGGGCTGCAGAGAACCCTGCTCACCATGCTGGGAGCCGGCGGAGCCTACTTGCAGTCTTTGGTCCTTGGACGAACAGGCTGCACTATGACAAGGGGATCTTGGGTGGTGCTGTGCAGCACTGTGTGTCCAATACTCTGCTGGTGTGAGGGCAGTTGTAGAGGATAAGGAGAGGATGGAGGGTCAAGAAAAAGCTGTGAGTGGCGGGAGGCCCTTTCCCCATCTTCTGGACCTCCTGGGGAACTCAACAAACCTGCTGCACCTGGAACTGGGTGTGGTGAGTGCATCTGAATGGGACATGGGTGTGGGCAGCCTGAGTATGTACCATCCACCCTGGGCCTGCTCATGAAAAGCAAACCTAAAGTAAGCTGAGGCCGTCTGTTTCCAGGAACTCTTCTTGTTCTGAGACTTTTGTGGGTGGGCTGAGAGTTTCTTTGGACCCTGGGTGAGAACCTGGAGGCTGAAAGTGAGGATGTGTCAGAAGGAAAATGAATTGATATTGGTTTATACATATTAATAACTTTGAATTAATGTAACATTTTTATATGTAACTGGGTTTTTGTAATATTTTAAATATATTAAGCAGTAAAGGTAAAGGGGTAAAGGAGACCCCTGACCATTAGGTCCAGTCGTAACTGACTCTGGGGTTGCGGCACTCATCTCGTTTTATTGGCCGAGGGAGTCGGCATACAGCTTCTGGGTCATGTGGCCAGCATGACTAAGCTGCTTCTGGCGAACCAGACCAGCGCACGGAAACACCGTTTACCTTCCCGCCAGAGCGGTACCTATTTATCTACTTGCACTTTGATGTGCTTTCGAACTGCTAGGTTGGCAGGAGCAGGGACCGAACAACGGGAGCTCACCCCGTCTCAGGGATTTGAACCATCGACCTTATGATTGGCAAGTCCTAGGCCTAGGTTTAACCCACAGTGCCATCCACGTCCCTTATATTAAGCAGTATAGAAATTAAATAATCAATTAATCATCATCTCAGTAATTCTTATAACAACCTTACCAGGTAAATCTATATTATTAATGCGAGTGGGAGGCTGAGTGGCTTAACCAAGGCTATGACTGACGTTCATGGAAGAGGCAATATTTCAACCAATGACTTCCTTTTTACTGTAATTCTTAACACCCTTAGTAGTTGAGATATGACAGGTGCCCACTGGTTGCACTTTTCTGGAAACAACTGAAGACATTTCTGTTCCGATGGGTTTTCCTGGCTGGATAAATGGGTCTTTGCCATGAGTGTCAGATTTGTTTTAAATGTATTTATTGGAAGGGTGGGGGTTTGTGTTTTTAGCTGTGCAATGAGAACAGTTAAAAACATCACCTTAAATTGGTTTTATAGAAGGCAATTAATAAATTGATGATGATTATAGTAGTAATAATAAAGGGGAAGCATCATTGAACACAGAGGGACCTACTGCATAGGATTGTGCTGACAGTCACTATTCAACACTAACCTTTTAATTATAATGTCTACCCTTAATCTAGGAATAAAGATGACCTCATCCCTGCTTCAGGGGGGTGCACATGCAGTTCCAGTGTAAAATATCTCCCTGTCATTGCTTTACAAAGACCTGAGGAACTCAAAGCCCAAACCTAGAGTTGATATTGCTTTCCCCCCATATCAAAACGTTGAGGTAGACTTGGATGTTCCCGTGCAGGTGAACAAGTAGAAGAATTTCAGAGAGTCTAATGAAGTTGGATAAGAGTGGTTGGGGGAACCCAGCCAGATGGGTGGAGTATAAATAATAAATTATTTTAATATATTATTATAAGACTATTGATGTTTCTTTGGACTCTTTGAACATGTGTGTGTCTGTTTGAGGGGTGGGTTGGGAAGTCCTCTACATCCTTAGCCAAGGCTTCCCTTACTCCTGTGTGAGGAGAAATAAGGATGTACCAAAGAGCCTAGTTGGGTGAGATCAAACATATATGTAGTCCTAGTCCAATATCCTGTCTCCCATCATGACTAATCTCATGCCTCTTGAGAAGCCCTCAAGCAGGACATGAGTACAGTAGCCCTCTCTCACCATTGTTCCATTTGTGTTTAGACGCATATGGCCTCTGACACTGGAGTTAGTCTTCTTCCTTCTTTGGTTATCACTCGTAGCTGAGTAAGATTGTCTTCCATAAACACGGTTTTAAAAGTGAGTCCCTAAGTGACTGTGGAGGCCAATTCTGGTTCCACATGTCCTTCCCCATTGGGGACATAGGTTTCAGGATGCGAGTTGATCAAGGTGTCGATTTGCCAAGCGTGCCTTCCGCTTAGTGCATTTCTCCATTTCATCCTGAGTTCAAGTGTCTTCAAAACCCATGACATCTTTGGTAAAGGCTGTTCTCCAATTGCAGCGCTCACAGGCCATTGCTCCCCAGTTGTCGGTGTTTATGCTACATTTTTTTAAGATTTGCCTTGAGAGAGTCTTTGAACCTCTTTTGTTGACCACCAGCATTACGCTTTCCATTTTAAAGTTCAGAATAGAGTAGTTGCTTTGGAAGATGATAATCAGCATCTGCACAACATGACCAGTCCAATGAAGCTGATGTTGAAGAATCATCACTTTGACACTGGTGATCTTTGCTTCTTCCAGTACACTAGCATGAGTTTGCCTTCTCTTCCCAAGTGATGTGTAAAATTTTTCGGAGACACAGTTGATAGAATCTTTCAAGGAGTTGGAGAGGCGTTTATAAGTGGTCCATGTTTCACAAGCATGCAGTAAAGTTGGTAGTGCAATAGCTTTGTAAACAAGTATTTTGGTTTCCCTATGAATGTCCTGGTCCTCAAACACTTTGCAATTCAATCGGGAGTTAGTGCAGCCATCATGAACATAAGGCTGTTCTGCATTAATTTGTCTAATCCCCTTTTAAAGCCAGTCCAGCTGGTGGCTGCAGGGCCACCTTTACCCGGGGGTGCAAGGAGTACGGGGCACCTGGGTGCCGAATTCTGGGGGGCGCCAAATGTATACCTACTGTATCCCGATGGCTATCAATCGGTGGCAGTGAGAAGCAATGGAACGAAAGGGCCCCCCCCCCCGTCGCTCTGTTAAATATTCTTGACGAGTCAGGAAATAAAAGCAGTTATTTCCACTGTGTTGTTGTAACAGGTGAGTGATTTTCCTCCCCCCCAAAAGGTCAACAACTTCGGCTTTCCCCCTCCCCCAATAAGCTAAACAACTTTGGGTTGTCCTCCCAAAAGATTTGGAGGCGTCTAAACTAAATTTGGGGGCGCTGGGTGGATCTTTGCACCTGGGCGGCGCATATGCTAAAGATGGCCCTGGGTGGCTGCCACCACATTTTTTCAGCAGTGAGTCCTGCAAGTGAGATGCTCATGCTTCCAGATGTTCCTTCCAGAGGCAACTTCTAGGATGGAATATTTTACAGCTCAGAGAAACAGTAAACACCCAGCCATCAGAAAAGAAACAGCTCTTAAACAATCGTCTGGGCAATGGTTAGAGTGATGGAAAGCTGCTGTGTTTCAGAAATGAAGAGTTGCGTGATATGTTAATAGTAGAGCCACTTTTAAACGAGATGCATTTCACAGCCTTCAGCAGCTGAATCTTTAATAATTTGCACACAATGAAAAATGAAACATTAGAAATCTTGATGTAAATGCCTTTAACCCAATAGTTTTGCTGCCTTGAAAGGCTCTGCTTCTTTTCTTTTTTCTCTCCATCATTCCAAAATAATACCAAGGGCTTTTATTGAAGTAGCAGCAGGGGTTCCACTTCAAAACAAATCTACATTCATAATGCTTTTTGGTGTGCTCAGGAATTTGCATGCTGCTATCTGAATGCCCAGATGGCAAAGCCTGGGCAACTTGAGTGGATCGAGTATTTTGTTATAAATGTATTCGGAACCTTTAGTGTTTCACCTATTTTCAACTGGAGAGAGGTGGTGGATTTTTAAAGCACGGGGCTTATTCTCCAGTTGGACCTGACTGACAAATGCCTTCCATGAATGTCTTCTCTCTACCTAGCTATTAAAGTATTATTAGGCAGTTTGTGGAGAAATCAATGGTTTCCCAGCGGCACATACATATTCAGCTGCTCAAATTGTTTGAAAGTTGATATTCAGTAAGTCAGCACAGATTAAGTATATAATATGTTTATTAAAACCATCTGCATGCAAGAGACACTGTTGAACTATCAGTGTTATCAGCGGCATTTTATTTTTTATGTCCAGGTGCACAAAGCCAAGTGCAGATTATAATTTCTTTAAAGAGTAGAACACAGGTGTGAGATAGCAGCAATTCCCAACCTTTTTGGTATGGAAACCCAGAAGTCCAGATTTACTTGGTATGACAATCCATCAATTTATTGACACATGAATGTTGGATCTTTGCTGCCAGGCATGAGAGAGTGGCTCCAAGTGTTAAAATATAAGAACTAAGCCTTTCAGATATTCAGTTACCAGTATTACAAGTGCATGGTACTTTGAAGTGCACAGAGCCCCTGTTATTTTCCAAAAGCCTGATAGGAGCTTTCAGTTCAGCCTTATATAGATACTATTCTAGTATATCCAAACAGTTCCACCAGGTAGCCTGACAGTAGAAGCATCTTACTTAATTATGAGTGGCACCAAAAGCATGATGAGAACAAAAGTTGGGATGGTTTCTACTCTTCAGACATTTGAAACCGAAAACTGTCCTGCCAGATGAGAACCTGAGGTGGGCAATATGCATGCTAGCACATCGTTAAGGTCATTTGTGTTGACTGAAAACAGAAATCTCTCTCTGCCCAGTATTTAAGTGTAACGCATAGGTAGGCAAACTAAGGCCCGGGGGCCAGATCCGGCCCAATTGCCTTCTAAATCCGGCCCACAGATGGTCTGTGAATCAACGTGTTTTTACATGAGTAGAATGTGTCCTTTTATTTAAAATGCATCTCTGGCTTATTTGTGGGGCATAGGAATTTGTTCATATTTCCCCCCCAAAATATAGTCCGGCCCCCCACAAGGTCTGAAGGACAGTGGACCGGCCCCCTGCTGAAAAAGTTTGCTGACCCCTGGTGTAAGGTGTGTGCTTCTGATGGGATGTTGTGGTAGCTAGTAATATACATTAAAGGGGCATTGTTTTTCTTTCATCTTGTCCTTGAAATCACCAGGGGAGCTTGGCATTCTTGGAAAGTGGGGAACATCAGGTCTGGCAGGGGAAAGTGCCTCCAGTCACATCTTGTTTCCATTTCATGTGATGGCTGCATGCAGAGGCTTGCTTTAGTGATCGTGTCGGGTTGAGGTAAATATGGATTGCTTCATAGGCCTAGCATAGGTAGGAATTGTAGCCCTGTTGAAACTGGGGCATTGCATTCTCCGATCTGTTGTATCATATACCACAGATCTCTGGACCATGAAATCCTAATGGCATTTGCAGCTGACTCTTTTTATTGAGAGAAGACAAGACTGGAGGGAGTAGGGAAAAGACAACTGAAAGAATACCAGTCCCCCTCCTTCCCTTTTTGTAGCTAATATGACAAAAATAACAATAGATTGTGCTGCCAGCATGGTTTCCCCCATGCATGGAGACACCCTGGGGCAACTCGTGGCATTCCTCAGAAATAGTGAATTGCTGAACAAGGCAAGGAAACTACTAATATTATTATCTGACATGCACTTCGGAAGTCCTCCTGCTGTGGGAAGAGATCTCCTGAGGCTGTGGTGTAAAGGAGGGGTCTCATAGAAAGGAAGTAATTTATCATAAAAGAAGAAATACAGAATGGATTTCTCATGCAGATTAGTCAGTAATTGTGCTTCTGTGATGCATTTAAAATAAGACTTAGTAAGTAATGAACTACAAAATTAACTTGAACTTTACATCGTTGTACACATCAGACCAGTACATAAGACAGTTACCTAAACTGAAATATCTTTTCAGGGGCAAACTTATTTTTGTTCTTGATTAATAGTCCCTGAAAATGAAAGGTGCATAGATTTTTGAGAAAAGGAGCTGGCAGTTGCCTGCTTTTAAAAAAGACACATTTTTAATCAGACACATTTAGGGAAACAATAACTGCCTTCTGTAAGAATCTAAACAATGAATTGGACATAATGAAGGTGGTGCTGTGGGTTAAACCACAGAGCCTGGGGATGTCCGATCAGAAGGTCGGCGATTGGAATCCCCACGATGGGATGAGCTCCCGCTGCTCAGTCCCTGCCTAGCAGTTCGAAAGCACGTCAAAGTGCAAGTAGATAAATAGGTACCGCGCTGGCGGGAAGGTAAACGGCATTTCCGTGTGCTGCTCTGGTTCGCCAGAAGCAACTTAGTCATGCTGGCCACATGACCTGTAAGCTGTAAGCCAGCTCCCTTGGCCAGTAAAGCGAGATGAGTGCTGCAACCCCAGAGTTGTCTGTGACTGGACCTAATGGTCAGGAGTCCCTTTTTCCTTTACCTTGCTGCTTACAGTTTATCATCTTCAGACTGAAACAAGTTTCCTGCATCATTGCCTTGGAACTTCAAACAAACATTTGTGAATCTTGATGGATGGGTATAGTATAGTACACGTGAAGTCCGGTGGGGGGGGGGGGTAAAGGGCAAGCAAAATTTGCTTGTGATATCCTCTCTGTAGCATTCCATCCCAAAAGATACCCACCTGAAACTAACCTTACAACCAGAGGTGGGGAAAGTTTTTGTCCTGGCTGGTCCCCTGCCCTGTGGGTGGCTGGGAAGGAAGGTAGATAGCGACCAAGGACTGAACACAACGTTCATCAACTAATGCCTAGGTAATTTATTCTTGCTTTGTGCAGGATTTGGGTGCATGTGGGAAGTTCTTTGCAGGTGAAAATGGGGAGACTTGCTGGGCCAAATTAGGCCCACAAGCCAAAGGCTCTCGACCCTTGATTTAGGAAAAGGACAAACCATTTTAAAAAGCATTTTAAGGGTAATCAAAAGTGCAGGGGGCTTCCTTGATGCTTTGTAACTTATCCCAAAATTGAAGCCTGATTTGGGGCAATTTCCCCCTCCACAAGCTGTCTCCTATGTCTCATCCCACGTTGTTCAGAAAGGTCCCCAAACCTCTAGGGAGTCACAGATGGCTATAGGGTGAAGGAAGGGAAAGGAATATGTCCTTCCCTGATCTTCTTTATATTACCTTACGATCTAAGTCATATTTTCATTTATGGTTTTCCCATACTTTTGCCTTTCCATCATGAAAAGTAGTCCACTTATATGTTTAGAAATATTATTTGACTATGAAGAGGGTATTGGAATAAGAATCATCTGTGTTTTTAAAATCAACTGGAACCTTGTATGTGTATCTTTGGAGACTGGAAATGAGCAATACTATACTGTATGTCACTCCATAAATAGCAAATTCAATTAGGAATGGAATGCAGTACAACATGCACTTTAAACATATCTTCCTTTTTTGTCTGTGTATTCAATTAGTGGTGACCTACAAGGAGACTTGACCTCATTCATTCTGTTAAAATAACTTCACACAATGTAGCTCTGTATGCAAGTGTTTTCTGGGAATCTGCTGCTAGTATTGGATAAAGCAGCTGGTTGTTGTTTTTTATTTGCCTTCCTGCCTATGGGCATTTTGTAACATGTTCTTGTCTTTTGCGGTTGGGTTCACTCCATCAATGCAACTTCTGCACTGTGTTGAGGAACAGATGCAGAGTGGGCACATCTTATTTTGAAATTCCATTGGCCTTTTCACCTCCTTTAGTGTGTTGTCATAAGAACCAAGTTATTACTGGCTGGAAAGGTAATGACAGATGGAAGGAGACGTTAAGCAGTAATGTGCTGTGTGTGTGTGTGTGTGTGTGTGTGTGTGTGTGTGTGTGGTGTGCCTTGACTTCAGTGGCATGTTCCATATATTGAACTGCAGGAAATGTCCCTAGGCAGATATGCTGCTTGTTGGATTAGAAAGAGATAAATAATGGAATCTTGCTGTTCAATGCACCTTAGCAGCTTTGGAGAATACAATACATGTCTGCAATACACCAGGACTGGGATTAAACAAAGGCCTACTTGTGATATTAATATTAATATAGGTTAGCAATCATGATATGGTTTTCTAAAAAATAAATAAAGAGAAGGAGCATCCTTGGGAATGCAGGACATGGAAAGGTATAAGTTCTCTCTCCCCAGTTAGGTAGAACTCTCTATACATGCTAATCACCATTAGGAAATCATCCCATTGGTGCCACCCTACTTTCTCTACATCGTGCATAATTGTATAAGCCTCTATCATGTTCCCAGTTACTCACATCCCTAGATTGTAACCTTTCCTCATAGGGGAGTTGCTACAGACTCTTTGTCAATGTCGTTGCCTTTTCTGCCCCTTTTCCAGCTCTATGCTGTTCTTTTTGCAATGTGGTGACCAAAGCTTTTGTTAGCATTATTACTGAGCAACCTCATAGCCACCAAGAGCTGTGTATTCAGTGCTGTGGGTCCAGTTTTCTGGAACTTCCTCCCAGTTGAGGTCAGACAGGCCCTCCCTGTTAAACATCTGGTGCCTATTGGATACTTTTAAAATTCCAACTCAGAGTTTGATTAAATTTTGATTTTATATTTTTAACCGATTTTCTGTATTGCGTTGTTTTTTTGTACACACTTTAGAGACCATAGTAGTTAAGGGATATATAAATTGTTTAAATAAATAAAAGATAGCTTTTCCTGAGCTGGCACTGGCTTTTCAAATCCCTTCACTGTATGTATCAGGCATAGGCAAACTCGGCCCTCCAGAGGTTTTGGAACTACAACTCCCATCATGCCTAGCTAACAGGACCAGTGGTCAGGGATGTTGGGAGTTGTAGTCCCAAGACTCATCTCGAGGGCTGAGTTTGCCTATGCCTGGTATATATGAAGTTAGGAATCCTCCCCTACCAAAGTGTGCATCACTTTATACTTACTATTTAAGCAAAGGTTGGGAGGCCATCTTTCAGGAATGCTTTAGTAGTGGATTTCATCCATTAGTAGAGAGCTGAACTGGATAATTTTGGGGGCCTTCCAACCATGATTCTACTTTCATTAAACCACATTTGCCATTTCGTTGCCCATTTGCTCAGGTTGGACAGATCCTTTTGTTTTCAACAACAGGACTAATTTGGCATCATCAGAGAACTTGTCCAACTAGTTACTCACCTCACCACATTTATTTCTAAACAAAGTCAAAAACCACCAGTCAAAAATGCAGATCCTTGACAGACACCACTTTTTACAACCTTCTATTCTAAGAACTGTTCTTTAAGTACCGTATTTTTTGCACCACAACACTCACTTTTTTCCTCCTAAAAAATAAGAGGAAATGCCTGTGCGTGTTATGGAGGGAATGCCTACGGGTGGCATGCCTACGGATTTTCCTCCTCTGAAAACTACATGTGTGTTATGGTCGGGTGTGTGTTATAGAGCGAAAAATACGGTAATTACCAATCCATAAGTGGACCTATTGTGCATTACTATTTTATTTTGAAGCATGTGCTTCATCCAAAACCTAAATTCCAAGGTTTTGTACATAAAGGGAAATACCAGTATTCGTACATTATTAAAACAATTGGAAAAAAATATCAAAATAATGAAGTCTGAGAAAAGAAGGTATACTCTTATTCCATTTTGAATGTTCAGGTATATACTATGCCACCCCTATGCACATGTTTGCTGGCACTCTTAGATAAATCTAAAAAGTTACTGGGACAGATTTGTCTTTGGAAAAGCCATGTTGATTATTCTACAGTAAGACTTGTTCTCTGTACTTGATGTCATGTTCAGCAACCTACTGTGTTTGCCAACTGACCACTATAGTTGAATTAAATGTTGTTCCAAAACAGATTTTCATTTGTTCTGAGCTATTATTAGAACAAACATTAACAGGCGTGGATAACAACAATTTGTTAAAGCTTTTTGGATTCTGCTCATTGTGAATATAGGACTGTTTACCATTCAACATTTCACAGCTAGAAATTGGTGGGGTGGGGGAACTGTAACTTCACCGATTTAGACCAATGATAGGCATTCTGAAAATGTGATGCTTGGGAGCAGAACTCATTCAAAAATGCATAGAAATGGAAAATATGGCAGATAACGTTGTTTGAAAATCCAAGCAGCCATCTTGAAATCAGCCGCTACTTTCATTGAATCCTGTGTGTTTACTCCATGTAGTCTTTGCAGGAAAACATTCATTTGAATTGCATCAAGTTATTTTTAAAAGCAGAAAGATGCCTATGTTCTATTAAGTAGGTCCTTTAATTATTATACACAGGGAAAGTTATAATGTAGGTTATATTGCTGTTTAAAATACTCTATTCAAATTATGTAGATAAAAGTGTCTTCCCCCTTTCCTTTTTACAATACATTCACTTTCTTGATAATCTCATTTATGTAGAAATAAGTAATAAGATGCAGGAATCAGCTGAGGGAGACCATAAGGGTACTCTTCACATGGAAGCTGGGTGCAGCCAAAGCCATGGGAGCCAAATTTAATGAGACAGGTACTGTCAGGGAAGCACATAAGCCATAAATTAGCATCATAAGAAAGAAGACATATAAAAGGACCACAGAGGAAATAAAACATGTTTGACTGGTAAAATACAGTGGTCTCCAACTGAGGGCAATCACAGACTCCTCACAATGAAAAGCAGAAGACAGAAGAGCATTTACTTATCACCCAAATGAGCTCATGATGTTGCAGATATAAACTTAGAACCTAAAAGCTTGCTATCTGTGCAAAAGGGGAGAACTGCAAGCTGCCTCCTGTTAGGAAATGCTGGGGAAGGCAGTGCTGGTTAAATCCTCTTCCTCAGTCTCCTAGCTCTTCCAGCTGCGAGTGCCGCTCTTACTACAGAAACCTGAAGAGGACATCAGTTCTGCTGCATTTTATCCGTCTGGGCAACCTGTTGCAGAGAGGAGGCTACCAGCACCTTTCTTTGCCATTCCACATGACTAGTCTTTGATCTAGGACAGGTATAGGCAAACTTGGCCCTCCAGATGTTTTGGGACTACAATTCCCATCATCCCTGACCACTGGTCCTGTTAGCTAGGGATCATGGGAGTTGTAGGCCAAAAACATCTGGAGGGTCGAGTATGCCTATGCCTGATCTAGGATGTTCAAATGTAATCACTTGTGCATTGAGGGATGTGGATGAGCTTGGCCACATTTACTTACTTACTTACTTACTTGCCTTTCTCTCAAGTTGAGATTCAGGGCATCTTAGAAAACCAACATTACAAAACTAGTTTCAAGCAACGATTAAAGTGCATTAAAACACAAGACCTGTCTGAATAAAAGGGTCTTAGCTTAGTCTGCTAGCCTCTATGGCTCGCCACACTCCTGGTTGACAGTGGGTCTCTCAGCCATGTCCCCATTCATCCACCATTCATGCATCTGGTAAACACATAACAAGGTATGCACATATACATCCTCCAAGCAAGCAGGGCAGTGGTGGTTCCTTCACATACACATACACTGAATGTGTAACTGGTGGGAACAGGGGCAGGGTAGCCATTCAGCCTCATAGCCCTCTCACACAGGCTTTCAATGTAGGGGTTTTTTTTGGGGGGGGGGTGGCCTATAAGCCTCCCTTCTGCCTATCACCCACGGTGCTGACTTGCTCTGACTGCCTGACAGGTGGTCTTAGGGTACTGGCATCTTGTGTAAGTAGATAAATCTCTTTTTCTCTCTCCAAAGTGTGGGTTCATCCTAAGAATTTGACTGTGATTGATTCAAAGCCCATAAAATGAAGCACTTCTGAATCCTCTACCTCATTAGCTTAGACAGTCTTAGAGCAGAGCTAGACAAAAAGTGGCAATATTCAACTAACGTTTTGTGTGAGCCTAGGATTAGCAGGGCAGAATATTACATTGCAGAAGGAGAAACCCTTGAGCCAATGGAACGTTCACCTTAGTGCTACACTGGATTCAATTCAGTATCCACAGTTATTAGCCATAACAGCAAAATGGAATCTCTATGTTCTGAAACAGGCCTGGTATAGTTTTTTCCTGCTTCTACGCTTCCCTGTAGCATCTGAGTGCTCCTCATTAGAAGTGTGATGTGCTGGACTAGATAAATCCAACATGGCTCTTTGTATGGCCATACTGCAAAGCCCACTTGCAGAAAGGAGAAAGTAAACCCTGAAAATATTCAAGAGGCGATTGAAATGTTGCTGAAAACAACTATCTATTTTTGTTTTCATCCAAGCAACAAAATGAAATCAGAATGGTTGGTGGCTTAGCACTAGTTGACATCTGAAAGACCTTGGATTATATCAATGTTTGACCACAAGGACCTCATCAATAGAGAATGCAGAGAAGTGTGCCTCTTGGAAATTTGGAGATTTCGATTCCTGACTGAGAAGCTTCAATTGTAATATATGTAATTAAATAATGAGCACCTGAATACAGCTGCATTTAGGAGAAATTGGCTTCTTTACTTCCTTCCCTCGACTCTTCCTTCTTCTGTTTTGTCTCTTTCTTTGATGTGTAATCTTTCATCAAGAAGTATTTATATACAGAAGGGGTCTGTACATGTGCTGCAAAATAAATAGGTAATTGAAATCTCCCATTGCCCTTTGGTTCCTTAATCTTTGATTATTCTAATGTCTGCAATTATGGTTTCTCATTATCCACAGAAGTTGCTTTTATGATGAGAGAAAATTAAATTGTGTGCTGGGATGTTTGCTGTTAGTGCCTGTTATTTTTACCAATGTGCAACCACATCGATGACATGCCTTTGACATTTACACAAACAGTGGTGGTAGAAGTCCCCCCCCCCCCATTCTTTTTTCCCTTTGCTTCCTTTACCCTTCTTTGCAGTATACTTTCTGCTGTAAAAGGACAGATGTTTGTAGAATATTTCTTGTATGTAGAGGCATACATCATAGAACTGCATCATATAATTTGGGGATGTGTGAACTTGAAGGAATAGCAGCATTTCAGTTTGCATATCATTTTGGGAAATGTCAATTAGGATTGTTTCACATTAAAATGTGAACCAAAACAAACTCCCCCCCAATCCTGATTTATTATCCATGCCTGCTCCAAAATGTCCTTTACATTTCTGTTTGCTTTAGAATAATATTCCAGAACTCTCCCAGATATTTAATGATGCCTTGAGGCAACAAGTCTAGTTTGGGTTCAGTATGTCTGTAATCTTGGCGATATTAAAGTATCATCATGTATCCATTTCCTGGAAAAACACTATTTATTGGGTAATTAGAGGTCTACCCCCACCCAATGTGCTTACCACCTGTCATCTGTTGAATTTCTTTCTACAGCAATAATAATAATCCTATTGCAAACTGAACTTAATGCTGCAACTCCTCCTTCTCCGGCTTAGCTGGTAAGCTTAGTTGAAGATAGTCTATACAATGAATTGGCTACTTTGCAATAGAGTGAACTATCCACAAAAGAGTGAAGGGAGCATTCAAGCTTGCTATTTTACTCAGGTATTTCTACTCACTCTCTAGGACCAACAATCAGAAGCCAATGAAAAGGCTGGCACTTACTTTATTTTTTTACAAGCCAGCTCTGTGTCATGATTCCCAGCAGCAAATATTACACTCGTAATGCAAAGAAGGCTTTTGAGTGTACATATCTCATTGCTACCTACTTCCTCCCACATATACCAATTATTAGCTATATTATCTGCTTTGTGAGCTCTTTCTCTGAAACTAAAAGAAACCTTTCCCGAATTTTCAAAGCAAATAACATAGCTAGATGGCTGAGAAATTTCACACCACAGTGCCTTTCTTTCTAGCTGCAATTGGTGAGTGACCTTATCATTGTATAAGCTAAACAACAGGTTTGAAAACCTATAAATGCTGTTCAGTAGCTAAATTGGCAGTGGTTCTCCACTAATTAACTAACTTGGAAATTTATACACAGCTGAATATTAGTAAATAATATGCTGGTGTACAACAATATAAATATAATATGACAGATAAACACAGGTTTCCAAAATAATTTATTGTTTTTGAAAATGTTAATAAGGTTGTTCATTTTAAAATGTGAACTGAATATATATATTTTTTCCTCCATCCTTACGGGAAGAATAGGTTTAGTGATGGCCATGGTATCTAAACAAAAGCTACATGAATATCCGTTGCTGGAAGGCAATCAACAGAGAAGAGCTTTTGCCCTCATGCAAAGGAAGCAGCATCTGGCTGGTCAAGGCAGGATGCTGGTCAAATTTTCCTCTGATCTGATTAATCTCACCAGTTCAATCTAGTGGGTCCAATGATCAAGAAGGTGGTTTCTCCATATGTTGTAGAGGAAAGTGAGGGGCAGATGGGGCTTATCACTCTGGGAAGGTATCCCATGCAGGAGAAGGAAAACTCTGGTCCCAAATGTCCATTGCCTTGAAGGATATATTTGGGAGAAGAAAATGCTAATGAGTAAATTCTACAGAAATCAGGAGTGTAGTCCCTAAGATGGTTGGATGGCCCCTTTATGCCTCCTTCCGGCAACTCCTGCAGCCAAGCTTGTAATAAACAACAACAACAACTTATTTATACCCCAACCATCTGGCTGGGTTTCTATAGCCACTCTGGGTGGCTCCCAATAGAATATTAAAAACACTATAAAACATCAAACATTAAAAACTTCCCTAAACAGGGCTGTCTTCAGATGTTTTCTAAAAGTCATGTAGTTGTTTATTTCCTTGACATCTGATGGGAGGGCATTCCACAGGGCTTTCCTTTGGACCACATCAGCCAGACTGAGAGGGGGGGGGGTCTTGTCGTCTAGACAGCCCAGGAGCTCCATTCACTCTGCTCAGGCTTGTGCACCTTGGAAGGTCACTTTGGTGCTTGCTAACACAGCAGTTTGAATTCCCCCACCCCCGGAGGTGCACTCCATTGTCTCTCAAAATGTATGGATGTCAACAACTGAGTGAGGCAGTGGACAGGAGTAAGAGAGAGAGGAGGAGAGGGAGGGAGGGATGTGGTTATATACAGTGGTGTCTATGCACAAGTACACCCGACTTTCCCTTTCTCTCCTCCCCCCATGCACAGTCCCCTGTACCAGTGTCCTCCAAATCTTTTCTTGTGGGTACAGTGAGAAAGAGTAGAAGAGGAAATTCCATTGGATGATGTTCTGTTGCACAAGCAAAGTCTTCCTGTGTGGTGTTGACTGATACCAGTGGTTTTGTATGCCTTTTGGAATATTACAAATTCCTCTGTGTGTGTGTGCAAGCTGAAAATGTTACATGTTAAATACAGCACTACCCTAAGGATTATTAAACACAGACTTAAAACAAATTTCAGCTATTCCGGTGCATTTAACCAAAACGAGCATGGAGGAGGGGAAGCATTGCTTAAGAGGTAACTAATCTATGTGAAATCATCTCCTGAAAAATCTCTTCAAAATTTACTGCCCAGTGGTGGTAAATGTATTTCAATAATAGAAGCATATTCCTGCCAAGACAGTGTGAAAGACATTTGAAAGGCATAAAAATAGCAGAATGGTCTCATAATAAAACAGAGGGAGGGTGGTGGAATACTGGATTTCCTAACAAGCAATTCTGACACTCTGTGTATCAATCATGCTCCTTTGCTGATGTCTATAAAACAGAGCAAGTAAGATCTTGACAGCCAAAGCATGTGTTGTAATTGTTTTAAGCTTCTGGCTGGTAAATTAGTCAGAGGTTGGTCAACAGAAGCAAAGCCAATCTGCAGAGGGTTTGAACCCACTTTGAACTGCAAGAATATAGTCTTCCTGAAAGGAGAAGGATGATGTTGAGGCTTCCACAGCAATTTGGGAGGTAAGAGGTACAACAATTTTGCTACTACTACACACATCCTTTGTTGAATCAAGCTAGACAAATGGAACTCTTACTCATTCTATGGAGGGGGCAGGGAAGCACCAAGCAGGAAACATTTTCCAGTGTCCATAATATCTTTAACTAACTTTAGCATTCTGAGATGTACAGCATGGTACCTGTTCTATTGTGGAAGAGGAAGAGGTGTCTCAGATCTGCAACGTTTAAAAGTCCCTTCCTTATTCTTGCTCTGTGCTCACTGTGAAATGAGAGGTTTCTCATTGTTCCACTCCCAAATCCCCAGTGGTTGGTTCCTCAATGTCTGGGTGCTATAAATCCCATCCTGTTTGTTACTGCTCAGCCTAGCACGCCTGCTTACCTTATTCCAACTCTGCCAGGATTACCGTATTTCACCCTTTCTCTATAACCTTGTTTCTCAAATCTCCCATTGGTGTAGTGCCATGAGGAAAAATGCTTGGTTTAGAAGGTGAGCAAATTGTACTGAATGGCTTGTCATACTGAGACAGCTGCTGTAAATCCTATTTAAATGTTGTTGCATGTAGGGCATTGCCCTGTTGAAAGCAGAGCTACACTGTTAACCTCATCCCTATCACTGGGTCTTGTTCCTTCACTCACCACATGATGTGCACGATTGTCGGCAGAGAAATTCAAATGTGCAAGCTTCGATTTGGCCATTCAGCCATTGGAGAAACCCTGTTGTACAGTAGTCCTGATTGTGCAGTGTCCCCACACATGAGAGAACCGCACAAAATGTGCACTTGTTGCAGGAAGAAGGTCTTATGGTTAAGGATGTCAGAGAATTCCAACCAAAACAGAAACAGTATATACCTAAAGGTATACATTGAAGGTGTTAGGGGAGCCTCCCTGGGGAGGGCATTCCATAAATGGGGAGCCACCATTCACCTTTCCTTGGCATTGAAATAAATAGGGTAGAATAATGTAATGACAACATAATGTGCATAACTAACTGCATATGCTACATAATTTCACAATAGCAGACAATGAGACAAATAATGTAGCTTTTGGCAGAATACGCACTGTAGCAGAACAGAAACAGAACAGAACAGAACATAGAATGATGCCTTCTTGGATTCTACTAGGGGTAGGAGTAAAGACAGGTGTGCCCTATCTATGGGCTACAGAAAGTGAGGAAAAGTGGTGAAGTAAGGATTCACCAAGCTCACATGACTGTTTTTGGTTTTTGTGTCAACAGGAATCGCTGCTTCTGATAGATATCATCCAAAGGCTCAGCATCACACAGCCAGGTGTTTCTGTGAATTTCCCCCCACCCATCCAGCATTCCTAAATATAAGATAGTAGATTTGACAAAGTTCTATGCAGCTATAAACAGTCACACTCTTCAGTTAAAGCAATGAAATCATTCAATTCAGATTATTCCCCACCCTTAAAATATGCAGCTATTGACAAGGGCTTCATTACAAATGAATTAAAATGCCGTCCCTGTGCTGACTTTGAAAAATATGAGCTACAAGTGCAGTCTGCGGAACTGACAAGAATCCAATCCCACTGCTGAGTGTAATGGGACTGGAAAATTGGCTGTAATTAATAACTTAATCTACACATTCCATCTGTGAAGCAGCAAGATGGCATCTTACAGCAGCACTGTGGCAAAGCATGCTACATTGTATTTAAATGGATGCAAAAAGGATGCAATCCTTCTTCCTCTGATCCTGTAGAGCAAAGTGCAGAGGGGAGTGGGTTCCCTACACGGCTGCGGACTAATGTTCCCTTTCCCCATCATGTTGCTCACTCATAGGGCATGGGAGGGTTCTTCTGGGTCAACTGCAACATTGCCAGGCCATTTACAACAAATTTAAGGCCCCTACCTTGCCTTGAATCATTCAATAACTTTTCTTCCAGTGCATAGACTACTCAAAGTGGAAGGAGTTAGCCAGTGGACGCTTAAGAGGTGAAAGGGGATGGCCTCCCTTAGCTCACCATCAATGGACTTTGGATCTTATACAGCAGAACAAAAGCACGTCCAGCGTGGGAGAACGTGGGATCAGATATAGTGCTCAGCAGTGGCGTAGCGTGGGTTGTCAGCACCCGGGGCAAGGCAAGTAATTTGCGCCCCCTAACCCGTGGATTTGCGCCCCCTAACCCGTGGATTTGCCCTAACCCCAGATGTTGCGCCCGGTGCGGCCGGCCCCCCCCTGCACCCCCCCACGCTACGCCACTGGTGCTCAGGCCCACCCCACTTGGAGGGATTTTCTTTTACAACGAACTCTGGTCAGTTATGCAAGTCAGCTTCGTAACTCATTGCTTTTAACTGACTTGTTTCGAAACTTACCTGAATTACATGGAAATGCAGCCATGATGCAGAAATAGGGAGAAAGAATTTTGTGGAAGGGATTGAATCATTATAGACATTGAAATCTGTTCAATAGATTGCATGACGCTGCTGAGTGTGCAGTGGGGATAAAATGGCAATCACTCTTTAATTTCTGGCTTATTTTTTAGCAAAACAAAATAAGCCTCCTGCTTTTCCCTATGTACTCCCTCTATTTAGGAAATATGAAGTCTAACATCTATAAATTATAGCAGAATGCTGTTATTTCTTTGACACAATAAGAGCTGCAATAATTTCTTTTAATGATGTCACTTAAAGCAAAATTTAAATATAATTATACTTTATGATGGTTCCAATTAACATGTCAAATAACTGTAAAGCTAAGAGTTTAAAAGTCCAAAGCTCTATTATGATGATAGTCTGTCATGTTACTCTTGTGCCTAGGGGTCTTGGTCTATGATCAACGTCCTGCTGAGTTAGCTGATGGATAGAGTTGTACTTGGGAGGAAGAAATGGGCACTTACATTTGTGTTTAATGGAGAACAGAAGTGGGAGGAATAGATAACTAGTAAAATGATAAATAATGTGTGGCATTATTCTGAAATCAACATGATAATATTAGCTGGCTTCTTCAGAAAATCAAAGGAAATTAGACATTAGGTTAGATAGTGCTCTACAAAATTCTACATGATGTATTATATCTGTAGAGTAAAATTAGAAAAGTCAGTTAATTGATATACATTTGAACTTGTATGAAAACAGCATTAATATCTTGAAGAAATGGTTGAATCCCAGCTGTTCATATGTGCTGCTGATTATTATTATAATTTTACTGTGCTGTCAATGACAAACAAAGGGAACACAGGTGGCAAAAGAAAATTGTCCAGACTGTCTAGGAGGTGTTCTGTTTTTCGAAATGTGCAATGTGTTTCCAAAATTCTCTGACTCAGATTTTATAGCTGCTGTATGGATAATTCTTGGGAACCCATCTTCTTTCCAGCTCACTTTCCATGGGTTGGGGGCAGGCACAGGTGGCTGAATTCACAAACTCTTGGGTTCACTTAGACAGACATTTTAAAACTGGAAGTCTCCCTATGATTTAAATATGGAGGTGAACATGTAGACGTATATCACATTGAAAGCAATAGACAGTGCATCTTTTGGTGTTCATTCAGGGCAGTCCCAAAATAGTACTAACCACATCCCGAAATAACTGTGTGGTCTTCGATGGATCTAATGTAGATGTGACATTAAAAATTGTCTTTTTTAGTAATTGGGTTAAAAAGTAACCCAAAGTAGAATTGGGGGTGGGGGTGGGGATAAAAGTTCTATGGATATTTCTTTCTTATTACCT
This sequence comes from Podarcis muralis, assembly GCF_964188315.1. Classification (NCBI taxonomy): domain Eukaryota; kingdom Metazoa; phylum Chordata; class Lepidosauria; order Squamata; family Lacertidae; genus Podarcis; species Podarcis muralis. The sequence goes on from NC_135655.1 coordinate 54,098,744, forward strand.
TTTAGCACGGAAAAGCAGTACTAATAATGTAGTGGATTTTTATGTGTGTGTTTTTTTAAATAAAGTGCTTTAAATCTTTAGACCTGAATACTGCCATGTTACACCTTGGGATAAATCACATTTCATTGGTACTGCAGTGTTTTAGTTGCAGGTAAAAGCACTATATCAAGAGAAATAATGCATTGATTTACATAGTTCTGTGTAAGTTGGGGAAACTATGTAAAGCTGATTTTTGCAGACAGAAATCAATGAATTTCTAATATGTTGAAAATTATGTTGCCAAGAGGAATCCCTGTACCCTATTCATTTTCTGTGAGAACAGAACTGTGATTATTAGTGGTGAACAAATCACTATTAGGCTTGCAACTAAGTTAGGTGTATGCTAGGTGTATTTTGATGGAAATGTGTATTTATATTGATTTATTTCAACAATTTCTACACTGCTGAACACCGTAGGCTTTATAAGATAAGATTACAAAAAGATACACTCGAGATGAAAGCAGTTAAAATGAGCCATAAAATGGCTTATTACCTGCCACCTAGCGGGGAGAGGCAGTTGTGGTCCAGTGCAGCTGTGACAGCGGAGCGATCTTCCAGCTTCATCCAGTCATGGACGAGCTTGGGGGCATGGTTTAAGAAGTGGACCAGACCCAAGTTTGGGAAACACTTGGCTACCTCATAGCAATTGCCACAACTTGATGGTGGATAAGGCACTGGGTTGGATCCTTAGTCTAGGTAAAAGTGAGGTGGGAGACCTCCCCTCAGTCCAAGGAATCAGGGTAACCCATCCAGGGGGAAGGTGCTTCTGTCCGGACACCCAGACAGGGACTGATGGCCATAGCACCCCAAATATGGTGAGGGGGTCACCCTGATGTACGCCTTTAACCTTGGCCAAATCTGCCAAATAATCAACCAGCAGACTTCAAAAGAAGTGGTGGTGTAACACTGGACAATAATGATTGAGTGGACCATTTTATGAACAACTATGTACCGTAATTGTATTTAAGATTATGTCTCCCCCACATGCTCCCAACCCCACCCATTGTTACACTGCTGTAACATTATGCTAATCGAGTTGTGTTGTGAAAATACGCTACACCATCACATCTTTGCAACACAGAGAAAACTAGTATGTCAGGGAGAAGGGCTCCAGCGAAACCTTTTGGTGGATATCTAAGTTTTCTATGTGCAGGCATTTTATTTATTTATTTATGGAGGAGTATGCTCTTATATGAATCAGTCTCCCTGATTCTGTAATGTGTATTGGCAAAGCACTGTTATGTTCCAAAATTCTGGAGGGGAAAAAAATTAAAAGGAAAGGAAGGAAAGCTTTGACCAGTTTTCTAAACAGTCACCAAGGAATTAGCCCTCTAGACTTCCTGAGAGAGGATTACAGGACAAGGAATAATTGCTCCTCTGTGTTGTTTAAACAAGGGGACATTGCAAAATGTAATTGTGGTGCAGTGAAATGGGGATGAAAGCAGCTCTGCCAAAAACATAAGCCAACTGGAAGTACTTATGAACCAAGCCTATTAAGATGTTGATGAGAGAGAAGAAAAGTGGTTGGAGCAAAATTGGGAGCATGCATTTTGAGGAAAACAATATATATTCAGTTAATTAACATGCGCGCGCACACACACACTGCTTACTCAACAGAAGACCTCTAAGCGCTTTAGAAAGTATTCAGTCACTGAGAACTACAGAGCTACAGTATTTTAGACATATCCAAGTGTTTAATATTTGAGGCTCCCACCCTTTCACCAGAAGATTCAGTCATTCAGTTTAGTTACAGGTGCATTTTCTGTGGATTAAAGCAGACTGCCCTTCCCTAGGTTCACTCAGAAACAGGCAAGCTACTTTCACAAACATGAAGAAACAGTTTGTTTCAGACCTGCTCCAAACTCTATCCACTATCCACAGCACCCATCTAGCCACCACCTCCAGTGCTTTCATTCGCAGCCAGTGATCATGGGCAGTTGCAAGACCCCACAATCCTCAATTGGAGATGACTGCTCCACAGAGAGAACTTGCTACTTGGACAAGCATCATTTTGAACCTCAAGTAATGGGCCGATGATCACAGAATGCAAAGATATGGCAGACTGCTAAGGCTCCCTAGGGGAAGTTCTTCCCCTGAGCTGTGTGGAGTTATTCTTTTCAGCTGAGATCATGGTCACTTCAAAGCACTCAAAATCTGGGAGTGCAAGGATGTTATATGCTACTCACTGCACTCTAGAGTAGGGATGTTGGACAATTCCAACAGAAGCAGGAGCAGAAATTGCTACAATTCTCATGTTCATCTGAAGTCGGGAACACAATTCAGGCAAGCAAATGCAAGTGGTTATTTCCTGCTTAAAGAAAAAAGAAAAAAGTTTCGCTTCCATTGAAATGCATTTAAATTCTGTATGCCCCCCCCCCCCAATATTGGATAGTGAGGTGAATAATGGAGGTTTTATGTAACAGAAGTTGAACTGTAATGGAATGGGAACAGCACTGATTTTGACAAACCCAGGATGAGATGGAAATCGCTGTCTTCTAACATCCCTACTTCACGGGAGTAAGAATTCTGCCATCCCAATAAAATTCTAGTAGGGCAGGAACACTGCCCCCACCCACTTAGAGAATTCTCTTGCCTGAAGGGGGTGTTTCACCTCCTCCAGAGGTATTAAGGAGAGCCATGTGCTTCTGTCCTACGCAATCTAATGGAGTGGTGTCAACAGAGAATTCAGGCAGGAGTTGTATCATTTGCAATCGCAATGATTGAAAAGCCAAGGATCTTCAGTGCTGTCTGTCTGTCTGTCTGTCTGTCTCCTCCCCACCAGGCATTTTAGTGTCTTCCAGGTATAGGCAGCAGGGTGTTTTTCAAGCACACTGAACTCTAGCCACAGAGAATTTTCTTTCAGGCCTCTGTGGAGGGCACTCCTGAGCTGTGAAAAGCTGGCTCTCCTCCCTGGGGTGTTGGGAATTTGACTGTGGCTAGAGAGAATGTAGAAAGAGGTCACATTTGCCTCTTATTTTTTGAGAGATTTGCAAGCTAGCCAAGCTTGTAAAGGGACCAGGCCCTTCACTAGCATATTCTTATTTGATTTGTTATGTGCACGTTGTGGTGTGTGTGACTGCTGTTTGAGAAACAGAAGCTCAAAGCTCCCTTGTTCCAAACTCGTTGTGCAGTTCTTTCAGTCCTGGCCACAGTCAGCTTAATATTGAGTGCTGTGAATCAGTCATGCAGTAAAAGGTGGGCTGTGCTAATGGATCCTTTGCTTTAAATTATAAATGACATTTGTGGATTCCTGTGCAAACCTTTAAGTGATGGCTCTCTTAATTACAGTATTGAAGATCTGCCGTTTCCCTCCCTTGCTGAACTGAACTGACCACGACTTTGATCTGTGACTTTATTAGCCATGCCTTTCAGGAGTGTGGAAGTGAGAACTCATTATGGAAAGTCACTTCAGTGATTTCAGAATTAGATTTTCAGTGTCACTGATTGATCCCTGAGGCTCCAAAGAACTATGCCAAACAAGCGGGCCTAAAATAAGAGGATGCTGTATGTATTTGTGAATACAGATATCAGTTGGTGGAATAGGTGTAATAAATGTAACTGCTTTGGTTGGAGACCCTTCAGGGCAGGTTATCGAGTGCAACAGAAGGACCAGACACATGTATCTTCCATCGCAGTGAAGAAGATGCAGGTGCACTCTCAAGCCATAGTGTGATATGAGTGGCAAGGGTTTCATCTGTCATGTTTCCCTCTTCTGAGGGCTATTAATAGTGCAAGCCTATTTCTATTGCATATGGCCACTTAACCAGCATGGGTGAAGAATGCCCTCAGGCTTAGTTATCTTTATAAAAAGGTAAAGGGACCCCTGACAGTTAGGTCCAGTTGCGGACGACTCTGAGGTGGCAGCGCTCATCTCGCTTTACTGGCTGAGGGAGCCGGAATTTGTCTGCAGACAGCTTCTGGGTCATGTGGCCAGCATGACTAAGCCACTTCTGGTGAACCAGAGCAGCACACGGAAATGCCGTGTACCTTCCTTTTGGAGCAGTACCTACTTATCTACTTGCACTGTGTGCTTTCGAACTGCTAGGTTGGCAGGAGCAGGGACCGAGCAACGGGAGCTCACCCCATTGCCGGTATTTGAACCGCTGACCTTCTGACTGGCAAGGCCTAGGCTCCGTGGTTTAGACCACAGCACCACCCCTGTCACTCGAATAGAATTAATGCATCCTTATCTGAGGGATAAGGGACGCGGGTGGCGCTGTGGGTAAAACCTCAGTGCCTAGGACTTGCCGATCATATGGTCAGCGGTTCGAATCCCCGTGGCGGGGTGAGCTCCCGTCGTTCGGTCCCAGTTCCTGCCCACCTAGCAGTTCGAAAGCACCCCTAAGTGCAAGTAGATAAATAGGTACCGCTTTATAGCGGGAAGGTAAACAGCGTTTCCGTGTGCTGCACTGGTGCTGGCTCGCCAGAGCAGCTTCATCACGCTGGCCACGTGACCCAGAAGTGTCTTCGGGCAGCGCTGGCTCTTGGCCTCTTAAGTGACATGAGCGCACAACCCTTTGCGTGAGTTGACTTTTACAAGGTGTGAGGAGCTCAGGATAACTTCACTGAATGCCTTCAGGACACATTTTTGAGATGAGGCTGGTATCAGGTTTGTACCAATGTTCATGATGGAGAATATCATGTCATATTTAAGTTATGTCAACCTTCACATGCTACAATCTACAAAGACAAACCATAGAATTCAGATTCACACACTCCTGTTCGCAAGCAAGACCTTTTACAAGTATACAGGCTATAGACTTGGTTTAGATCCTATTGACAGTGGTTTTTGGTGAATTTCTTTATTTATTAAAAGTATTTATTAAATCTTTATCCCATTGCTCTACAGTTTTAACATTTCAGACTAAGTTTTCAATCTGCAAAACACAAGTATGCCCCGTCAAACACAGCTGGAGATACTTCCAATCAAGCACACATAGGATTGCACTATAAATCCAATAAGCCTTGTGTTTAACAAGCATTCCAATTAATTTCAACCAAAGTCCCAGGTTCCCTTTCACTTGAACTACAGCTGTTCATCAAGAGGGGTTAGATAACAAGTCAGCAAGGCAATTTCTTGCAAAAATCAAAAGAACTGGTGGAACAATTAATCTATCTACTGTGACCACAATTTTTAGTTCTACAAAATGTGCAAAGAAACCATTTATACGACTGGGAATTAATGGTTTCTGTTTATTTACCTCACAAATTAAATGTCAGGACAATTTTTTATTATTATTATAATTGCATTGGAACTGAGTTTGGTGGGGAATCTGGAAAACGAAAATCATTATTGCCTTCCTGTTTGTCTGATAAATCAGACTAGAGAGATTTGTATCCATAATGACATCCAAACGTAATAAAGAGATCAGCACCTTAGTTTACTGGTCCGTGATAATTACCCTATTTGAAAATGGTTCATCATTGGTAACAGACTGCATATAGAACAGTTATCTGAAAGTATTAACTGTGACAGGTAGCAACCGTCTTTTAAAAGACACTATAAGAGGATACAGAGAAGATTTGTGTTTGCATTTGTTCTGGAAGCTGAAACCAATTGCATTTTAGGTTTGGCAGGGCTTCTAATCTAGTCTTCAAATCTTGTACTACTTTAGTCTGTGGCTCTTTCACTCAATTACTCAAAGTTCTTTCGGAGCAAATTGTTTTGACTGTGTGTGGATTTGTTTTGCATTCCTTTGCCAAAAAGGGGAAAAAATGTTTGAGGGCAAGTCCTTTCATTTCAGATAGTTTGCATCAGCTCTTAAGCACCGTGGATTTCCAGTGTTCACTTTTTGGTATTTGCTTTCAGGTGAGGATTTCCCCTCCCCTTTACAAGCACAGAGAATTCAATTCTCTGCTCACTTATATTTTGTGCTGATGGTCATTTTAATCTGCTTTCAGCAGAAACCACATGTTTGCAAGGTGCCTGATTGATTTTAAGAGATGGTTACATAAAGGCTTGTGTGCGTAAGCGTTGGCAAACATCTAACAATATTTAATGGTGTGATGTGCTTCATAATAGAAAGGATCTTTCAAAATGCAATGTGGGCCTTTTAGTTCAATAAAAGGAAACAGTTTATTTTAGTTAAGTATAGCCCATTAAAGCGACTTCATTTTCTTTGCCAGTACCCTTGCTTCTTATGACCCACATTGATTCCATTCTTTTCTTTCTTACGAGGATCCTTTTGTGCTAAGAGCATCATTAACAATGAAAGGCAATTTTGATAGCAACCAATGGGATTTTGTTTTATTTTTGTAGGAAAGAGACAACTCGTTTTGCCAAAGCTTAAAGTCGCTGAAATACTGTAGGTTTGACACAGGATCAGATATGTTTTTTGACTATTCTACTAATATTTGTGTGTGTGTGTGTGTGGCAAAGGAGTGGAATGGTATAAAAATGGGTGAAAAGGTTTAACCTGAGAGCAGAGAAAATAAAATCAATAACCTGCTGGCATTGGTATTGTTTGCCATTATCTCTGTTTTACTATTAGGAAAAACACGTATAAAATAAAGCCGAGAACACTAAAAATGCAGATTGCAGTTTCATAGGAAGCCACATTTTTATTTTGTTCTTATTCCCATTTACTAGTGTTCAAAATAAGATTCAGGGTCTAACTTTAGACAGCTAAATGAGATATGAAATATATGCACATTCTCCAAGTACCCCCCAAAATTTGAGGGAGCCAAGGGAGTGGGCAAAAGCTGGCTTCTGCTAGCACTTCAGGATGGTTGAATCAGGGTTCAAGGTCATCAGTGGGAATTTTGGAGGGGAGTGGAATGGGGAGCAGTAAAATCAAACACTGAAGCTGGCTAGTGTTTCACAAAAATTGAGAATTACTTTATTTCACAATGTCACAAGTTTTGTAAGAGGAGAGTATCAATAATATCAAGTAAGTATTCATGCAACAGTACAATTATTGACACATTTGCTTATATGCAAGCCCAATTGTAGCCATATCGGGGTGTTAATGTTGTCAAGAGCATTCATCAACACAGAAGCAGGGAAGCAGCAAGTAGCTTTGCCCCTAGTGCTTTCTTGAAGAGTATAACAGCCTGTAACAAGAGTTGCATGTTTGAAGGCTCTATTGCTGGATGACCCTTAATGATGTGAGCACCTTAAATTGGTCCCTGAAATGCAAAACATAATATTTGTTGTAATAAGACCCATGCAAAAAATTCAAATCTTTATGTGTGTGTATTATCAGATTACCATTGTAACATTAACTGGTTGTAGTTAGGGGAAACAAATGTGGAAAATGGAGTAAAAGGAAACTGACTTACAGCAGACCTTAGATGTGGTGTTTCCAAAATTAGTTATATTACTCATTTTTTCTGTCTTCTCTTTCAAAGAGAGGAGGTGAGGGAGAGAAGTCCTTAAACCTGGAAACAGGACAGTAAGATAAGTTGTAATGATACTGGAAAGATTTTATGGTACGGTTCCTAGTGAGTAGTTTAGTTCAGTCTCACATCCAAGCATGACCCGTTTGATACTACAGCAGTGCCTTTTTTTCTAATATGCTGACTCCAGCATTCAGCAGAGCAGGGAAATGATATCCATTGGAATCCGCCCAGGTTTTCTTTCCCCTTATCTTCTAAGACACACAGAGATGTACAGAGAGGGTGATGAAATCAACGTGTGTTCTGAGCTCTGGTGTTATTTTAGAATTATTTGTTTTATTTATTGAATGTATTTATAAAGACTGAAGTTGGTGTTTTCCCAGTGGCTGGGCAAAGGGGATACAGCAGTTTCTCATTTCCTTGATAGTCAAGAGGCTAGTCTTAAATGCATATGTTCATACTAGAATTCATAAGATGTGTGCATACACATGAAATACATGTTCCAATGTGTGAAATCTGGTCTCGTTAGCACTTTTGTGGTGATAATGGCAACACTGCATTTACTAACTCTTGTTTTATTACATTGTAAAGCAAGGGGATGCGGGTGGCGCTGTGGGTAAAACCTCAGCGCCTAGGGCTTGCCGATCGCATGGTCGGCGGTTCGAATCCCCGCGGCGGTGTGAGCTCCCGTCTTTCGGTCCCAGCTCCTGCCCACCTAGCAGTTCGAAAGCACCCCTAAGTGCAAGTAGATAAATATGTACCACTTTATAGCGGGAAGGTAAACAGCGTTTCCGTGTGCTGCGCTGGTGCCGGCTTGCCAGAGCAGCTTCTGTTAGGATATTTCCGTTCCACCTTAAAAGGGAGCAGGCTTTGTGAGTCACAGAGTCTGCGTATTTCCTGCTCACAGGAAGTTTATATTTTGTCTATTGCTTTCGTTTTCTCTCTGTGTCTGAGACACTGAAGCAGCAGTCATGTTTTTTTCTTTGTTCTGACCAACGCTGAATAAACTTGTAAATATGCTCTCCTGAGTGCATCTTTCGCTGTACGAACTCTGCTGATAGAGCGTGCACGAGCTCTGGAATGTGGCAAGCTATTTCTGGGGCTTCGTGTCGCTAATTGACTGATACTGCGTTATCTACGGGAGATCGATGGATCACAACGGAGACAGCTTGGGGGCATGATGGCCTTTGTCTCCCTGGCAGTATCCCAACAACTTCGTCACGCTGGCCACGTGACCCGGAAGTGTCTCCGGACAGCGCTGGCCCCCGGCCTCTTAAGTGAGATGGGCGCACAACCCTAGAGTTGGACACGACTGGCCCGTACGAGCAGGGGTACCTTTACCTTTAAAGCAAGTTAGGGTCAAGTCAAGAAGATAACTTCGTCAATATGAGTCTTTTACAATTCACCAAATGGCACACTTTCCCCTGATTTCCTGCTATAAAACAATGAGTGAATTGTCTGTTATATATTCATTTGTATGCTGTTGAATAAAATATTTATGTCTCTCCAGAGACCCCATAAAGCAGGGACTTCTAACCTCTTGTGATCCTTTAAATATTCAGCAGGACTTATATCTAAAATACCTTGTCTTTGTCCCCATGACAACAATATAAAATCTTTTCACATTTTATATCTATCTATTCTCTATCTATCATCTATCTATCTATCTATCTATCTATCTATCTATCATCTATCTATCTATCATCTATCTATCTATCATCTATCTATCTATCATCTATCATCTATCTATCATCATCTATGGATCTTCTGCCTAATGTTACCTTTAGAAAATAAATTACTTATTAACCTACATATCTTATTTTTAAATCACCTTGAAAACGCTGTGTAAGGTGACCTGTGCAAAGTTCTCTATGAACTGTGAGCCAGCAAAACAGTATTAACTGATCTAGCATATTATGCAGATATTGTAAATGCTCAGCTCTTGGTATATGAAAGTAGAATTGTTACTGAAATCTATGGTTGTGATTCGAGGGCCCGATCCCCGCTTGGTGGAATAAAGCCATGTGGACACAGTGTATAAGGTTAATGGGCAAGAAAAGGCCATTGTGAGAAGGTATTGGCTTAGGCACTGGACCACAGAAGATTTGACTCCACCCACTCGGAGAGGGGTGAGTCTGAAGAGGGGTTAACCACCAGTCGGGGGAGCCTGTTGATGCTAATACAACTATAAGCTCTCCCCTGATGTCACCGAGGGTCATGCCATGGCCCCCGCCACACAGGCATTGGACAGGATCCACGACCGCCGGATTCCTTTAACGGAATACCCAAAATTGAAGGGGTAGACGATGGCCACACCTTGCCCTTCCACATACCAACAACACATTCCAATGCCTAACCGCCAAATGACTCGATGCGAAAAGGTGAGCGCAATGGGCAGAATGGCTGGCGCGGCTGCATTTGAGCAGCAAACCATGCCCCCACAAGCCCCCCGGTTGGGTGCTCAACCGGGGGCGTGGAGCACCAGCCATGTGAATGGGGCAGGGGGCAGAACGCCCCCTGCGTGACGCGGGAATCGTCTCCTGCTCACAACACCTCCCCTCCAGAAGGAGGAGAGGCCTTCCTTGGCTCAGGCTACAGACATTGGCAACTTGTAATACTTGTTTAAAACACAAGGTGTTTTCCATTGTCCACATTTTTCTTTGGCTTTGATTTTTTTTTTTTTTAAATAAAATTATCAGCCTCATACCTGGCACTGCTTGGCAATTCTGCAAACCTAAAACTCAGTGCAGTTTTGAAATCATTGATTAAAATCACTGCAGTTTTGAGAGGTGCAGTCCTCTATCTTGATTCAAAATGTCCAATTGCTTGGATGTCTCATCCAACTATGCCTTTGTAGTAGACAGCAAGTCTGTGATGTATTGTGACTTAAATCATAGATGGTAGCAATTTTATCTAAGCCTTCCTTGGTCCCAGACCTTCCAGCATTTTTCTGAGGGCATAGTTTCTTGCCATCCTGTGACATGTTGTGGAGGTGATCCATTAGGTTGGCTGCAGAATACACTCTGCACAATTTACTCCTACTGTATCTGTACCTTATTCGCCATAGTCTTGTTGGTGTCCTTAGTTCCTCACCTCTCTGCTCGTTTTCTATTGGCCTGCCTGCTATCATTAGTGACACATTCCTTAGGGCCAGAAATCCACAACAACCAGCAAACCCCAGGAGGTGAAAGAAAGAAAGAAAGAAAGAAAGAAAGCTAGAGATAGACCCAATTTTTGTTCAGCTGCATTGAAAAGGAACATGCTCTTTCCGAAATTCGTACTGAAAAATTGAAGCCATACATCCAAGGATAAAGAAGCAATTTAACACTTTTCTATTCATGCTCCTGTGGCCTGCTCCATACTTCCTCCATCACACCTGCACCTGTGTGTGAGGCAGCAGAGGGTTGTGAGAAATTGTTTTTACGTGAGCTTCAAATGAATGCCTGAAGAACGAGAGTGGCAATAAATAAATAAATGAGGCAAGCCTTTATTTATTTATTTTCCCTTGCAGGTTTCCCCCCATCATTCACACTATCATATTTTGTCATTACTTATGTAGTTTTACTGATTCGGTGGTCATTTTTTCCTGGGGAGCCATCTTTCATGTTGAGCTGCTTACTAGGTTTTTAATTATCTTTTTTGCCTGCCTGACAGACTACTTCTCAATGCTGTCTGCCACCGCAGAACAAATTGAATTGAATAGGGCAGACTAGTGAAGGATTTTGAAGACTAGGACACAAATCCTAGCATGATTTCCTTCAAGGAAATTCATGTTTTTCGGGTTTATTGCAATGAAGTATGAGGCTCGTACTTCAGATGTGTACCAGAATATTCTCTAGTTCTTGATTTATCATGTGCTACTTTCCTAGAGCAAGTTGCGGCCATTAACTTCTCTGTCCATGAATAAAGTGACACAGCTGTGGATCCAGTTGCAATTATTGTTTAATATTGTTGAAGGAAGCATTGGGTTTGGCCTCTGTCCTCCCCCTCTATCTTCTTAGCTCAGTGTTCACCAGCATGAACTAGCAATATAGTTTAATACCATTTTAACTGACCTTAAATGTATCAGAAGATAATTCTCTGAAAACATTTTCTGAGAATGTTCTTTTCAAGCGTTCTGAAAAATGTTAAAGATTCCATCCCATTTTACCACTACCCCCTTCAAAGGTTCCAAGAGGGTGGCTCAGATAGGAGGGAAGTTAAGGGACAGTCTGAGGTCAAGATAAATAGAGGTTCAAACGGGGGCTCAGGCAATAGGCAAGCTGAGGAGCTGTCCAAGACCCAGACCCAGACACCAGGTACATGAAACCATGCTGGTAGTAAGACACAGTTCTAGCAACTCTTACAGCCTCACATTGAAGCTTTTGAACCAGAATCTTACCCTGAGGTGAGCTGTAGCCTCCTAGAAGTTTCTGCAGAAAGTTCTCGTCATGAGGAAGACCCTACTCCTGAGCAGCCCTTTACTCACATGGAGGCATCTTCTGCACCAGAGCACTCCCCCTGATAGTGAGGGTCTCTGCCTCTTGAGATGCTATTGCTCCTAGGGTCTTGGAGGTTGTTCTACCTCTGCTTCAGATGCCAAACTCCCTTTCTGTGGGGATTGACCTCTGCCAGTCTGCCCTGAGGGTCCTGGTTCTTTCTCACCTGTTCTGGGCTCATCCTGAATTTCTGGGGGCTCCAGATCATCATTGGCCAGATCCTCCTGGGGGGGGGGGCATGACATTGCACCTATAAAAATTTAGCCTGCCAAATAATCAGTTGAAATTTTACTCAGGTTACAATGCTTGCATCTCTGGGTATGGAATCTTTACACCGTAATTTTCTTACTACTGCATCTCTATAAATTCAACCAAATAGGTAAATGTAAAGGTAAAGGACCCCTGCACAGTTAAGTCCAGTCAAAGGCGACTATGGGGTTGAAGCGCTCATCTCGCTTTCAGGCCAAGGAAGCTGGCGTTTATCCACAGACAACTTTCCAGGTCATGTAGCCAGCATGACTAAACCGCTTCTGGTGCACGGAAGACCGTGACAAGTGCCAGAGCGCACGAAAAATTTGTTTACCTTCGCACCGCAGCGGGGTGGGAAGGTAAACTACTTGCACTGGCATGCTTTTGAACTGCTAGGTTGGCAGGAGATGGGACCGAGCAACGGGAGCTCACCCTGTCGCGGGGATTCGAACCTCCAACCTTCTGATTGGCAAGCCCAAGAGGCTCAGTGGTTTAGACCACAGCTCAGCTAAATAAACAAAATAGGACCACACAAATGTGAAATGACTGGTATGCAAACATGAACTTTGCAACAGCAGCTACAGCACATTATCACTCCTCCTTTTTTCCTTGACACAAAGGACATGTCACAACACTTTCTTGCATGAATATTTCTCTTTCAGAATAAGTGTCGAAAGATATGGGGAAAGGTAAATGGATCTTTCAACCTCTCTTCTGAGCTTTTCTTTTACATAGTGTGCCGTATAAATGCTACCCTACTGGGAAATAATCAAAGAATGTTAATATAATACTGTGGTTCAGGAAAGAAACATGACAGCAATACATTCCTGCAAATTGAATTTAATGAGCTTCTTAGCACTACACGAGTGACTCTTTGAAACACAAGCTATTCAATTTAGATCATTTTGATTATAATTAAATCATTTCACATTTATCACGGGGGCAAGTTGAATCTTAATTAATTAGACACTTGTATTGAAAGGTGATATCATTTCACTTTTGTGTGTCTCTGGTGTGTATGTGTGTATGTGTTGATCCCCACCCCACCCTGAGTAGCAGCCGATGCTCTGACGCAGATGGATAAGGCATGGCCAGAACTGCCAAACCATTAACACTTAAAGAAGTTGCCCAACCTATTTCCAACCATCATGACTGAGCTGAAGCCAGAAGCCATTGGATGGGGATAGTAGTGGGGAGGTGCTTGAGCAAGGGAATCATGCATTGGGACCTCTAGAGTCTCAACCAACAGATTATGCACACCCAAGAAAACAACTCCCTCCATACTAGGAGGAAATTGTGTGACAAGAAGTCAGGTACTAGGCTTCAAGTGAGAGGACTGCTCCTTCAAGGCCTTCTCAAGGAAAGGGAAAAGCTTTGTTGGAGCAAGCAGCTCCACATGGTTCTCCCTTGTCCCCTTGTTCTTCTTGTCAGGGACAGCTCAGGAAATTTTATGTGATAACAATGCATGCATATCCCCCAAACTTCATTTTCTTTCTTTATAGCTGACAAGGACTTAGCAGCATAGAAATGGAAATGAGTGTCCTAGCACCTGAATGCCTGAGAGCAATAGAGCTTCTAGAAGATGAGTCAAGCCAGTCTCCCTTGCATCTCCCAAATGCGATCAGAGCAATAACCTGACACCTGTTTATTTGACAATACTAAGAGACATGTGATTCTTTTTGACTGTCTGATCTGGTATTGGCTCACCCATCAAATGTCTATACAACCCCCTTGTCAGAAATTCTGGCACCTCTGCCCTTATTTGTTTCGTGTGGAACATATTTTGCAGTCGAGACGCCTGGCATTTGTTTTCTGACTTTGGTTTCCTAAATTTAGTTTGCTTGTGAGCGCACTCTTGACAGTTTATTTGCCCCAGTTCTTCTTGGAGTTGAGTGCATGGTTTTGTGTCCTATTACTCCATATTCCTGCCCAAAGGAAGCCAGACAAGGAAGCCTGTTGTAACCCCAGGCTGGGCATCTGTCTTTGCATCCGATTACTATGTGCTTCTCAAAGGCTATGTTATTGCCTGGGAACACTTGACCTTCCAGCATTTTCAATTTTATTTTAATCTGTCCTATTGAGGATTGACCCTGCTCTTTTTCAATTTCCCCTTTCTATTTTAATTAACAACTTGAACAGTATTTTTGTAAGTGCCATGTAATGTTTATTTTGCAAGGACAGTTCCTTGAGCATCATTCAGTATGGCAGCACCTACACTTTGGACCAGCCTGGCCATTGATATTTATGCAGGTACCTTCGCTGTATTGTTTTTACTATATATAAATAAAAATCTGTTTAGGCAAACCTATCAAAACACGCAAATTTAACATATGTTTAATATGTAATTTTATAATGTATCTTTCATGATGAAAATATTTAAGCTATTTTTTATTTTTTGAAATGTAAGATTTTACTGGTAATTTAATGTATGTTTTATATTTTATGCACTCTAGGAGGTTTTTATAATTAATCACATATAAATCCTGTTAACTAAATTAGTAGAAACATAGGAGTTCTAACCCAAAGTAAGTGTTGGGGTTTGGAAAAACCAAAAAAGGTGAGCAGAGGGTGAACAGGGTATAAGTTAAGGCTAGGCAAGGGTTTCAGGATTCATTTTTTATTTTAATTTTTTTTTAATGCAAAATTACAACAAAACTACAAACATAAAATCCAAAAAACCCCAAAGCAAAACAAACAAAACTCCACGCCTACAAAGAAAACCATGCCATCATAATGATCTTTACGTACATATACACATATTGAGTTCCTTCCTCTGTTTTGAGACCTCAAAGTTTTTAATTTTTCTGAATTGTGTCTAATGTAAATTACCTCTATCTTTATACCTTTTGCACCGTTTTCTTTAAAAGGGTTTCAGGATTCAGTAGCACCCTGGACAGCTCAGTGCAGGGCTCAGGTTGCCGTTTCCATGAGAGCAGAGCTCACATGCCACTTTAGCAGCAAGTCAACCTCATACTGAGCCTCAAGTGGCAGCAGCAGTTCTATCTGCCTTCTGTGACAGGAGTCTCTTCATTTTGTGGAACCCAGCTGGCATTAGCAATTGTCAGCTCTGGCAGAGCAGAGGAGAGTGTGTTTCCATCGGGGCTTCTGAGCAGGAGGTGGGCCAGAGAGATAGCACAATGGGCTCCCCTTGCCTAAATCCTTCTGAGTTAGTAGGGGCATTGGGGGCTGAAGGCCATTCTCTCTCCTGCTCTCAATTCCTTGCCTCATCTCCTAAAGATGGAAAGTCCAGCTTCAGATTCATGACAGAAAAATTAACAAATCCTCCCTTTCTCGCTCTTCCCCATGTTTATCCTCTTCTTTCTTTTCTCCCATCTCATGGTCTGCATCCTGATTTCATTTCATCATCTCTTTTGGAACTGCCTTCAAACTCTCATCTTGGAGTGAACTGTTCCTAATTGGATGCTTCTTTTGTCTTTCTATTAATAAACATGTTTTACGTAGTGAAGGGCCAAAACTTAAGAAAATAACTATTCCCTTCCCAGAAACTTTATGACGACACTCTGCTATCTAGGCAGCACCAATACTTCGGAACTTCCTTCCCTTGAGCTCAAGCAGGCATCTTCACTGTACTGTTTTCGGTGCCTACTAAAAACATTCCTGTTTAGACTAGCCTATCCAGATGTTTAGAAAGTTGAGGTAATGCTAACCTGTTTCGGTATTTTAACTTTTGTATGCTTTAATTTTTTTGTAATTTTTTCTTTATTTTACTATTTTGTGTTTTATAAATCGCTTTGAGGTGGTTGAGGTGGTTGTTGTTGTTTTTACCATCAAGCAGTGTACAAATTTTATGAAATAAATAAATAATATATAAGAAAATCCAAACCCAGGGGTCCTAAGCTTTGCGTGTGAACTCCTGCTCATTTAGCTAATGTACTGCCAGCAAGCTGTTGTTAATTTAGGTTAATGTACTACTTTCTGAGTCAGCTTTACCAGACGCATAACAATCAGTCCTTTGCAAGGAATAAATCCAGGGGCTGTGGAGTAAAGTACTTCTTCTGATGCCAGATTAATTCCCCAATCACTCATATTTAGAAATAAAAGAATAAGAATCAGGTTCAGATGTATGTCAGATACAACTGCCTCTGAGCAAGATGGTAACAACTGTGACCTCTTCTATTGCTTCAATGGGATTGGAAGCTATTCTGCACATTATACTTGAAATGGGAAATATCCCCTTCTTAATTTCCAGTGAGTACACATATATATTCTGGACCAATTCTGAATCTAGCCAGGAATAGTTTGCCTGTTACTTGTACTAGTTGGTTGTTGGACTCTACTACTTCAAACTAAAGTGTGGGGGTAGGGGTAAAATTTTACAGCAAAAAACAAGCGCTTCCCTGCATATAGTAATAAGTGTATTACTGTAAATAAAACTAGTACATAAGAGAGTAGTCTAGCATGTCAGAATTTAATCCATCACCCACCATTTCAAATTTCAGTCCAGAACTCTACAATTTTCAGATGATAGCCAATATTGTGCAGGCTATTCTCCATAGCTCCTTCCTCTCCTACAGACTGTTACCCCACACCAGACCTGCCCCAGAAGGTCTCCCAAGTGTTCAAAGCAGATTTGGTGAATGTACAAGAGGCTGCAGGAAGAGTAAGTCATGACTTACAGGAAGAGTAAGTCATGTTGCACAAGCAGAAGTCTGTTCTGCTAGCAGACAGGTACAGTTGGAACTCAGCCTCTGTCTGCTATCTCATTCTGCACAATGTGTTGCCCTCAATCCAACACAAATGTAAGGTTACTTGAATCCATTCATTTTGTTGGGTTTAAGCCTGTTTAATTTTGTTTTGGGTGCCTCATTATGTTTAAAGATGTTAAGATTTCCCTTAAAGCAACTTTGTTCTATATCAGTTTACTGGAAAGATGATGGTATGCAAGGCTGAGTAGTGGAAAGACATTTCAGTTAATACTTCAACCAGCAAAGGTAATTGTGTAGATTCCCCCAACCCCAGTCATAAAATGCGTAGATATCAGCAATTTACCCTGCACAGTACAGATTTGGAAGAAGCTCAAAGTGTTTGGAATTGCTACATTGGCACTAACTACAGAAATGTAATCATATAACCAGTCATGACACAGTGGGCTTTTTGGCGCTAACATCTCACTTTTTCTGCAGCAGAATGCAAAGTCTGTCATCCTGTCATTCTATTTCACCATCTCATATTTTTCCTCTTGCCTCCCTTGACCTGGAGAAATTGCTCTTCACCCTTCTCTTTTCCCCTCCCCTACTGACACACAGTGTTGAGATTCAGCAACTGACTGAACTGGCTCTCTCGAGAGTCAGCCTAGGATAATGCCTTCTAAGAATCTCATTCCAAATCTTTTTTGAGGGGGAGAGAGAGTGAGTTGATTTAATAGTCTAGTGCACACCTGTTTGCTGAAACATCATCACAGCAACTGAGTTTATATATTTAATCAACAAAGTAAGCACACGTACTACATGAAGAAGGCCGGCAGGGAGAACAGATATATGAGAGCATAATCCATTGGTGTGTGCTTTATTCCTGCGCTTGGTTTTCCCCAGAAGCTAACTGCGTGAAAGATTGTTATTTCTTTATTCTAGAAGCATCTAAAAACGGAACCCACATTTTAAGGAAGGAATGAAGCTAACTCTATACTAAAAAGCAAGGCAGAAATACTCGGAAATGATTACAAGCTGTGCTTTGGGAGTCAATCACAAAAATGTAGCATTTATCTGAGATCTTAGATATGAGTTTGTTTGCCTCATGTGTGTTTTGCTGGAATTAGGATGGACACTTTTCACATGCCCCAACATCAACAAAGTCTACGTTCAGGAAATAAGGTAACAATGCCAATCCACATTTTAAAAGCTTGATTAGGATAGGAATGCTCTTGAAATTGCACTGTGCTTCAGGTTTGCATTTCAATGAAATTCAGTTCTTTCTCCAACAAAGTGGTCCAACAGATCAGGAGCTCTAAGACCAAATGCCTTTGTAGGTAAATGGCATCATGTAGACCCACTGGATCCCCCCAAATAGGAAATAATCCAGAAAATGGGCCATGTAGACTGAATACCTGACTACCAGCAGGGACATGAAGGCTGCAAACCACAATGTGAACCCATAGAATAGGGTTGAACCTGGGCCCAATCAGATAGTGTTGCACCAAAGCTCTCTTAATCCTTGACCATTACTGGCTGTGGCTAAAGGAGGGTCACTAGCTGTCAAAGGCTGCCAAAAGGAGTGCTTAGCTCATGTAATCTTGTCCCTTTGAAGCAAGTCAGCAGTTCCTAAGGTGAACATTGATTTTTGATCTCTCATTTTCCCATTTGTTCTGAGCTCAGTGAGAGACATGGCGGTTTTCACTACTCACAAAAGTATTTGTGAGCATCACATCTTCCCCATTCTACATGGCATGGATACACAGACCACATAATATCTTTCTACGTTCCATTTTAGCAGTTTGTCATGTAACCAGTGACAAGGAAAAAAATGCATGAAGTTTAACAGCGCCCACACAATGTGCATGTTCATCGTTATTTCCATCTCTAACAGCTCCCATTAGTAATGCTAAGGGTGATGAAGAATGACTTGCTGTGGGAGTTACTCAAGTAAATAAAAGTACTAGCTGGAGTAATGGCATATGGCAAGATTCCATCTTTGCATCTATTTTGAGAATCTTTTAAGAATATTTACATTTTAATGTGTTTGGAGTAGGAATCTCCAGTCATATTTCTTCATTATATTTCTGCACCAAATATTCTAAACTGAATCCCTTTCATTACAATTTTTACTATTATTTTTCTTTTTTAAGAAGGAGCTGTGAGGCTCAAAATGAAAGTTGTTCCTTTAGTTCTGTTATTTTGTAAAAGCTCTCCTTTTTAGCACACACACATACACAACCAATATGTTTAGGCTTTATTCTTTCTGTGTGATATACCCCTACACCACACAGAGGAAATGTAGATTGTCAATGACAGTACTGGTATTCCCAATTTAATGTTTGCTGCCAACTTGCAAAGTAACAGTGCAAGAGGTGGTTACAGGGGGAAATGCAGTAGGTCAGTACAGTCTGCAAGAAAGCATCTCTTGCAACCACTGTAGATATCAGTAACTTGGACCAGGCCTTTCAGTGGGGCTTCTCCTTCTCTGTGGAACAGCATACCTGTCAAGATACAACAGGCACCCACTATCTGTACTTTCCAGAAACAATGGAAGACATTTTTGTTCTGACATTCTTTCTCAGCTGAGAAAAATGGTCTCTGTCATGGACGTCCATTGTGGTGTTTGCATTTAACTGCTATTTATTTATTTTTTCCAATAGTTTTTTTCTTTGTTTTTTCATCAGAAAATAGCACAAAGAGAAAGAGAGAATGAGTTGTTCTCATGAAAATTCACCAGCATTTTACTGCTAATTTCTCCTAATATACACAAGTTTGTATGCAATTTCGTATGCAATTTTGGCAAAGCAGCTTTCCCAAATATATGCAGTTTTACATATATGTGTACACATAATTGGACTACATAACTATATTGCAAAGTACAGAGCAATGGGTGGCTGTGTTTTGGTTCTCATATTGTGCAAATTAGGTTCACCTTTAAATGCAAACTGAATCAAATTCCTCTCCCATTCCTAGTAGGGCTTTTGTTTTCTTCACCTTGCAGAAGATAAGGACTTGCTAAGTATAGATTCCACCCCATGCAGGGAGAAGGAATTGGAGAAATTAACCCAAAGCAGTGGGAAATGGGGGGGGGGGGCATTAACCCCAATAAACTAGGGAAAGTAAGGATCTGCAGTTTGGCAAAATATCTCAGATCTAAACCAACAGTGACACAGTCCATAAACTACTGATTCCCTCTTCCCTAGCCAACATCCCCTCCTGACTTAAATGCATCTAGAAGCCCTACAGGATTGTGCCTTATTTCCCAGGAGGTGGTATTTCAATTACTGTTTTTAATTAATGGGAATTTGTAAGCACAACTGAGTTCGGGCAAACAGAAAGGAGTACTCAAAGCACTGCAATTAGATACCGAGGCATCCTGTTGGGACTATTTTATCAGTTGGTGATTCTTAGTCTGATGGGTTGGGGTTGGGAATAATGGCCAGAGGAACTAGCGAGAACCAGTGCTATTCTCTATCCCATATTCAAAGGACAGTGGCCATGGTGAATGGAAGAGAGCAGATGATTCATTTTCTTTCCAACTCCACTGCTCTGCCCACTTGGTGTAGAGATTGAATGTCTCCTATGAGCTTGTCAACAAAGCTATTATTCCACTCATTGGTCAATATATGTTCATTTTCTGCTGACTGCCCTGGGAATCGATGCATTGTATGCTGATCTTTTCCTTGAGTTCATTTTCCTCGAGACGCTAATGTCTAATCCTCTGTTCATCTGCATCATGCAAACGTCCTGATTATGTGGCTTTCCAACTGCTGAAATAATAATTCTCTTCAGTGGAGACTCAAGGACAAAAGGAGGTGATAAAAATTTATCTGTGTCTTTGTGAACCTCTTAATTGAAGCAAGCAACACTGCAGTTTCATCTCGCCCATCTCTAGTTCACCATTTCCTTCTTTCTCCCCCTTTCTAACTTGAATTTTACAGGGGTGTGTGGAATTGTTCTGGATACAACAGCGTAAAACATAAACAAAGATGTGATTAAAAAGATGCCAAATAGAATTTAGAAGCTAAATATTCCTTTTAAAAAGGCATTAGGCAAATGCTTGCATCTTGATTACCCCACTTCCTCCAAGAATACAATTTATATACTAGTACAGTCAAGTCAGAAACAAAGCAGTGAAAACAGATCATTTTACAGTGGATAAATGACCCTGTATATCTCTGGCTTGGAGTGTTAACATTGATATAGAAGATAAATGGGAATTTTTTTTTCAAAAAAAAGTAATTTTTCTACTTCATTACTCAAGTCATCCAATCTTGTTTCTTTAACTTGCTTGTGATTGTAAGATCCCAAGATCTTTGATGCTATGAGCAACAGACAGTTGGTAAATTGGACTTTCTTAGAAACTGAATAATCTTTGATTTATCAGCAGCAAGCTAGTGCCTAACTTAGACCATCCAAAGCTGCAAAGGGAACCTCTTTCCACCTCCACTGAGAAGAATTAGCAAAGAGGCAAACAGAAGATCATGACAAAGAATTCACTGAATGTTGTCAAATACAGAGTTCTACAAACCTTGAATAGAGAGAGATCAGTTGTTTTCACAGCCATGCAAACAATTACCAGATAACATTTTATACATTTTTAGTTTTGATTTCTATTTATTAAAATGCAAAATCAAACATAGAACAAAATCATATAAGAAAACAGGTTTGAAATAGTTTAACAGATACAAAAAGGGGGGGGGGCAGAGACATCAGTAATACATTCCTGACTTTGGATATAATTCTAACAAGTCTATAAAAACAGAAATACAACAGACATGGATATCCCTTATTTTCCAGGGGCATCAGTTGGATTTCCGATAGACCATAGTTTCTGAAGCTCTGCACATATTTCTTTTTTATTGTATTAGCCACAGCCATTTATAGGAGATGGGGGGATTGGTTATTGTTTTTATTGGGTTTTATAAACAAGAATAATGTTATACAAATAAGTATACTAAGTTTTCTCATGTCATTTGTATATTACAAAAATAACATAATAAATGTGGGAAAATATCTACAACATATGTTTCATTATTAGTGGTCAATGTATAAGTTCTTGGTTGTGGGGATTGCTTATATTCTGAATTATTAACATAAACAGAAAGATTTCTGTGAAGTCTGAAGCTGTGTTTTGCCCTCATTGACTATAATGGAGAATCTTAAAAAAAGAAAAAAGTACTGTATCTGTTTCCTTTTTGTGTAAGTGGATGAAGTTTGCAGGCAGAGTTGACCAACCCTGCTGAGTTCCAGGCAGATCCATCCAGAAGTTTTCATCTGGAATGAAGACAGGTAGAATGAAGTATTATTCATAGATCTTTAATCTCCTCTTAGGAAACCAAACAATTGGTGGAAATATGCCTTGCCCTCATGGCCAAAACGTAGAGAAAAGTGACAACCCATGAGGAGAGCAATTCTATTTATTTATTTCATCATCTCTCCCCTAAATCACTGTGATTGGATTGCATTGGCTGGGGGACAATTCACTTTGATTAGACTGTCATAACCTCCCACTTCTCAATCAGCTCTCCCCCCCCCCCGCCGCCTTTTCCCCTTTTCTATCCCAAGTTCCCCCATCAGCTTGGTTTCATTTCTTGGAAAAGATGGGAAGTGTTTCTGCATTTAAATTACTTGGAAAAACAGAGGCAACAGAGCTACTCAGAAGATGTTGGCATTCCTGACCTTTCCTCAAATACCTTGCTAACAGCAAGATACCGTTCAGGAATTTGAGTCTGTCCCAAATCACCCTAATTTTGCCTTTTTATTTGGGGTACAAACAGATCCAATGCACATCCCTACTAAATCGCAGAATTATAGAATTGTAGAGTTGGAGGGGACTCTGAGAGTCATCTATTCCCACCCTCTGCTATGCAGGAAAATCTGTTCTATGGAAGCACAATTGCTGGATTGGAACCAAATCTATTTTCATTTCTTATGTAGATAAGCCATTTGTTGAGGATGCTATATAGGCATCATAACAACATCTGGTTGAAGCAGCACTAGGTGGCTGCCTTATGTTCCAGAAAATATGCAAACTAAGTTTGGTTCATCTAACAGACATTTACTGACAAGAGTTATTTGCAGCTAAACAGCAGGATTATGAGGATGGTAAAAGTAATAGTGGTGCTGTTGCATGTTTCTTGTCCAAATCTATTTTATACAATTTCAGTTGCTTGTTCTTTATACTCCTGGGAATCATCTGTAGAGCTAACTCCATATTTCTGTGGATCTGCAGGTCCCTGAGGGAGTTCCCCTTTGTCTTGAACTTGCCTCTAGGTGGGTGCAAGTGTCCTCCACTTGGGTCACACTTCCATCTCCCCTCATTAAAAGACCTGTCCCACCCCTGTCCTCAGCAGCACTTCAGGCAATTCTGTCCATTCAAGCTGTGCAGTTGTGATGAAATCTGACATGGCAGCCACAGGAGAAGATGAAGCCAACAGAACGAGGAAGGGAGCAAGCAGTGTGGTGAGCAGTGGCAGCTCCCTGAGTATTTAAAACACCACCATCCTCCTGACTGTTCCTATCCATTACTCTATCAGCAGGCCAAATGAAGAAAGGTGGTCCTGTTTGAGCATCAGAAAGAGTGCACAAACCTCCTAGAATGGTGGGGGGAAGGAATAATTGGGGAGTCACCATCACTCAGTGGTAGAGCATCTGCTTTGCATGCAGAAGGCCCCAGGTTCAGTCCTAGTCCTCTCCAAGTAGGGCTGTGAATGATCCCTGCCTGAAACTCTGGAGAGCTGCTGCCAATCAGTGTAGGCAATACTGAATTAGATGGACCGAAAGTCTAACTTGATATAAGGCAGCTTCCTGTTCTGCAATAGATTTGTGTGGTCAAATGAACATCTGGAAAGGAGTACAGAGAAACACCTAAGGAAATACGTCTGTTCAGGTGTAGACAAGTTTGTTGTATGTGACAATTGGTTTTGTAGGATATGCTCCTTCGTGTATATGTGTTTAAAAACAATGTGTTCTACAACACTGCTGTTAAATTGTAGTAATAAAGCAAAAACACAAAGCCCAAAAACACTTTCATATTTTCTCTTGGTACAATAAAATAAAGCAAATGTAAAAAACAGTAGCACTTGTATAAGTAATATCCATAGCAATGGCATAAACTACACAGAAGAAGAACTGAGCAATGAGTGGTACACAGATATCTAATATGTACGTATTTCTAGACATTTTCTAGGCAATAGAAAAATATGCATATGAATCCAGGCAATAACTATTGGGACTTGACGTCTATTATGTACTATAAATTTAACAGAGGTTGGGGGGAGTTTCTTTTCTTTTCAAAAATATGTATTTTGCAGTGCTTAGACTCTTATGACTGCCTGTGGCATTGTAGACTGTTGTGGCCATATATTTCTGACATTAAGAAATAGGGGTAGGGCTATTTAGTTTTTGTGTAATGTAGTAAAATCATTGCCATAATTGTGCTTCTTCCTTTGTTGCTTCAAGTCATTATGGAACACAAAGAATAGGAGGTGTATATAAAAATAAAAATACGTTATTAAATTAAAAGGAGTATTTTATTTTATTCACAGAAACTGAGAGTCCCAGGTGGAGACTTTGAAAGGGTTAGGCAGAAATGTCGAGATTTCTTATATATTCCTGGTCTCCCAGCAATGTATTGGGTCACATTCAGTTTAGCCTTCATTCTATTAGAAAAAGGATGTTTGAAATTAGATTACCAATAGTTACCTGAGGTTATCCCAATCAGCAGTTTGAAGTTGTTGTGCTCAGCATTTGAGAGGAAAGAATGTGCAGTTTTGTTTCCTGAAACATGGTAATAATCGCAGTTGTTAGAGCAGGCAAAAAGACGCGTCTTGGCAAAATTCATTTTGAGGCATCAAAATTTATAAAGCAGAAAATAGAAGCTGGTGATGGATGACATCCTTTCGTCAACCTGACAAGAAATGCAGCCCAATCAGAATCTAAAATGTGAGGGCCACAAAACAAGCTGAAATGATTGGGTGGGGGCAAGCACACCTGATTGAAACATAATGGAGGATGAGGTTTTGTTTTGTTGTTTTTCAAATGAACAAACATGTATGTGATGCAGATGGATCCCACCTCCTTTAAAAGGTTGCTATACCAGAAAGAAGGGACGCGGGTGGCGCTGTGGGTAAAAGCCTCAGTGCCTAGGGCTTGCCGATCGAAAGGTCGGCAGTTCGAATCCCCGCGGCGGGGTGCGCTCCTGTCGTTCGGTCCCAGCGCCTGCCAACCTAGCAGTTCGAAAGCACCCCCGGGTGCAAGTAGATAAATAGGGAACGCTTACAAGTGGAAAGGTAAACGGCGTTTCCGTGTGTGGCTCTGGCTCGCTAGAGCAGCGATGTCACGCTGGCCACGTGACCCGGAAGTGTCTCCGGACAGCGCTGGCCCCCGGCCTCTTGAGTGAGATGGGCGCACAACCCTAGAGTCTGGCAAGACTGGCCCGTACGGGCAGGGGTACCTTTACCTTTACCTATACCAGAAAGCTGGGAACATCATAACCAGGATCAGTGCTCACAGAAAGTTGGGACGGGAGGATCTGACTATCAAACATCTGTATTCAGTGAGGGATTTTTTCTCTCCCCATCTACATATGAATCAAAATACTTTAACCTGCTAAAAAATATTTTTCCTTTCCTTTCGAGACTGAATATGTGTTTAATCAAAGCAAACAAAACCTGCATAACCTGCCACATTTCATTGTCCAAATGTTCATCTTTTAAACTATCACTTTCATGGAAGTGATGTTGCATGTAGGGTTGGGGAGGAATCCAGTTTTCTCTATATTTTGGAGCAAACCTTCCAATTTTGCCCCTCATGCATGG